>NC_136938.1:4042333-4137333 GCF_949987615.1 Pollachius pollachius | reverse complement strand
TGAATGAATACTGAATAGTTTGTGAACAGCAGCTGAAGATTCATGATAAAATACAGAATTTTATCAAGCACCATGCCTTCATTAATATGCAATAACTATGAACTTTAAACATTCAACTTTAATCAACAGTGTGAGCAAACACAACATGGTGGTTTACATTAGATCTTAGTTTGCATTGATGAGTTATTTTCTTGTCATTTGTGTCAATGCTCTCTATGTGGTTTGGACCCCAGGAAGAGTAGCTGATCTAGCCTTCAGATTTAGCCTTCTCAGTAACAAGACAAGGTCAAACATGTAACGTTAGTAAGAGAAAACAGTACAATATAGTAAGCTATCTTTTCTTGTTCTTTGCCTTCCAGTTATTCAATCTTTACAAACAACCCACCCAAAAACAGCCCTCTTAAGGTTTTATAAAGCCAACACTGGAGAGCTTTGAAATGACATTCATTGACTTTAATGGCTTGAACTGATCAACCATATCTAATAGAAATCATTGCCCCTGGCAAAAGTTGGTGTAGAATTGAATTTCCCATGGAACACAATGCTTTTACCGCTTCTTAGAAAACTGTAATCGAATCTTCTCTGATGGAGAAGAAACAGATAAACAAAGTCCCAAATGAAAACCTTTCCTGAAAAACATAAAGTTTACCAAAAACTACAGGTACATGTCGATTTACTCTTATGATTTCTGCTAGGCTATTTGTGGGCTAATGTTTGGAAATTAATGTATATTCTTCAATATCGTTGTTCAATTATTTGGTAAAAATTGCTTTTTCATGAAATCGTGAAATGTCATGAATTCTCTCATGAAACAAATATAACGTCATTAAATTAGATGCAGGAACTATTGCTTCAGTGGCCTATAGCTCATACGTCGGAAGCATCCCTTTGTCGTGCTTTAGAACAGGGGAGTCATCACATATCGTTTATCCCCGGGGCTGAAATGACATGTTTCACATCTGGGGTTCCACCAGCCGCAGAGCGACGTGCACTGTCCGCCTGCAGGACCGCACGGTGAGGTGGGATGCTTTGCGCCTCCATCACACACCGGCGGAGAGGAGACCGGCTCAATATCAAACTGGACCAACAAGTTCTCAATTATAAAACATCACGTGGAAGAGAGAGTCAGGAGAGAGCGAGAGAGAGAGAGAGAGAGAGAGAGAGAGAGAGAGAGAGAGAGAGAGAGAGAGAGAGAGAGAGAGAGAGAGAGAGAGAGAGAGAGAAAGAGAGAGAGAGAGAGAGAGGGTGGGGGGGAGAGGCAGAGAGGGGGAGAGCAGAAAGAGATAGGGTGGGGGAGAGCAGAGAGAGATGAGAAAGAGAGAGCGAGGGAGCGGGAGAGGGAGGAAGAGAGATATAGAGCGAGGGGAGGCAGAGAGAGAGCGTACTGGTAGAAGCAGATAAAGAGAGAGAGCCTGAGAGAGAGGGGCGAGAGGGAGAGAGGGGAGAGTAATTTAAAAGAGCGCATTTCATATGGGCTGCAGAGGGGAAGGCGAGCGTTGAAGTTCCTTAAGAATGGGAAGTCTTTCCTCAGACGCAACAGGACCACCGCGGCAAAGAGTCATGGAGACGATCCCCTAGTCAGACAAGTATGGACTTTAACGCTTGTAGGGACTGAAATCGTACGGATAACAATGGCTTATGCACTTACTTATAACTTTCTGGAAATCGGCATGATTAGCGCATGACTGTTGACTATATTGATCAGAATGCGCTAGATGGTTGCTGCGTGTCTTGAGTTTTGAGTCTTTCTCCTGGACACCTGCCGTCTCTGGCTGGTGATGAGATATTCATGTATAATTTTCTTATGACTCAGTATTATAACGTAAGTTTACAATTTAAAAATATCAAGGGTTTTGCTTTTGTGGGGAAATAATGTAGCCACTTTCCCCTCACGGAAAACACCGTAAATGCATCGCAATCATCTTCTCGGTATTAATCTACGCATCTGTTGCTTCACTCCGGCCTCTGCCCCCCACTGCTTCCCCTCCCCTCGCAGCTCATGTGTGCGCCGAGCATCAACTTCAGCTCCCGGGGAAAACAGTCGTGGAGTCGGCCCGCGCTATCTCCGTCCGCCGCGAGATCATCTGCATCAGCACCAGCATCACCTCCTCGGGGCTGCGACGGCACGAGGCAGGCGTGAGGTCGGCGTGAGAAGATGAACATCCAGGTGGTGCCAGAACACAAACTGTCCTCGGTCGCTCCGTTCAAACAGTGCAATGTGGAGAAGAAAGAGGTGGAGTTGATACTGGTAAAAGACCAAAATGGGGTGCAGTACACCAGCACCTCCATCGTCCCCTCCCCTACGAACCACGTCGGACCCCCGGGGTCATCAGGGGGGGATGAGCGGGAAACCTGGGGGAAGAAGATAGACTTTCTCCTGTCTGTGATTGGCTTCGCTGTGGACCTGGCCAATGTGTGGAGGTTCCCTTTCCTGTGCTACAAGAATGGAGGAGGTGAGTTCACTTCACCAAGTTTGCAATCTATATTTAAAAAGGTGTGTTTAAAATGTAGATATATTTACTTTTCCGTTTCTGATGTTAAATATATCAGTGGCATCTCAACACGATGTGAAACTGCTAAAAGATGGAGCGTAGGTGTCTGTCACAGCTTGCCTTGTGTCAATAGACTTAAGTTCAAAGTTGACCAGAAATTTATTCTTCAGATATTTAAAAAAAAGCATGCAAACAAATCGTTCATCATAATAGTCATCAGCACCGTCATCGTTATCCTCATCCTCATCACCACCATCGCAATCGTCATTGCCCTTGTCATTATCATTCTTTAGCAGATTATTAGTATAAATATAGTGTCATTTTTTTCTAATAAAAAACAATGGCACAAACACTTCAGTTACGTTGTACGAGCATATGTCCGAGTTCCCCTTTGTACCGGTGACATGAACATTGTAACCGGGCAGGAAGGCTCACGTCAAACCCAGTATTGTCCCTGATGCAAACGAGTGTTCAGCCACACAATGCCTGTTGTACCGTCTCATAACCCTCTCGCCCGACGCTATTCAAACACTTCAAACACACGCGGGAAAACTCCCCAAATTCAATGTTGTATTCTTCCCCCCCCAGGTGCCTTCCTGATCCCTTACATTCTGTTCCTGCTCATTGCCGGGATGCCTCTGTTCTATATGGAGCTGGCTCTGGGTCAGTACAACAGAGAGGGCGCCGCCACCGTCTGGAAGATCTGCCCTGTCTTTAAAGGTGGGTACCGCACACCCTCTCGAAGATCTGCCTTGCCTCTAGAGGTGGGTACCGCACACGCTCTCTCACGGCCCACACTGCACCTGAGGGTGCAGAGTGAGTTAAAGATGACATATTATACCACCAGGTGTGACTTGATTAGCCGTTACAAGCCGTTCTGAAAATCTGCCTCCTCTGACATCACTAGTGGGCGTGTCACCTTTAAAGGGGCCGGAGGGAGTGTTTGAGGGTTGAAGAATAAAAAACAGTGTCCATCTCCGCTCCCTCCCTCCCTACGTCTCTCCGCTGTTGAGATTATGATGCTGCGTGCGTGAATGGGATGGACAGGCGAGATGGATTCCCAGAACCAATCAGAGAAAAGATGTCCTGATTGGAAAGGAATGAGCTGGGAGCGGTCTGAAACCTGAATTTCTCGTAAAGAGGTGGCCATCCACAACTAGAAACACCACTCACACAGACCATTTCACTCACGCATAATGTCTGTATATATATAATCATATTACGTGTTGAATTGTGAACTTTGCCAGGCACAAACACATTCTGCTATAGCGGGAGTGAAGTTGATTAGACAAAGTACAATATTGTTTGTTGGTAAAACTTGAAATGCCATTTAAAAAGAGGTGAAATCAAAACCTATAAATTCAGATGACCTTGTATTCAAACTATAATATTTCAATGTGATATGGAAAATTCACCAGCTTTTTAAAAATCCTTAACATTATGGCGGAGATGTGCTCCCATAAAGGAGAGAGAACTAAAACACAACAATGTCTGGGTGCAGGCGTGGGCTACACGGTGATCCTGATAGCCTTCTACGTGGGCTTCTACTACAACGTGATCATCGCCTGGTCCATCCACTACCTGTTCGCCTCCATGACCAACGAGCTGCCCTGGCTGCACTGTGGGAACCCCTGGAACACCCCCAACTGCACTGTGCCCCAGCCCATGAACGGCTCCTTCCTGGACAACAGGACGTCCTACGCCAAGAACAAGAACACGCCTGCCGCAGAGTACTATGAGTGAGTAGTGCGTCCGGATCTGTGTTTGTGTGTGTGGGTGTGCCTGTTTGAGTTTTTGTGTCTGTGGGGTGTCTGTGTAGGAGTGTGTGTGTGGGTGTGTCTGTGTAGGGGTGTGTGTGTGTGTGTGTGTGTGTGTGTGTGTGTGTGTGTGTGTGTGTGTGTGTTTGTGTGTGCGTATGTGTGTGTTTGTCTCTGGGGCTGTGTGTGTTCTTTGCTGCAAACAAAAGCAGAGGAGCAGCTAAACACACAGGGAAATAAAAACACACACAGAACTGATTGAGTGAGTGAGAGGTATTTGTATGTGAGAGAATTGCAGGTCATGAAGCAATGTTTTTGATTCGTTTTTATGATGCTTGGCTGTTCTTGAAATTCTGGCAACTCACCTTGCCAAAATTATTTCACTTTGGAAGGGATGAAATCTCCTCTAGTTCTTTACTAGATCGTTACATCACACCGCGGTATGGTACCGCATGGTACGGGCCACTGTGGTTGACAATTCAATATTCTTGAAAAGTCCCACCCTTTCTGTAGTTTGATCGATAATATAATTACATTTATATGTCGAGCTCTGCAAGCCATGAAGAATGAACACGGAGCATAACCCTATGGGTCTAGCTGAATCAAAAAGGTTAAGCTAGTTTAGGAAACCAATGAAGACCACACTTTAAAACAAAGTCTTCTGTTTGCTTCATAAATCCAAACTTTAATGCATTTCAAGTTTGTGAATATACCATTTATTTTTATTTTTATTGAGGACAACTGAAGAGCAATAGGACAGTAGTAGTGATTGATTCACAGGGTTCTTGCAGACTACCATAACATCCTACCATGCATGACTAGGATCACAATGTTTTGGACCACTTCAAAGTGCTCCTACTATTACCAAACAAATCCTGATGGATAAAATCACATTCCAGCTACATTCTCCCGTCATGATATCCTGTTTTGCTTGGATGTGTGTCATAATACGGAAGTAAGAATCACATTTCACCCTGTCCTTAAGCACATCAGAAAATTAAAGATGGATAAGATAGGGTTATATAAACAAACATTTTGTGGCAGCAGGAAACATGTATGTTTCCTACCAAAGTTCTTTATGTACACTAATTTTCGGCCCACCCTTTGCTTTAGCTTCATTTTAAGTTTGATCAGTTTGAAAAATAACAAAACCTACCTTCCTGGAAGCACGGAGAAGCTAACTAAATGTGCAGTTCCAAGGTTGTCCACTTGGGGTCTTCAGTTTACATTTAGTTTGTAACGCAAAAAAGGCTAATCCCTATGACGCACCTGGCTTTGGCTCCGACCATGTTTAGTCTTTTAGATGTCGTTGTTTATGGGAAATTTGGAAAACTGGTGTTTTTTAAGTGCATAAAAAATAGACATTGGCAGGGGATTCCTGCTCTTACTCCCAACGTGTCTGTTAGACATCTGTCTCTTTGCCGACTTATGTGAGTCCCCCTATAATGGTGTTTCTGTGTTTTTTATGATCAGCTAGAGATAACACATTTTCAATGTTTTTCCTCTTCAGTTTTAAAGAGCTATCTTGGAGTTTGGGTATGGTATCTTTTCCCTCCATGTCATCATACTTTTATACAATAAGGACCAACGCTTACGTGTGTTGATGCAGGCCGGCTCAAGCTGTGCGTCTGGCCCTGCCTCGGGTCTGAAGTTGTCAACCTGTCTGAACTTGTCTCAACTGTTTTACTGTCTGATCCTCGAGACTTAAAGCTCCCGAGCAATATCAAGGGCTATGACCACTTTTTTCTGAGAGAAAGTATGTTTTCAACTATGTGAAAGTACGCTACTCTGTGTGTGAATTGGCTGGTAGGTGATGCTTTGGCAATCGAATGTTCTCGGCGATATTTTGTTAGTAAAACAGTGTCAGAGGTCGTATTATGCAAGCAGAGGTCTCCATGTACAAACTCAATCTGTTGACCACACATTGGCGAAGGGCCTTATAGTCCACGACAGGGCATTGAGTTCTATGCCTTGTGGACACGACATATCTTAACAATTTTATGTATGAATACAAAAATACAAATTACAAAAGACTCACAGCAAATTATTTTTTGCAATTTAACATCTGGTTGTCTGTTGTTTACTGTTTACAATAGTATAGCCAGCTTGGGAAGGTTGACTTTGTTTGCGACTTTAAGGTAAATAAAACCTTCACTAATCCAATTTCATAAAAAACAGACTATTTTCTGACTTATGTGAACATCCACTCCCAAGTGGGAGGTCTATCATCCAAAGATGGAATGGATAACCTCAGAGTCCTTAACAGATGGCTGATTGTTTAAGGAACTCCACAACTACTTTTCAGCACTTATAATTCAATGTCTGCATGGACCTGACTGGCAAGAGGCTCTTTGAACTCAATATAACAACCCATGTTTGAAAGCATTATTTGTTGGCTACTTTGCGATACCAGACACTTTGAGTTCTCGCGGCCTACCAAACGTCTCAGGATTTGTAGAAGCAAGTTACTTGTTTGAACGATGACGAGAACATCTGCTAACGGACCTGCGGTTCTTATAGTTGACTGGAAATTTCCTTGGAATTTCCAATGGGAACGATACAATGAATATTTACGATGAAATGAATCACTTTGTTACAAAGCGAGTGCTTTAGTCCGGAGCAAAGTAAAATTGTTTTATTCTATTCCATGAAATGTGTGATCAGTCCACAAGATCGGCGAAATGAAGGATTTCCTGTGACACTGTGTAAATATTGTGAACCTTGGACAATATAGACGTGTTGGTGTATTCTTCATGTCACCACTCCAATGTTGGAAACGTAAAATGGTACAATTCCTGCTTTTATTGTTGTATGACCTCTCACACATACTCACACATCATTCCTTCGAATGGTATTCTAGACAAACACACACCCAGAACATGTTGAACATGATTATTTTGGCAAAAGTTACGTGATGAGACCAAAGCAATCCACCAAATTTGCAGGAGTGGCACTTTATTTTGGAGGACAGAACGTTCAGTTCCTTATCAGTGTCGCCCATCTTTCGCTCCCATTAGCCAGCACCTCCTCTAATGTATCACCCATGATGCAGACGGCGTTGCCCTAGCACGCCCTTTCATGTCACTTGTATGTTTTCCTCACACCCCAACTCTGGGTCTCCTTCTGCGTCTCGGTACAGCTGTCCGAAGACCCACTAAAGCCCTAATTTCCTTTGCCGTTGGACCCCTATTATGGGTTTCAATAATATCACCCTGCATTTCTTTTGGCCTCAGAGCCCAGTCCCAATGGCGTTGAAGTACTTCTGGGCTCTAAGCTGTCTCCATGTTTCAAAATGCAACTCTGAAATATACCCGTGTTTTAGCACAGCTTTAGCCAAGGAGTGCTTTAGAAAGAGGATGAGGCTTAGGTAGGTCGAATCTAGAACCATCGCAGTTTATCCAGTTTGTTTGTTTGGTTCCATGGCTGCAGCAAGCTGTCTTTGTGCGACAATTATTTCCATATCTGGCAACCGTGGTACCCTGAGAATAGTAAATCACATCACACAGGCCAAAACAAAAGCAAGCGACCGACACAGAGCGGAAACTTCAAAGGAGAACTCACTGGTTGTAGCATTGTTATTGGAGAAGCCAGCGTTCCAACTTATTTCCTTAATCCGTGATGACATATCTTGGTTGTTTTATGATTGAGTAGAGAAATGTGTTACATATTGTACCTTTAAGTCTTAGCATATAACAAGTAAACCAAGAGCGAATCAAACCAAAGCTTTTGAATTCTGTTTTAGAGGATTTTAAGACCTGCGCCTTCTCTGTTATGACAGTATGTGTTCTATTTACTGTAAATCACTACATTCCCATACATTAGGATAAAGAAATGTTCTGCTGATCCGTACAGCTTGGCAGAGCCCCACTGCAAAACTCTGCTCCGGTGTTTATGGAAGAAATATTTCAACGTCATAAAGGATTGCAGATCCTCCTGTTTCCTTTACAAGCTTTTTCCTAGAGAGGCGCTAACAAGGGGGCCATAGAGGAGGATATTGTGGTGAACTTCACCTTTCTATACACGTCATCATCTTGGGGGGATGCAACACTCGTTCAGTCCAGACCCCCAGTGAGACTGGGAGTGATATTTACCATGGAAAGTTAAAACAATAGCAGCGATGCTGGGGGGCTGTTTTGGAGACACAGAAAAGGTTTGGAAATCAGAGCGTCTCGGGAAAAGAGGTTTGAGGACCTGCCAGGCGCTGTCATCTGCAGTAGTCCTACCTTCTCCTGGTGGGGGAAGGAATCCTCCCAGATGTTTGCAGATGGTTATTATGGTGACAGCCACTCTGGTTTTAGTGCAGGTTATCGTCCGCTAATTCTGAGGCTTTTGGAGAAAATCAAAGACATAGAGTGGTCAATTTAAACCGTTGAGATGGGCTTGTCTCTTCTGGGGGTAAAGCTCAGGCAGAACGTTTACAGAACCAGCGCACCTTTTGTAGAACTTTTTGAAAAATATGTTTTTCAGTTTTTCTGTCTACAATGTCATATATGATTAATGAAGTAATAATGTATTATCAATCGTGCCACATGTAATCATTATTTACATACTAATTATCACTACATTTCTGATTATTATTTGTAGTTTTATTGTTTAGAGGAACTTTATGTATTTATTTTAAGAATTCATTGCCCATTACAATATTGCCTTTTCATTAACAGAACCAGGATTGTATATTCTTCGACATCAGATAACAAACTAGAATATCAAACTTTGCACAATGGCAACACTGCGGGCTTCTAATTGTGCTTCCAGATTATATATACATATTACCAGTGTTTACTCCTCACAAACAGGGGGCCGGTGCAGCTGGCACTGGGGGGACAGCCTGGAGTACACAGCTACCAGCCAGGCAGCAGAACTAGGCTTCAGTAGGACCGGGGGAGATAAGAGGGAATGTTTAGAGGAACTTCGCCGTGGATTCATAAGCAACCGTTACTACTATCACTTTATCCGATTGACCAGCATGCCTCAAGGCCTTCAGAACTACATCAATAAATACATGTGAGGACTTGAAACAACCAAGCCTCCTGATACTTTACCAATCCCCAGAAGACGGTTTAGAAAAAATAAATATAAAGAAATGTTGCATCCACGTTTGCGTCCCTCTGGACTTCCTAGCTTTGAATTTATGATCAGCTAGAGATAAAAACATACAGCGCTGGTCTCCCAGAGCCCCCAGGGGAGGGTAAGAACACAGTGTGTGTGTTTCTGAAGTTCCCTCACACCAGCCTGTTGTGGAAGCAGCCTGGATATCAGATCCCATTCTGGGCCAACGATTGGTCTTCTGTGTCCTATCGTTTACTGCCATCGTACACCTTCGGCATATTGCCTTTCGCCGTTTCCAATAATGTTAATAATATCATGAAAATGATAATGTTTGTTTTTAATCTTGGAAAGTGGAACATGGCCGCCCGCCCCTGAGTATTGGTATAATGATAATGTTTGTTGTCGGCGTCAACAGAGACGTTCTCAGGATGCAGCAAGACCTGAGTCTCCACCAAGCTACGTCAGCAGGCAGTACCAACCAGATATTCTAACAGAACCCTGGTTCTTTAACAGCACAAAAGGGTCCCAAGACAAGTCACATTTCCCCTGTCCTTTGAGCGCAGCAGGCTACCAAAAGTGGTTTTAACAGGGCCGTGTCATAAACTCATAACTCACCCTCTGTCTTCTCCTCTAGTCTAAACTGACTGGTCCTAAGAGCGGACGACCAGACACCCTTAGGGCTAAGCCGGAAAAGTACAATATTTAGACAAAGATGGAAGGCTAAGCGTCTGTCCCCGTTCAGTTATTTATGTGCTGATTAAACATCTTTAAACGCCCGCCTCTCCCTGGAGGTGGGTCAGGCTAATGGCTTTTGGGATCTTTTATTCATTCTCAAGCCTGACAAAGTGTGTTTGTGTGTGTGTGTTCTAGAGAGTGAAACAAGGGGAGAGATGTTCATTTGGGCCACATTCCAAGAAAATGAATTTAATATATGTGCTCAACCAACTTCTTGGCACCTGCCCAAGTTTCATAGAGACAAAGCTATTGCCTTTCAGGTACAATATGTGTAGCCATTCAAGTTAGTGGGGGGTTAATTAAAACATGTGCGATTATTAAAAATGGTTCTCAAAGTGACATGTGTGGGGGTGTGTCTGTGCAGATAGGGAGTGAGAGAGGGAGAATGAATGTATATTTAATGTTGTGTTACTGGCCATCGCCTGTTCATGTTCCATGCCTGAGGTCTACGGTCTGAAACACAGCCCCGGTGGTCTGTGGGGTGTCTTCTTGTCTGTCTATGTGGTTTGTGTCTTTGTGTGTGTGTTTGTTTGTGTGTTAATGTATGCATGTGTGTGTTTGTGTGTGTGTGTGTGTGTGTGTGTGTGTGTGTGCTTGCAGGCGTGGTGTGCTACACCTCCATGAGAGTCGGGGTATAGGGGACCTGGGTCCCCCACGGTGGGAGCTGTCCCTGTGTCTGGTCGCTGTCGTCTTCATCCTCTACTTCAGCCTGTGGAAGGGAGTGAAGTCCTCTGGAAAGGTGAAGTACTACAGCATAGCAACCCACAGCAACACAACCTTTCACCATAACACCCATAGCAACACAACCGTACACCATAACAACCCTTAGCAACACAACCTTACACCATAGCAACACAACCTTACACCACAGCAACCCATAGCAACACAACCCTTACACATAACGACCCAAGTTCCTAATGACATAATTAACAATAATCATGTGTGTCTGCCTGTGTGTTTATGTAAACATGCATGTGTGCGTCTGTGTGTGTGTGTTTGTGTGTGTGTCTGTGTCCATGTCCCTGTGTGTGTCCAGGTGGTGTACATCACAGCCACTATGCCCTACATAGTGCTGTTTGTGCTGCTGATCCGAGGCATCACGCTCCCTGGGGCCATGGACGGCATCCGGGCCTACCTCCACATCGACCTCAAGATGCTGAACAACCCCAAGGTCAGACGGGGGCCCTGGGAGCCTCTGGCTACAGGCCTAATGAACCTGGGGTCAACCCCTTCTGCTGCTATGAGATACACTTAGAGTGGTCGACTGTGGCTCCTTCGACCAGTTATTTCAAGGAGCCAATCAAGATTGTTTTGTGAGAGTGAGCAGCTTTTCAATTCTGTTAAACCTGACGCAGGGATCGTCTTAGCATAATGTGAAACGTACACTCAAATGTACTTCACATCAAGTGATTTTTTTCTCACCGTCTCAGGGAAGCGATGCATCTAGGATAATAGGGTGTGTCAGGATAACATATTGATAAATAATGACACAACTTGGAAATCGTCTCCTGTGCCAAAGACGTTCACGGTGGAGCGCAGATGATTGAAGTAGGCTACTGGGAGGCTTCTTCTACGGCTGTCCTCAGGAGCACCCACTCCCCCATGGCTTCTTAGGAAATAAGCACAAGCTCAAGTCTGTCGTGTGCCAAAACCCTTTAAAGGAGCCATTACTTTGTGTAACTGAAACCGTCCCTCTGTGCTTTGCGTCCCAGGTCTGGATCGATGCAGCCACCCAAATCTTCTACTCCCTCGGAGCCGGTTTCGGTGTTCTCATAGCCTTCGCCAGCTATAACAAGTTTGACAACAACTGTTACCGGTGAGTCCTGCCACGCGTCAACACGTCCGACAGGGTTGCCATAGCCATATCGATAAGGCTGTGACCGGTCCTGTAACAAACCCGTCCTCATGCTCGGTTTTCTTCATTTCTGGGTGTGTGTCATTGCTTACCCTATGTCGAGCTGAATCAAACAGAAACAAACAGGAAGACGTCGATATTCCCAGTAGCCCCTGCGGCCAGGTGTTAACGTGATTGATGTAGTCCAGGCCAGGCAGGGCTGCTCGATAGCAGCCACAGGCTCTGATGTCTGGTACGGAAGCAAGCCGCCCGTCCTCTAAATAAGCAGCTTAGCCTCCGCTATCTGCTCAACCACACCAGCCTATGGCGATGGCCGTATCCACGCCACTCTCCATTTCTATTATTTTAAAATTGTATATTTGATGTACTTTTACTTTTTGGTCATTTTATTATGTTTTCATCAGCCCCCATCTATACCAGACACCATTACCGGGTTGTCTTGTCTTCAGCCTCTGTCCTTTATTTTCCTTTAGTTCTTTCTTCCCTCTCTCTTTTTTAAATTATTTTCTACAAAATCCCTCAAACATGAAAGTTTGCCAAAGTCGAATATATGTGTGAGAATGTAACACTGTTATGCTCTTAGACCATCTTCATGCTTTACTCGAGGTTATTGATTGCTCTACCCATCCCTTGTGTGTATTCTCATCCTTGTGTCTGTGCCTGTGCGTGTCAAATGGGCGTTCATCCTTATTGTTAGTGTACACACAGACATATAATGTGTCCCTGTGTGCGTGTGTGTGTGTGTGTGTGTGTGTGTGTGTGTGTGTGTGTGTGTGTGTGTGTTTAAAGTGCCAAGCAGATTGCAACTGTTCCTAATATCTGTGATTCAGCCTCATTTAAATGGTGGGAGGAAATTTCCCCATTCATCTTACCTTTCAGGGAATTGGTGTTTCACAGGCTGAAATAACCTTTGACAAACACAAGGGTGGTCTGAGGACTGTAATGCTATCCAGTGTTGTCCTAAACTTTCTGGAAAGATGGTATCTTCCTGATATGGTCCGGTGTTGGACTGCACTGGGAGTGTACATTGTACTCACTTGTTTTGCAAACTAAACAATGTTTACTGGCATCATAAACATCTGTAATCATTAGATGAAGTGTTCCTGTAATGACTTAGGAACAGTGCTTTAATTAAAGATGAAACCACGAACAAAGAGGAGAGAACACAACTTCCTCATTGATCTGGATCAATGAGGAAGACCCACACACTCCCAGACACACACAAGAATGCACACATTTACATGCACACACACCCACATACACATACTCGCGAAAACATTTACATTTACATTTAGGGCATTTAGCAGACGCTTTTATCCAAAGCGACTTACAATAAGTGCATTTCTTACAATAAGTACATTTGTCATAAGAAGTGAAACAATATATCGCTGTTGGTACAGTAAAGATGTTCATAGAACCAAGTGCAAGTATTACAATCCCTAGGCTAACCCATTCCCCATGTAAAGCAATGATAGCAGCTACTGTAGATGCTACACAATTAAGTACCTTGAATAAGTGCAATGTACAAGTGCCAGGACGTACAACATTCAATGGTGGCTGTGCATTGGTTTCTATGCAGAGTCGAGGTGAACTCTGAACAGGTGAGTTTTGAGTCTTTTGCGGAAGCTGGTGAGCGACTCTGCGATCCTGACATCGGTAGGGAGCTCGTTCCACCACTGAGGTCCCAAAACAGAGAAAAGTTGTGACTTCGCTGATCGGCCTTTGCTTGCTCTTAGCGATGGCGATACCAGACGTCCAGCTGAGGTAGTTGAGCGGAGGGATCGAGCTGGGGTGTGTGGCTTTACTAATGCTTGGAGGTAGGCAGGGGCAGTTCCATCGACTGCCTTGTATGCCAGTACCATCATCTTGAATCTGATGCGAGCTATTACAGGGAGCCAGTGGAGGTCTCAAAAGAGGGGGGTTACATGTGAGAACTTTGGTAGGTTGAACACGAGGCGCGCTGCCGCATTCTGGATGCGCTGCAAGGGTTTAATCGCAGAGGCAGGGAGTCCAGCCAGGAGCGAGTTGCAGTAGTCGAGGCGGGAGATGACCATTGATTGGACTAGAAGCTGAGCTGCTGCCCTTGTGAGGAAGGGCCGATCCTGCAGATGTTGTAAAGTGCAAATCTGCAGGATCGGGCCACCACAGTGATGTTTGCGGTGCAGCATAACTGATTGTCCAACACTACACCAAGGTTTTTGGCAGTTGGAGAAGGAGATACAGTGATGTTCTCAACAGTGACCAGTAAGTCCATGTGTGGGCAATCTTTCCCTGGTATTAGGAGGAGCTCAGTCTTGTTGAGGTTAAGCCTCAGGTGATGGGCAGTTGTCCAGGTGCTGACTTCTGCCAGAAGTCAGCAAACACACACACACACACACACATACACACACACACACATACACACACACACACACACGACACATCACACGTCTCTGGAAATAATACAACTCTATGGTTTTTAAGGGATCAACTAACACTGTGCTCCAGAAAGGTCAGGAGATCAAACGTACATTTGATCTCCTGACCTTTCTGTGATCATTGTTGCTGTGGTTTCTGCCAAGGTCACTCCTCCATGTGGGTCAGAAGCCTGATTATGTTGTAATCCCATCTGTCTCCAGAGACGCTCTTCTGACCAGCACCATAAACTGCGTCACCAGTTTCGTCTCTGGTTTTGCCATTTTCTCTGTGTTGGGCTACATGGCTCAGAAACATGGAGTCAGGATAGAGGATGTGGCCACTGAGGGTAAGCTTTAAAACATGCATGCACACACACACACACACACACACACACACACACAGGAATGTTCAGGAAAAAAGGGTTGTACATTTACGAAATATACATTTGTTTTTGTTTTTGTGTGTGTGTGTCTGCCGCTATGTGGGCATATTTGTGTGTGTGTTTGTGTGTGCATGTGTGCATGTGGGTGTGGGTGTGTGTGTTTGCGTACAGGGCCCGGACTGGTGTTCATCATATACCCGGAGGCCATTTCTACACTTCCAGGTTCCACATTCTGGGCGATTGTGTTCTTCATCATGTTGCTGACTCTGGGCATTGATAGTTCCGTGAGTCTGATCAGTAATCTGTACCACAGCAGTGGATTATTACCTTAATTAATCACCATTTCCACTGCACATTTCATCTTTCCCAAGAAGTAAACAGAAACCTAATAAAATAAGTTGAGAGTTTTAGGTTGAGCTGTAGAGCTTGTGAGCTAATGTAGAGCTAACACTCAACAAACGTGGATGTAGATTATTTGTTTCCATCAACATAGCTTCACACCAGGAAAAAATCTAATCATGATGGCGGCTTCGGTCTTGCCCAGACAGATGTTCTCAGACATTTCGAGTGTACATGCCCTTCTGAAGCTAGATTGTATCTATGTTAAAAATCTCATGTGTTTATATAAAACGCGCAATGCACTCCCAACCGTCTCAGCCTGTTTAGATGAAGAGGCATTTCACAAGAGATCCCTAATTTATAAACGCACGCACATGCAGGCATCACAGGTTTCCACAAGCTCAAGGAACGGATGGAGCTGCTCGATTTCGCTGGAAACATGCATCATGATTATTTGGGTCAGGAAAAGTTACGATTTTTGTTAGTATTTTCATCTTATTTTTGATACATATTGCTTCAACATCTCTTTAACGAGTAAGCCAAAAAAATATTGTTCTGTGTTGGTTTTCTGGTATTCATGATCTAGAGAAACCAAGAGAAACGTGATGAATCGACAATCTGGATGTAGCGACCATAGTGTGCAGGTTCACACTGCTTTGAATAATGTTGTTCATTCGATTTAATCATAGAACTACAAGGTCTAGGATTCGCAAAATCATTCAAACAACTGACTGGAGATGAATGACCACCTCCTAATTCATTGACAGTTTGTTGTGCACTCTAAAGAAAAAAAGAATTGTTATAGTAACCAATTATGAAGATGTGGATCCTTATTACAATCTCATCTACTTTGTTGTACTTGTAATACTGTATGTTAAGTCACAGAGCAGACACCGAATCACAAACATTGAATCAGAAAAAGTAACATACACTCAAAAGAAAGCAACACAGATTAGATGTGTTCTCCCAGAACATCAAAGCAGGGTTTGTAGAAAGGTTTTAAAGCTCTCAGTCTTGAACGTTGCTGTCCTATCTCAAGTGAAAATTGCCCCTGTCCACATTGGCTGAATCATTGTAAGCAGAATACGGCTAGCATGGGGCTATAAATTCACTTGTTTGCAAAGCAAACACTTGTTTGCTTTGATTCATGTTCAATGGTCTGTGATGGGTGTTCAAACACAAACACACCAAATGTGTGAGGATATGTATTATAGGCTACGCTTATTTCAATATTTTCTTTGGATGGCCATTACCTCTCCTCTATGTGTGTGTGTATGTGTGTTTGTGTCACAGTTTAAAAGAGGCAAATTAACTAGAAACCTTTACTCTACACGGCATTCTTGGGTGTACAAACCATATGGCACACAGGGAGCCTGAGTAGGCCAAAGACTAGATGTAGGGTAGGTGACTGTGGTTCCAATCTGTCCACACTGCAGCTGCTGCTGTGTATATGCTGTGCCTGGACACTCCGGAACACTGTATATACCCCTGAGCCCTTTGTCTAACACCCACTGAGTGTTGTTAGTTTTGGAGCTATTCTGGTAGAAGGGAATCGAACACTGTGTCCTCTTGGTGATTACATTGAGACTGCTAGTGCAGAACCTGCTGTAGAATGCCTTAAAGTAATGCATACTATTTATTGGCGGCATATGCTGAATTTACTGCTTATTTTCACTTTTAATAATTCGCTGAAATCATGATGATTACATTGACACTTATTTTCACCTTTATGCTAAAGTCACACTGCTTATATTCACACTTATGTTCACCATCATGCTGAAGTCACACTGCTTGTGTCCACCAGATGGGCGGCATGGAGGCAGTGATCACCGGCCTGGCAGATGACTTCAAGATCCTGAAGAAACACCGCAAGCTGTTCACCTTCGCCACGGCGTTCGGGACCTTCCTGTTCGCCTTGCTCTGCATCACCAACGTCAGTATTCCAACAGGTTATCGGCCCTCCCATGTCTCAGAGGAAGATATTCACTTCAGGCTTTGTGAAAGAGCGTTGTTGTGTGTACTCCACGATTAACATCGTGGAACATCCAATGGCATCACCGTTTATAAAGATTTGTTCAAATTAAATCAAACTGTACCGAGAAATGTTATGTTTTGATAGTCATCTCTAAATTCCCCGTTCCTTCCCTCAGCCCTACCTGAAGTCACCGCTCACAAAAGAGCTCATTGTCAGGGTCAGAATGCAACCCCGTGGTGTCTTGGTTTGATCCAAATGAGATTATCAACGCTTCATCTGTGGTAACCCGATTGGCCCCTGTAACCCGATGGGTCACTGTGTTCAAAAGACAAGCAAATTGTAGTTATGTTGCCCAGAATTTCTTCCTAGAGCTTGGACCCACTTGATAATTTCCATGAGAGTATCTTCTAAGTTGGCCAGGCCATCTCTCTGTCTCTCTTTCTCTCTGTCTCTGTCTCTGTCTCTGTCTCTCTCTCTCTCTCTCTCTCTCTCTCTCTCTCTCTCTCTCTCTGTCTCTCTCTTTCTCTCTCTCTCTCCCTCTCTTTCCCTCCCTCCCTCCCTCTCTCTCTCCCTCATTCTCTCTCTCTCCGTCTCTACCTCACTTCTCCCTCTCCCTCCCTCCTTCTCTCTCTCTCTCTCTCTCTCTCTCGCTCTCTCTCTCTCGCTCTCTCTCACTCATGTTATAAATGTACATCTTCTCTTTCCTCATGCAGGGCGGGATCTACGTGCTCACGCTGCTGGACAGCTATGCAGCAGGAACATCCATCTTGTTCGGAGTGCTTATCGAAGCCATCGGAGTGTCTTGGTTTTATGGTGAGACGCTCCTCTGCATCAATTACATTTCATCAATGAGGTACAATAGCGGTGGTAGGTCATTCATAAATTTAAGACCTGTTGAGTCCTTTGAGACTGAACCTGTGATTAAGGGTATTAAGGGTGGTACCATTTACCCTTTATCAAGGGTTGCCAGTTCCCAGTCCTTCATGTGCTGTGTCTCTCTGTGAACAGGTGTGGACCGCTTCAGTGAGGACATTGAGCGCATGATGGGATTCAAGCCCGGTCTTTACTGGAGACTGTGCTGGAAGTTCGTCAGCCCAACCTTCCTGCTGGTAGGAACCACAGCTGTTTTCCCGCTTACATTATGTGACGTTTGGCTCTGAGACCAAAATCAAAGAAACCATTGTTGGAGTAAAGACTAAACTGCATGGACTGCTAAAATGTCCCACAACAGGTTGATTTAAAGATCTTTGCAATGGGATTGACGCATAATGCGTAGCAATAGTTTGAATAATACACAGTGTGTAATGTGGACTTTAAGAGGGAGCCTGCTGGTTCTGTCAGTGAGGTCTCGCCTTGTGTGGTCGATGCATGCTCCACGTCCAACTGCCGACTTTTATATCTTTTTGAAATCCTTTCTATGGGGCCATTAATATGTTCCAAACTCATGAAGGGACAGAGCACAGGTTGTACAAACCACCACCCCAGCCCTTTGAAATCATGGAGGGTTCCTATTACAACAACAGTTTTAAAGTATTGAAAAGTATTTTTATTATTTATATCATTAGTCTTAATTTTATTATAACTTAAGGACCTTAAATGCATGTGTTAAAAAATAATGTATGAAAAAGTCTTAGTCATATTATTATTTTAATTTTAGGGCTAAAAATAGGCGTAATTTGCATGGGACGTAATTTATTTTTAGGGAGCAGAAAAGTAACAAACCTCATACCAATGAATGTCAAATTTTGATGTGTTTGATGTGAAATAGGTTTATGTTCTCGCCCCGTGGCATGAGCTGTTGACAACTGGTGTGAGAAAATGTGTGCAGGATGCTCTTGTTGCCAAGAAAGCAGCCCTGCTCTACTGCACCATGTTAATGGTCTTCTTATAAAACAAGTCCATGTCGCCCACTGTCATTTACCCATAAAACGTTGGACTTTGAAATCTGTGTTCAATTGTGTTCAAAAGCATTAAGAAGGTATTAAAAATACTTAGATTCAACTTGTTAAAACCTGCAGATACCCTGCATATCAAACATCAAATAGTTATACAAATATTTAATCAAATTCAAGTTCAATGCTCTGATAACATTTTGATTGGCTATCAACTGCATTGTTAAATAAATCTGCCTCTGGTCATACCTTTACAAAGAGTTTGATCAGTTAGAATCCAATCTAGTTCAAGAATCCACTAAGGCAACACGTTAAGTGGCATCTGGCCATTAAAGCCAGGAAACCTCAATCCATTAGCTGGGGTTTTATGGACGGTTCTCCCCTCGTTTATAAACTGCTTCGGATCCGTTGGGGAAAAAAACATCAATATGTCAGGAGGACTGCAACCAACACTTTGGCCTTATCAGCCCTGGCATCTGTGAGCAGAGAGACGTCGGTGCCCTTTGCTTTCCAGTGGGAGAGTTAGCGGAGAAGTAGGGGAAACAAGAACTGCTTCATGAAACACTGCCTTTAATTACAGTTTACTGTGTTCTGCTCTGTAGGCACACAGTGTTGGGTACTTTAGAGTCCCCCCCTCGCCACGAAACAATAAAATAAATAGAATAAAAAGGAAAAATTAATTGATTAAAAGGTTACCCACTTCAATTAAAAAATTGAAGTGGGTAACATAGAAGACTGGTTCATGATGAGTGCCACTGAGATACGTCTAAGTTAAATCAAATTACATTTTGTAATATTTTAGATGCATTAAAGAGGGGACGTCAGCCATCACTCAGCTCTCACTCTGACTTGTGGTCCTTCCTCCCTCTCTGTCTCCTCCTCCTCTGGTTCCCATGGGAACAGGTGGTGGTGATCGCCAGCATCGTGACGTCCACTGGTCTGACACTGGACGACTACGTCTTCCCCCCCTGGTCCAACGTGGTGGGCTGGGGCGTGGCCCTGTCCTCCATGCTGTTTGTCCCCGTCTACGCCGTCTACAAGTTCTTCAGCATGCCCGGGACATTTAAAGAGGTCAGTTCAGTGGGGATATGGGACCGCCCCACCGCCACTGAATGATGGGAACACATTGTGTACTTATTATACAGATGAGATACTATTATATATATTGGTTGTATTTTTATCATACACATGTATAAAACAAATGTTTTTATACATGCACTGTAGATTGGTTATTGTATTTAGGTATATGTGGAGGAACTTGACTTGCTTATTCTTCATGCGCCAACCCCTCCCAAGTCTCCTTCCTAAATAATTAAAATAGAGAATTAAAATTGTTCTGATTCTGAAAAATATTAAGTCTAATTAGGAGGTAAGATGCACAAGAACGCCTTCAGTACTGTAGTTCATAAGCCTGTTTGGAGATACAACACACATGCACATATGCAGCAGACAGACAGTCACATGCGAACACACACACGTACAAATGCAAGCGCACACACACACACACACACACACACACACACACACACACACACTCTTCTGGGTGTTCCAGGCATGTTTTGCCTCGTAAACACATAACAACGATGCAATCGAAATAACAACTCAAAGCAACATTTCCCCTCCTATTCCTGTGCCCCCTAACAAGCTGGGCTAACATGCTGTGCTAACACGCTACGCTTGCACGCTACACTAGCACGCAACACTAGCATGCTACGCTAACACGCCACGGTATTGTTGCTTCCCATGGACCGCGATGGCATTTCCTTCCACCCTGGCTCCTTGAATGCCGTCCTGGTTTTCCAAAACAGGGCTCGCATTAGGTTGAAAGAGGGACGATTAGTGCAGCAGCAGAATTTGACAAAATAAATTGTGCTCGTATTTAACTACTGCAGCGCCTATCTAAGGTCAATTGGACGGAAAAAGGGGAGGGAATAAAAGGGTGAAAGGATGAGAGGTTGTGTTTGGTCGTGGAGTGACGTCACGTTTTGTCTTCCAGAGGATCGCCTATTGCGTCACTCCGGAGCATGAGCATCACCTGGTGAAGGAGGGCAACGTTCGGCAGTTCACTGTAGGTTTTTGCTCCTCTTGTATTGTTCCTTTACTGTTCTTCTCTTTATTTTTCCACTTATTAACCCGGGGAATAATGGAGCTGACATTTATCTGCGTTTTGTGTTTCAGCTCAAGCACTGGTTGGCCATCTGACAACCGGGCGAGAGCAGAAATCACCTCTTCTGTCTGCAGTCTCTCAGTGTGTTCTGTTGGCTCTCTCTCTCTCTCTCTCTCTCCCTCTCTCTCTCTCTCTCTCTCTCTCTCTCTCTCTCGCGTCACTCCCTTTTATGGCTGTCCGTGTAAACCTGCAGATCTGTCGATTGTAGATTTCAGTGTCACGCCGTGAAACAGACGCCAACTGCGCCAAATGACACGTTAAAAGAAAAGAAAAGCGCTGAGAGTCTAGTCATCGTGTCGTTGCGTTCTACGCTCTCGCTCTCTCTCTCTTGGGTTGTGTTGACAATGATATTTAATTTATTTATGTCCATTTTTTAAAACATGATTTTGCATAAGCTGAGGTTGGCTATACCTACACCATACAGACTGGATACTAAAAATGAAACATAATTATTTCAATATATGTCTCAAAGCACTTTGGTTCATTTCTCTTTCAAGGCGTTATCTTTCCAGCGCCTATAGCAATTCGGCGGGGGGGGTTTAAATGTAAATACTCCTCCTATAAAACAAGTGTTATTCAGCTGTGCAGAAGTGCTCATAAAGCATGCCATCCGTAGGACCACATCCTCCAACCCCAGAGTCCTCCGTGTTCCTACGGAGGCACAGCTTATCTGCGTGTGCCTTATCAGGTGTCACACTCCCTCTCTCCCCACTCCGAACAGGAACACATAGTATCAGCGGTCGCTTGACTCAGGAACCCAACTCACCCGAGATCAGTTGAGATCCCAGTGGACACATGGCATTCTGTAAACTTTGAAGACGCACTGTTTACGCGGTGGGGACGACCCGGTCCTCTTGATATTTATCCCAGAGGGCCAGAGGTCCATGGTGTGCCCGGGTCACGCTAGAGTGCCTCTGGAAACAGGCCTGATGGTTCGCCGTCTTGTCTGCTTGCATTACAGAGGACCAGCGTGGACGGTGTGTGCGTGGTTAGGACGCTAGCCACAATCCATGGTCCTTCCTGGGCTTTAAACATTCAGACAAACCATTGGGAGTATTTCATGATAATAGTATGATAATAAGCGTTTAAAAACTGATCTTTCTGGCGATATCTGCCTGCTTAGATCATACATATAACCGCCCCCCCCCCCCCCCCCCCCCGTTCTGTGTGTCACTGTTGTATGCCTTTAACTGTACAAGAAGCTGTTGTACAGTCAGTGCTCTCGTAGGAATTGTAATGGACTTCTCTCCAAAGAGTATGCGTGTGTGTGTGTGTGTGTGTGTGTGTGTGTGTGTGTGTGTGTGTGTGTGTGTGTGTGTGTGTGTTGGTGTGTCTTTGTGTGTGTGTGTGTGTGTGTGTGTGTTTGTGTGTGTGTGTGTGTGTGTTTGTGTGTGTGTGCAAGTGTGTGATTTTGTGTGTGACTGTGTTTGTGTGTGTGTGTGTGTGTGCAAGTGTGTGTTTTTGTGTGTGACTGTGTTTGTGTGTGTGTGTGTGGGTGTGTTTTTGTGTGTTTTGTGTGTGTGTGGGTGTGTCTGAGGAAGAAAGAGACAAAGAGAAGGATACATTGGGTTATCTAGAACATTGTGTCTGCATATGGGTCTTTCTGAACTTCAGCTTTGGTTGTGCTCTATGACTGTTACCCCAAAAGCGTCATGGCTTCTCTCTGTGTTCAGCTGAAACATTTCTTGTACTGTAATTCACAACCAAGGAAGTGCCAAAATAAGTCACTTACAAGTTTGTTTTTAACATTTTTATTTATTGGGACTAAACTGAAGGTGTATTTTAAACCTTAAATTAGAAGATGATATACTTATATAGCGGCAGGAAGACATAGAACATTTTCAACATGTGATATATATATGAGAAAGATATAAAAAAAATCGATCTAAATATATTCTTTTGTTACATATTTAATCTTGTATTTATCAAATCGTTTATAACAAACAGTGAATGTAAAGTGTTTGAGGCGTAACTGTCAGCTGTCGTACCACAGTGTTTGATGTATAAGAGGAAACGTGAAAAGAGATCTCCAGCAAGGTCGCGGGCTCACGCCCCTGGTCCCTCCTGGAACCATGTTTACAGAAATACTACGTACATTACCACTGTCCTGTTGAGTGTTAGTGGCATCTATCAAGAGAAATCTGAATACTATTCACACTGTCATAATAAAGATTTTCTTCTACACAAACCTGCCGGCTTTAGTCTTTGCTTTGATTTTGTACATCATCCGTTGGCTCTCTACTCAATTAGGGCCCCTTGGATTCAACATCCCAAAGCATACCGACAACGTGTACGTTTTACGTACTCAGAATAATAGTTACTTCCGTTTGTGTGCCTTGGTTGAAATACAGCGATGCATACTCAATGAACTAACCTGATTACTGGGTAGAATATTCTGCTGGGCAGCCTTGACCAGAATATATTCAGCATAAACCTTACTTTACCAACCATCAAATACAGCATAGAGCACACTCCATGCTCACTATCCTGGGTGATGCTCAACTTGATCATGCTTTTATTTTATCAAGGCTTGATGAATGTGACCCAAATTAAAGCCTTCAGCTGTTAGAAGTCAAACTACTTTGAAATGTCTTAAATATCCAAAGAAGAACACATTATTCTCTCGTCTCTATACTCTTTTCTCTAATGGGCTGCACATTTATGGTGGAGCTGTATTTCAAGGTTCCTCTATCCAGCATATATATTATAAATTAAAGGTCCTGGAGCCCTTTTTTTCCTGATCTCTAACCTTATTAGCATTAAAACTAAACTCTTACTCATATGTCCTTGGCATACTGATTTGGCTAATCATTCCAGGGTACATTTCACAGTATAATCACTACTGTTGCTTCCTTGTCCACTCAACCAATGTCCATCGCACTTTGCTACAGTACAGCATGTTAGAGAAGTTCTGCCCAACATCGAAGACAAATGACAGACTTCTACTTACATTAAATGCAACAACTGAACGACAGACAATATTTACAACAAACACAATGCTTAAGTGTGTAGTGTTATTGTTAGAGCACTACCAACCTCTTCATTCGTATCAACTTAAAATTTTCTCGCCCAGGCCTAAATGTCAAACACACTGACTTAATTGTTAAGAGGGCGCCAATGTTGTCTGTGCTGCTGAGGCAGGTTTCTCACAGCTAGCTGTGCTCTGTTTCGTTAGCCCAAGGGTAAACTTGGCCTGAATTCTCCCTTTTCTTTTAGCAAGGATCAGCCCTCCTTTCAGCTCCATATGCCTCATCTCCAACCACCAACCACTGTTTACCTGTTGATTATTAGTCCATTTAATTATAATTTGTATTAACATTAGCAACCCCCATTGTTTAACTGTTTTTGAGGAGAAGGATCCTTCATTATTAAATTACTGAAACAACATTGTAACATTCTTCTTTAAAAATATCATAATAGTGGCAACGTACAATCTGTTCTTCAGCAGGCCAGCACGACAACCTATACTGAGGTGGGTAATAAACAGGGTTACACAATTCAAAGCTGAAAGATGATTCCAGGACTGCATCATCAAAAAATCCTTAACGCTTTTTAGTGACATTTGCATTCATGTAACCTTCTCAACACACTTTCACTGATGGGAACTCCACATTCCCACCAGAAAATAGAAGATAACTCTTCACTAGTTCATCTTTTTTTTTTATCACTGTATACATTTTTTACTTCTCCAAGGGGGGAACAAAGACTACTTTGTCCATAAATACTTTACTTGTTCTGCTCTTACTGATTAGATTAGGTGCGGCTATAAACCATGTTACACTGCTCAGACGGAAAAGGCAACCATATATATATAACCCCATTGAGGAAGCCTTCAGGTTAAATAAACCTGACAAACACACACTTTCCAAAATAGAAAAACCACGCAGTTTGGCATCCATGTAAACCAAGAGGTTTACATGTAAACCATTGGGTCATTTCCACGATATATACAGATAAAAAAGCATACAATATTTATACTGCTCAATCCACTGCAATATATCCCACATAAAGAAGACAGCCATGTATCCTTTTTATCATTATTGTTGTATTGCAAGAAAACCTTCATTCATCCTCATGTATTCTTTTCAGTGATCCCCAGATCTGGGAACAAACCGCAGAGGGTCGTTAAAAGTGGCTTTCTCCCACAAAGTCCTTCCTGTCTGGTGTATTCCAAGGATCCCCGTATAAGGGGATCCCATGAGCTATAATGGGATTAGGAGGTTGAGTCCCATGGTTTGCTTTCAATGGGAATCGAACAGGCACCGAGGAGTCAGGTCGCGGTCGGACCAAGGAAAGCTCCTATTTGGACCAATGACATTAGGGCGGCACTGAGCTGCCAATTAAGTAGCTGTGTTTGTAGGGCGGCTTGACTTTTATTGGCTAAACAAATCTGATGAAAGTATGTGGTTTTTGCCTTTTTGCTGCGGTGGACGTATACAACTGGGAGCAAAGCCAGACTGACAGCCATAAGACGGAGGAGATATATCAAGCAGGCTCTTTATCTCAACAGATCATCAGGACGAGAGACATAGAGACAGAGAGAGAGAGAGAGAGAGAGAGAGAGAGAGAGAGAGAGAGAGAGAGAGAGAGAGAGAGAGAGAGAGAGAGAGAGAGAGATGGGGAGCAAGTAGGGAATATACAAAAAGACATGTTATCCCCTTATTATTGGAGTGGAAGTTTCCATTGTTGGGTCAATATAGATAAGCCAAAGCGGATGTTTTTCTAAGCTTTCATTGAAATATATTTAAGTATATTTAAATGCTATTTGACCCAGGAGAGCCCCATGTGTATTTTCCAGTTTTTTTTCTCCAAGCGACTTATGAACAGCTTTATAAAGAACAAAATGTTGGATATAATATATTTATCTAGGTATGTCCCTAAAACTTCTTCCTTAAGTTTTACTTTCCAGCTTAAAAGGGACATATTATACCACCAGATAGATAAGCAACGTTTACTTCGATCCACTGGGTAGGATGGTAGACTGATCTATCCAGCACAAATCTAGGTGGATACGCCCACTAGTGATATCAGAAGGGGCAGATTTCCGAAACGGCTTGTAAGGGCTAACCACACTCACACCTGGTTATATAATAAGTCCACTTTAATATATTATGTAAAGATTAATTTGAATGCAAAACAAATAATGGACATATAATGTGTAGAGCAATTCTGAAGAAGGCAGTTTCCTGTCTTATTTCTGTACATGCCCACCAGTAAAACTAGACTTATCTTAGCGTCAGATTCTGCAGACAATCCTTCCCTGGAAGCTAAAAGTGTATGGATACAATGGTATGCTGCAAAAGTCCCTACTTAAATCAAATTAACAATATATAACAGAGGCAGACTAACTTTCAAAACTTGCATTCAGCGTTTAATACGACTGTTATCCACTTTGGATTCGACAGCAGATTAAAGCGTTACAACTTCTGAGCAACTGATTGATGTGGCATTTGGCGAAGTAGAGTTTGTTTGTTGACATGGAGTGCAGATATTCTGTAAAACTACCGGTATATCACGTACAAAACCAGCCAGCCATCCATCTGTCAAACTTCTTAACAGGCCGGGTCAGTCATTCATATCACACACACACACACATGCAGGCGCACACACACAAACACATTCACACACACACACACACATACACCCACACACCCCCACAAAATCACACACACACACACACACACACACACACACACATACTAAACACACAGAACCTGAGCTGCAGATCAAGTTTGAAAGCCCAGAGATCAGCCTCCCCAGGGATCATCTTGCAGCCGGCTACTTAAGGTGAGATGTGGTCGGAGAAGCACAAGAGCACATTCGCACAGAGTCCATATTAAAACACAAAGCACTTTGTGTCAAAACGGCCCAGAACCGCGTGCCCAAACTTTACCCTGCAACACCTTTCAGTGCCCATCAAGCATGACCAATTAGGGCCAAAATGTCTTCTTAGTTTCTTAATCGCAAGCAAGCGCAGTTCACCCCCTCACACACGTTCACCCCCTCACACACCGCCGGCGAGCTTTCAGGGGGAAGCCGGCGATGGGCAAAGAATGCTGCACTTTGGTTTGGAGGATGCTGACCTTGGCAGGGGACCTCCCCAGATCCCTCTCCCATGAGCTAGTCTACTCTGGAGCTGGGTCTCTGGGGCCAGTCTAGCACCGGGTTCAAGCCCTCCTCCACTGAACCCTGCCTTCCTCCATCTGTTAAAATAGTAAGGCTGGTGATGTCACACCATAACCTAATCGATTCATGCATCATATTTTGCATTTTCTGTGATCAAATCTTAATTTAAACAATGGAAAAAAGGATATCCAATAACATCATAATCACCATAATCACTCCATTTGAAGTGTTGCTTAAAGTACAATTAAACAGTAATTTCTTAGAATGTGACACAGAGTTGTAGCCAACAAAGGTGTTTTTTTTATTTTGGTTCTTGGTATGTCCAAGAACCTTGATTGAAGGAAGCTAGACTAAGTAATGACATTACAGTGAGGCATCAAGTTTGACAGCTACAGGACTAGGTAAGGTGTTGGTGAAGTCAGTGCAACTTAGACCATGGGATGCCTATCTCATCATGACGTCTATAACTGTTCTGGTTTCAGATGATTGGGCTGAGTTTTGATGAGTCTCAGAAATACTAAAACCGGATCCTGATGAGACTAAGAGAGAGAGAGCTAAAGAGAGAGAGAGAGAGAGAGAGAGAGAGAGAGAGAGAGAGAGAGTGAGAGAGAAGAGCTATAGAGCTAGAGAGAAAGCTATAGAGAGAGAGAGAGAGAGAGAGAGAGAGAGAGAGAGCTAGAGAGACAGAGAGAGAAAGAGAGAGAAAGAGAGAGAGAGAGAGAAGAGAGAGAGAGAGAGAAGAGCTACAGAGCTAGAGAGAAAGCTATAGAGAGAGAGAGAGCGAGAGAGAGAGAGAGAGAGAGAGAACGAGAGAGAGAGACAGAGACAGAGAACATGGAATGTGTTCCCTCCAGTGTCCTGTGATGACGTGTCAACTAACTGTTGCCTCATGCGGAGACACTCCTGGGTGACATTTGGCTGGCGGCAGCTCTTCATCTGCAGTCTTCCTCTCGGGTCGGGGTCCCGGGGCAGGCAGACTGCAGTGGTGCTCTCTGGTACAGTAAATACAGTTGGTGTTTCTTGCACGGCCGAGGACCAGCCCTCTGAGGGATGGGCTTTTCCACCGCGCCGTCCAGCAGAGTCACCTGAGGATCCCTCGCGGCCTGCTGAGTTTAAAGGAGAGAAGGTTTATTGCTCCATTTGCGGGTGAATTTCTCAGTATTTTCATAGATGAACGGGCCATAGGGATTTTTCCACATCAGTTGGCCAAATCTCAAATATTATACCGCTGTTTTAATATGGCAACACCCACTCCATATCCCAGATGGAAAATTGTTTTTTCAAAAGGTTACGCTATTGACTCCTAAAGTGGAGGAGAAATCACGAAACCGTCATGAGACCCACACACGCAGACACACAGACACAGACACACACACACACACACACACACACACACGCACACACACACACACACACACACACACACACACACACACACACACACACGCACACACACAGAGTTCTGGCCAGGTTCCTGTGCCTGTTATCTTTACTGAACGCACTTACACTGCACTCACGTTTACAGTGGAGGCTTAGGGACTTGTTGGAAGGTCACATTCCAGCATTATTTACATGGACAGCCAGCACCTGTCTCCTCCAAGACCTGGCCAGACCACTCCACACAGGGTTGGCCAGGGGATGACTTCCACACCCCCCTTCACAACCCCCTCACACCCCCCACCAACACACATATACATCATCAAACAATCCCCTCAGAGGCTGAATTTAAAAAACATAACGTCACTGATGAATTTCATTCCCAGCAGTCGTTTAGAAAGCAGTGCATGCAAACATGACGTTTGAAGTCGAATTTCTGCTTTGTGTTTGGTGTCCTGGTTATTGTTTCCAATAGCCTCCACTGAAGTGTCTGAACCCGGTCTCTCAGCAGACTAAGTAATGCCCCATTGACCTGATACCAATATATCTCCTCTTTTCATTGTAGAACGACACAATTGTATGCCCTGACAATAGCTGCTGGAAAAGCCTCTGTTTGCGTGCCAGCCTATTATAACGTTTATTCGTAGCAGTTATTTTTAAAACATAAAAAGCATATTTCCTGTCTGAAACAGGAGCCCAGTGTCTATAGCTGTGCAGATAATGTAGTCGTGGGTCAAAAGTTGACTACATTCTGTATGCTACTAATATTTGTATCTAAATCTGATCAGGTCTATCTAGTTATAGTACATTAATACATTAGTTCCATTTTCTGCTCTGTAGTGAATTAGTTTCCTCTATTTTGTTCTAATATGATTCACTGACTGTGTAGTCTCTTTATGTATGCAGAGGATTACTGTCTGTAAAAGACGTAAAAAGGCTTTAGATCGAGAAACATGTGGTTCACTTTAGATGAGCAATGGCTCAATGACCAACAATCAGATATGAGTAATTGGTGAATCTTAGGAGAAGTTCATGTTTAAAAATAGCCAGCATATTACCCTGCAGACACGGTACTGAAACAACATGCTGACATTGTTAGCTGGAATGTTTCCCATCCACTAATCCTTTGAACAGATTCTAAGATTACTGATTTTCATCAGGTACTGAAGTAGCATATAGTTACATAAGATATTACAATGTACATAAAATGGTGTGCCATTCCAGCTATTTATTTTTATCAGCTACACTATGTATTATGGTTTGTTGCCTCGAAATACTTATTTCCTGTCCTCGAAATCTGTATTTTGTTGCCAAAAATTAGTTCTAGATAATTTTATAAAACGTTTGAGATTCGAAAAGATGATGTCACTTCAATGCCCAGCACGGCATGGAATAAATAATTAATAATGAATAATTCAATTTATGGACATTATTAGGGTATTATTTTGAGGATGGAGTAATGAAAGTCGCTCACTGTCTCATAGCAGGTGCGCAATCCAGCACTGAGCATGGTGACATCATCATTCTGAGGCCTCAAACACAAGCAAACCTAAGTATTTCAAGACCATAAATGAAGTATTTTCAGGCCATGAAATAAGGATTTTGGGGAAAAAATAAAATAATCACTATATCACCTATGGGGTTCTTGGCTTTGTGCAAACGAATTTGTCCTAAGACATATGTTTTCATGTTGTATCCTCTGTTGAGGCTAGCATCCTATAATTCACATATCCAAAGCTTTGTCCTTTGTGTCTCAACTTTGACCGTTTGTTGTGTTGAATCCCTGCAGGACTGGACACACAGTTCCCACATCAAACAAGCACGGCTAGACCAGGACTTGAGTGTGGGTACTTGTGATGTCTAAATGGTGACAGCATCCATCAAATCCTAGTCAAAGGAACAGCAGCGTTCTACACATCGAACACTAGGGATGCCAGCATCTCCAACAGACCCGACTCTAACTGACCTGACTGGGAGCAGCAGGGGGGTGGGGGATTATGGGATGTTTCCTGTTGACACAGAGGTTTTAATGATAAGCCTGGCTGTACACCACATGGCTGACTGCCTTAGTCACCCCAAGTCCCTCGGCATGGCGGCCGTGTTTGTGTTTGTGTGTGTTTGTGTGAGCGAGTGTGTGAGTGTGTGAGTGAGTGAGTGAGTGAGTGAGTGAGTGAGTGAGTGAGTGAGTGAGTGACTGTATGAGTGAGTGAGTGAGTGAGTGAGTGTGAGTGAGTGTGTGTGAGATAGTGAGTGAGTGAGTGAGTAAGTGAGTGAGTGAGTGAGTGAGTGAGTGAGTAAGTGACTGTATGAGTGAGTGAGTGAGTGAGTGAGCGAGTGAGTGTGAGTGAGTGTGTGTGAGATAGTGAGTGAGTGAGTGAGTGACTGTATGAGTGAGTGAGTGAGTGAGTGAGTGAGTGAGTGTGAGTGAGTGTGTGTGAGATAGTGAGTGAGTGAGTGAGTGAGTGAGTGAGTGAGTGTGTGTGTGTGTGTGTGTGAGTGTGTGTGCATGTGTGTGCATGTGTGTGCGTGTGTGCGTGTTTGTGTGTGTGAGTGTGTGTGCATGTGTGTGCATGTGTGTGTGTGTGTGTGTGTGTGTGTGTGTGTGTGTGTGTGTGTGTGCGTGGGTGCGTGCGTGTTTGTGTGTGTGTGTGTGTGTGTGTTTCTGTGTGTGTGTGTTTCTGTGTGTGTCTGTCTGTGTTTTGTGTTAAAGTCAAGCAACATCCTGTTCAGCGCAGGACTGGGGTGGTTCATTTAGTCCACAACTTCTAAAGATAACCAAGAGGTCATACTGAAGGCAATGTGGTTAAAGAGCATCAGAGCTATTAACCCTAATCAAGTTGTTTCACTAGTATTATGTGTTTTATAAACCACACATTGCACCAATAAATAAATTAAACCTAGAGACTATGAATCATCAGGTTTATTCTTCCAAGTTGCCAAAGGTAGAGAAAAGTACTCAAATAAGTACCTCATGATTTCTAATTTGAAAAGCCCACCTAATTAAAATGGTCCTGGCTTTTCAAGGTAAAAGGTTCAAAGGTTAAATGTTAAACCGTGAGATCCACAAATCATAAACTACACCACCATTTGACACAATATGGACTTCCATGAGTAAACAGGGTGCACAGCTGTCATGACATTAAAGACCAACTTAAACCTACGAGAACAGACCTGTTTCTGCACACACTGCACAGGAAGCACAGATGTACATCACAATGCAACATGACATCAAGGTGGTTACTCAAGTATAGATTGTGTAGGCCTGCAACATATTACTTGTAGGCTAGATACTACAAATCTATTTTTATTTTCTTCTTCTATTCTTTCTTTCCTTCTCTATTCTCTGCTAATTGCATCCGTCGTTGTCAGCACATCAAGCAGGATCTTGAAATATGATTAGGAGTGGGGGGGAACTTTTCAATAGTTGTTGAGAAATATTTTGCGAGTGTTAATGTTGTTTGGTTTGCCACTGTAGAGGATGTCGTATCAAAGGAGAGCCTGGAGAAGAAAGGAGTTGCCATGAAAGCGGTGGCCGGGATTGGGCGAGCAAGATCAGTGCAGAGCAGAGCAAACAGCTTCTGTGGACAGAGAGGGCTGAGTGTTTTTTGTTTAACCCATGGGATATGATCGCCATCTATTCTCATCCCCCTGCCTTCCTATCTCACTCTATCCTCGTTATTTATTTACCATTCTTTCCTCTGTTAATTTAACCCATGTTTGTTTATTTATTAAGGTATCACTCCCATTTTATTCACATCTTTCCCACTGTTTTCCCTCTCTCTCGCTCTCTCTCTCTCTCTCTCTCTCTCTCTCTCTCTCTCTCTCTCTCTATCTTTATCCCTCTCTCTCTTTCGCCATCTCTTTCACTTTCTCTCGCTCTCATCCCATTTCCAGCAATACTAAATCCTGTTTGGGCCGGTTCCTCTGGTCTGCAGCCTGTCACTGCAGGGCTATGGACTGGATGCTTGATGCTATCTCATCCATCTGCAGTAGTTTATTGGGGGGGGGGGGGCTCTGCCGACGAAACACTCTGAAGTGACATCAAATGGAAGGAAGTGTGCAATAGAAAGCAATAACACACAAGGGGATGATGTTATGATGTCAATCAAGCTCTGTGCGATTCAACAACGGGCCCCCTTGGGGTAAACACAGGTGTACGACAAACTAACAAAGAACCAACTGGACAACGGATGTACGTGGAAGGAGATGTGCGGTGCTGTAGATAATCATGTGCATTGCTGTGTTTTGGGAACACGTTGTATACTTTTTAGTGTAAACTCGTCCTGTCCTGCTTGGGAAACAAAGAGTGTGTGTGGAGGAACACAGCAGAGTGTGCATTGGGCGTAAAGACGTTAAGTCCAGGTTATTTTACCTTTCAGGTTTCTTATCGGACGTAAGGTCTCTGCTTGGACATCTGCTGTTGGAGCACAGGCCCATTAGAGTAGGGAAGGGAAATATAAAGTAAGACTTGTAATAGTGTATTATGTTGCTGATTTTATTACATGGGAAGATATTCTTTATTTACTGCAAAGCATGAATGCTGCAGCAGGTTATTTAAAAAAAACGTGTACAAATAATTGAATAAATAAATGAATATATTCCATATTTGTATATACTTTTGTATCACATAGTGTTTGAAGAACTCTACGGAGCGTACAACAATTACTAAATCAGTTATGTTAAAAACAGACGCTTAATTGAGTACAGGCGACCAACAATCAAATATAACTATCCTTATCGCAGATGTCCTGTCTGTGTTTTAAGTACAATGCAGGGCTGCCACGCTTTTAAGTGACCAACCTCATATGAGCTTTCAAGGTAACACAATGCATTCATCTGCGTATTGCTCACAAGGGTCACAGGTTTAGAGAGAGAGAGACACTGACCCGAGCACAAACAACAATCACTCCTAGAAACGGTTGCCCTTTTCAAAACTGCACTCTACAATGCTATCCAGTAGGGAATCAACAACACACACTAAAAGTGTGGCACATTTTGAAATAACAAAAATCTTCATGTTCGGGTCAAACCATAGAGCTGTCCGTCTGCTATACCACACATACTAGAGGTGTGGCGTGAGGCGTGTTCTTGGCATGACACAGCGGGGTTAAGGGGGCTGTCTTCACCACCGGCAGCCATCCCGTCACCAGAGCGTCGCACGGCGCTCCGTGAGGGCTGTTTGTTCCCGGATCTCACCGGTTGAATGCCAAGGAAAAAGTGGAAGGGCCTCGGGGGTCCTGTCAAGTTAATGAAGGCGGCAAAGGCTGATTGGATTGACTTGAGCCCCTTAGGCGCGCGGTATTAGGACATCCTAATCAATGTCACCAGCAGAGAAACAGAGACGCCGTGGCTTTCACAAGCAATTAGATTAGGCCATCGTGCTAAGTACCACTCCTTCAATTGTTGACACAAAACATGCCTTGCTGGAGGTGGACTTTTGAGTGTTTCATACAAAAATGCTGTTATCCCGTGAGAAGGAAAAATAATTGGACGCAATAACAAGTAGCTTTGTGCGTATCCATGAAAGGACTCATCTGTTGGTCCTTAAAAGGTTACAGAGGACCGGTCATCATTCAATATAAGGTTTTATTTGTTTAATTAAAGTCATGATCCAGCCGACAATCTGTCATTTTTGAACCTCGCCAAAGTCCGGACTGCAAATTTAGTGGTTCTAAGAAAACATTGTTTTTTATAAATTTTATTTTTACGGAAAACCAAAACACTACAGATGACTTGTGACGGGGCAACATTCTAGGAGACTATTGTTTTCAAGTGCTGCCATCTAGTGGGCGAACAACAACTTACATGTTAGGGTTTTTATTTGTACTTTTTACGACAGCCTGTAACTTACAAGTGCTACCATTATATTAGTGGCTGTCTTGGAATTCAACACATTGATATGAAGCTAAATACTACTTAAGAAATGAATAATAATTGCGTTAAGGCAGACAGACGGATTTCTATCTGAAGGATGAATGAATGAATGAATTGTGGTCTGGCTTTCAAGCCGGCCAACATAAACATGGAGATACAGAAATGCAAAACACACACACACACGCACACGCACACGCACACAAACACACACACACACACACACACACACACACACACACACACACACACACACACACACACGCACACACACACACGCACACACACACACTCATACACGCATACACATTATACTCCGTACCGCTTACACAGCGCTGACCCCTCGAGGGCCCTGGGTTCCAGGAAGCCGCCCCCTGGATCAGCGGTCGTCTCGTCCGTCACAGTGAGTGGGACAACGGAGCGCGTCAGGCTGGCCCACCTGGTACTCACTGACCACGTCATGCTGAACAGCGCCCCCCAGGGGAAGGACAGCAGGGAAAGACCTTATATGGTCGATACGGTAATAGCAATGTAAACACAGGCCAGTTAGGAAAACCGAGGCTGAGTGAGATAGAACGTGTTTGAGGCTGAGCAGAAGAGTAAGGGAACACTAATTAAAGCCTTGTTATTACAAGGCTATTTCTGTTTCACTATTTATCTTTTGTGGTTGTTTCCTTCTTCTATTCAGGAATATGGAGCTTTAGTTTCAACACACTACGTATATTTTGTCATGAAATAGAAAATATACATATCACCGCAATACATTATCCACACTGACTGGGATAGCCCCATAATGAATGTAGACATTTCTTTTCATCGCTTTTTATCTGTGTTTGTTTTGTTTCAATGTATAACTTTACTGTCTTTAAACCAAGTAAATTAATGAACACATGGAATGTCTGCTTAACATGTCAGCTGATTTTCGCAAACAGAAAGTTGTCTCTGATGTAGTTCTCTTTATGGTCAGGCAGTATATCTTCTGAATACAGGAGGAATTCACATGTTTTCAACTTTAACAGCTGCTAGGCAATAGCCCCTGGGCTATTTCCTTTTTTCATGAAACACTGATTCAGTTTGATTAAGTTCAAAGTATCACTGTCATAATTTAGCATTTTGTCAAAACAATGTTGCGAATTTGCAATTTTTCGCCAGTTTTACTGCAAAAAAAACAACTGTATTTTAATGATACCGTGTGATGTTTTATTTGGCAACAGGTGATTCGCAGAAAGAAAATTCTGCAAGCTGGCGCAAGTAAACAGACCGCGAAGAAACATATTTTGAATACCCCAAAACAAAAACACAAACACAAAAAGGAGCGATTATTGTAGTCTTGTTCAACCTTGCTGTACCTCGCCAGAAAAACCAATAACACCCCACCAAATACATGAGAATGCAAAAGAGATGGTTTGGGAATTCTCAGCCCAGTGTTTGGTATCCAGACAACACAACAGTAATACTCCCCTTGTGCCCTCGGTGACCTCATGACACACAGGAGCTGTTGCTCAACGCCGTTGGTCGCCCCTCGTTCGCAGGGCTCAGTCATTTTCCAAACTGCCACGTTGCGCGCAGGTTTTGGAAGGAAAAGGACCGACGCACACACAGAGGGCTGGCTGTCTGAACTTTAAACAGTTACTCAAGTCTGTGAGCTGTCACTAGCCAGCTTGGTGAGTGCACACACAAACACACACACACACACACACACATACACATATACATTAACACAAAAACACACATAGAAGCACGCATGCACACAACCAAACACAAACACACACATACACACACACACACACACACACACAAACACACACATAGCACACACACAAACACACACACAAACACAAACACACTCACAAAGGAAGAAAATGCTTCTCTCTTTCTCTCCACTCTACATGCCTCTGTGATGATCCCCACTGGGAGTCTCCCACACACACCAACACACACACACACACACACACGCACATACACGCACACACACACACACACACACACACACGCACACACACACACACACACACACACACCCCCACCCCACCCCCACCTACATACACCACCACACACACACACAAATGCACGTATACCCACACACCCCCACACCCCCTCCCAGCAGCTCCGGGAGGGGCTGGTCTCCGGCAGTATGGGCGGGCAGTATGTTAATGTCCCGCGGAGGAAGTGAGCGCAGAGTAGTGGAATGTAGTTCTGAAGCCTCTGAGAGAGAGTTGGGCTGCGGGTGGCTAACAGCTAGCCCGTTATGTAGGAGTGCTGCCTAAAGAGACCCAAAAGGAGGAGGCTGAGTTTAAAACAAGAAGAAGAAGAAGAAGAAGAAGAAGAAGAAGAAGAAGAAGAAGAAGAAGAAGAAGAAGAAGAAGAAGAAGAAGAAGAAGAGTAACAACAACCAGCCATGCCTCACTTCACAGTGGTGCCGGTGGAGGACCGCGGCCAGTCCCACTATGACAGCCTGGAAGGGCTCAACTGGGTGGATCACAGGGATGCTGCTGGCGGAGGCTACCCGGGCCACCAGGACACGGCCAGCTCTGATGGTGAGGAGCCACCAAGGCACCGCCGACTTACAGCAACCGCTTCCAATCGCTTCCGATTGGCTTCTTGGCTACCATGTTTGTTGTTTTGTTTTTGTTTCCTCGCTCACGGGAACACTTATCTTATCCGGGGGGCTGGTAAGACACGTCCTCAGGGGGTGGGGGGGAGCGGGTAATAAGTGTCTAGCGAGTGCTCTGAGCAGCTGGTTTCTCATGGTTTCCATGGTGATCTCTCAGGTCAACAGGCACTGTTTTGTCTTTTAGTTCCCAGCAGAAAGGTTTTTTTTTTTAAAGTTCACTAGAGGGCATGATCTGGAGACACTGCTGTCACAGGGAAGGAAGCAGAGAAGATTGTGATATTGGATGAACCCCGAATTCAACAGAACTCGGGCATGTGTCTGCCCCATCACCCACACAACGATCCCCACCCCCAACCCTGCACCCCAAACTCCTTCTAAAGATGTATGGGGAATAGGGACAAAGACACCACAATGTGGGAGGCGAAAGCTCCCGTGAAGGAGCCTGGGAGGGAGAAGGGGGGAGGAGAGCGAGGGGACTGGCAGGGCCACAGTCCTGCAGCAAAGGGGAAGCTAAAAAACTCAAAAACAAGCGTTCCCATGGACGGAGCTGTGTTTGTGCCAAGAGAGGATTTCCTCTGACAAAGAGCGGGCTGAGCACACTCATCTCCACTACGCAGTGCAAAGCACCCCAGGTCTCAGTTCCCTGTTTCAGCCTGTTTTAGTCTGTCTGTCTGGCCCTCTTTCCCAGCCTCTCCCTCTCTGTTTCCACGTGTGTGTACTGTAGCAACTAAGACAACCAGATATGGCTGACTCCTTCGCACAGAGCCGGAGGCACACAGAAGGAGAGTCTTTGTGTTGGTGCTGGATTGGATTTCATGACTGCTTGGTTTGTGGTGGTTTGGGTGGCCTGTGGAGTCGCAAACAAAACCATAAAATAAACAAAGGGACAAACTAGAGGCAAGGCTTATCCAGGCAGAGGGCTAATAAAAGGACAGGCTTGGGAGTGGCTGCCCCCGCACCGTGACATGGCTAGGTGGGCCGGCCCGAGGTCTACTACTGTATGGAACAGGGCTGGCCGCGGTCACACACATTGGCTGCCCATTCATTTACTGTTGCGTGGCTGCCAGTAAACCTCTCTGACAGTCCATGTCAGGTCGTGGAAACTCGTTGAGCACGGTTAATCTTTAACCAGGAGAACCACAGTTAACTGTCTGTCCCACGTGCTGTCTGTCTGGCTGTCTGTCTGCCTGCCTGTCAGATTGCACGTATGTCTGCCTGTCTGTCTGTCAGCGCATGTGTCTATCAGTCTGCCACTAAAATCTGACCTTCGAAACTGTGTTAAAAGGAGGGAGTGCGTTTCGGGACATTGTGGCAAAGTTTTCTGATACTATGTCCCTCGAATGCAAAGAAGTGCATGAAGGAAATATGAAATGTTAATTCAAGCATGGAGAATATTGATAAGATTAAGGCCTGACAGTTTAGCTATGTGCTATGCTATGGCTATGGGCTGATCAATTTGTTCCAGTGACTTCTTCTTGCCTCTGATCCCACTGCCTTTCCATTTTAAAGAAAACCAACAGAATGTCCTAAAGCAAACGAAGACTTAAGCTCTATTGCCTCAACTCATGAGCCAGAGAGAGTGAGTGATGGAATATCTTTAATTATGGAAATGATCACAACGGCTTCTCCAGTTCAAACAAAACTATTAAAATTCAGTTACCATAACCTTATGGATGTGGGTGATTGTCAGTAGTGTTGTGTGTCCCCTGTTGCAAAATATTTAAAAGAAAGTACTGGTCCTGAAAAGAGAATTTGCCAATTTGGATCGGTAACGGAGGTTTTAGTGATGGCAGGAGAGACTCTAAGGAAGGTTTGATCTCCCTGACCGGTATAATCCTTGGGTACATCTTCATTGAATAAACATAGTTTTGTTTAATTTGTCCTGAAAGTGATAAAAAGATGTGATGGAGAAACTCAACTTTCCTATCGTGTTAGTCGAGGGTGGAACCGGATAAAAACAACACCACTGTGCTAGATGTGTGTTCCAAGAACGGGCGTATGAAGCGTGACTTCATGGTGGGTGTGGTGGCTCCGGGTATGGAACATGCTGTAGAACCACAGTGTCATGTCGCGTCCTAGCCTGTCACAGGGCTGAGTTTGTTCAGGTCTGAGAACACAACTCTGTGCCCCGTTGCTCACTGAACAGTGTGGCCATTGTAGCTGAGCTTCCCTCCGCTAGAGGACCATTGCAGTATGCCGGCCATGTGCTGGATCTGTGTCTCTCTGTGAACTGTTGGCCTGGGTACACACTTCAAACTGTCTTAGCGGGAACGCCTCTCTGAGGCGTGTTCTCCTGAATTGCGCATACATGTTATCCTTACATTCTATTTGATGGTGTTATGTGCTAAATTTGATTATTTTACAAAACATAATATGTAACATAATAAAATAAGTTGCATCTTTACATGTGCCCATGCTTTGAGATCTTTTAACATTGTGGCAACACTGTGCATGCTAACAGCCCTTATTTCATTCAATTGCTTCTGGAATCGTTAGAAACAGCAGACAGACCAGTGGTCAAAAGCCCAACGTGCTGCCCCAGTGTTCTACAGCAAGGCATCTGAGCTGTAAAGATCCCAACTACTGTTTTTCGACAGATCCTATATGGAGCTGGCTACGGGGCTGTCTGCCAGATAGTGTTGCTTTGTAAGAGTTCAGAGTCAGTCCCTCCTCAGGTTTAACACATTCTGAAAGAACATTGGCTCGCTCTGATCTAGTCCAAACACACAGTGTATATAATACTCCCGTATACCGTATGCTGAGATATATCATACACCAAGGCTTAAGACTATGTTCACAGGGCAGGGGGGGGGGGGCATGCTGATGGCATGACAGATATGTGGGCGTGTGTGTGCGGGTACATGCTGCTGTCTGTTTATAAAGACTTATAGTGTTTATTTTGGGGGCGCATGTTGAATACTGATATGTTGATATTGCATTGAGTTCCTCAGTTGATTAATTTGGTTGTTCAAACTGATAATGACCTCATAATGTGGTCGCTTTTGTTTGTTCAGTGTTTGCCTGAACTTAAGAAATTAAGCATTGATATTCTTCTATTTGACCAGCTGTCAAGAATGACCGGCGATGCTGTTGCCGTAATGTATCGGGTAAAGGCCCATTCAGTATGTGGCATGTCTGCATCTGATTCTATGTGACGTAGGTTTGTGCATTTTTGGTTGTTTTGAAAACCTTTGTGAGAAACCAGTGAAACACAGAATAGGGCACAACAAATATGACCTGAACAAAACCTGATATGATCGGTTTGTAACAGCAGGAAGCCCTTCCTTTTCCCCTTACCTTAAACTATTCCCTGAGGCTAGCGAAGTTGCTTGTGTCCTTGAAGGTCGTATTAAACTTGGCCGCTCATGATAAAGGACAGGGATACCTTGTGACCCATTCGGAAAATGAGTTCATGCTGACAGACTCCAAGGTTCTGGGATTTAAGGTCGGACAGGAAAGGACAAACACATTATATCACTTTTCTTATGGTTTTTCATAAGAGCTTAAATATGGATAGGGATACTGGTGCTGTTACCAATACAACTAAATATTAAATATCCTATATTACTAACGCATTTGCGAATGAAATACAATCTGTTTAATAACCCTGGATACTGAACATTGACATTGACATGAATTGTTAGAGATAATACCAAGAGCCATTTTAAAGTCCAGTGCTGTATAATTGAATAGGCCAACAGATCGATCGTTATCCTAATGCTCTCATTCCAGAAACAAACTTCTGTGCAAAATTGATATGTATTTTTATGCCTATGGTATGTGCAAAGAACATAGCATTCTATACGGCTGTTGTGAGGCTTGAGACAAAGTGAAAGACACTGGATTACTGTCAGCTCTCCCGAATGGTATATCGTGGAATGCTTTCCTTAAGAAGTAGACAGAACTCTTCCACAGGCTTTCGGAGACATCCATACTTATTTTGCCATCTGGTTTTAAGTGTTATCATAATTGCCGCACCATCTGTTAAATACTCCTGTCAGAGGGATGTCTGGAAGCTTCATCAGTGGATTCCTTTTCAATATACTGAACAGATAGTCTCTGCTAATGACAGACACCATGCTGTCTCCTATGGCATTACTATGCAGCCCGGAAAACATCAACACTGATCCACCGACTCTCACATTTCGTGACCTTCTAAACTTTTTTCAGTCGTGCCTCCCAAGGCTAGCTCACAAAATAATCTGGCTGCTCTGCTGTGTTTTCCTCATCATTAGCGCCAGTCAAGAACTAGCATGCACCGCTGCGTTGCACGCTAGCATTCCTCTGGTCTTGTGATAGGAGTATTCCAGATCAAGGAACCTGCACGCCGTTTGAAGTGTTGCAGAACTGATTTGAGCTGTATTTGTTGCATGTGACGACATGGTCAGACATCTGGTGAATTCGGCAAATATTGGATGAAGTTATACTACAAACTTCTATTGAGTAGGCAACAGCACAGGTGACAACCATGACATACTGACTAATAAACTTGGGCCTGGCTAAGAGACTTACGTTTTATACACATAGATATTCATATATTTATGATATATGTACATCATTACGCTTTATACACTTGTTCATCAAAGAAGCACAGAGAAAGATGCACAGAAACGCACGCACGCAAACATTTTTATTGGCAACTTACCCCCCATGGTAGAGTGGGCTAAACTGCATGAGTTCTCTGCCTCTCAGTATTAAATGATCATTAAACAGGATGTTCAGCAAAGCGGCTTTCACAGCCCAAGGGGCTAATGGTGAGCGATATTGTTTTCCACGGCTAATCGGCTCTAACAGTCCTGGCATGCTGACTTTTCTCACTAGTTTATAAATAGAAGTAAAAGCTATAATAAAGCCCCTCATTTGTCAGTCCACTTATTAATAACAAAATCGATGTTTATGTGTTTTTGAAGAATCCCAGTTTGGCTGTGCAGTTACAGTGTTGGCGGTTTCTTTGGTTATCAGAACCAGGATGTTGGGAAGTAGAGGCTCAAGGTAGAAAGGGCTTATTCTCAACCTCTACACATACACAGACACACACACACAGGCATACAAACAGTCACACGTACAAACACACACAGGCATACAAACACACTGTGTTATTTAGTTGGTGCCACTACTAAAATGCAGTACAGGTGCACTAGTGCCCCAGCTTCACGTGTTTTAGAGACACTGCTTCGTATCACAGAAGACATGTCTTGTGAAGTTTTGAGCAGTAGGGGTTGTGTGTGTCCATCAGTAATGTCATGGTAATGACAGTTCCCTTCTCACCATGCAAAACCCAGCAGGGTTCTCGCTGTGTATACGTAATGAGACCTATAAGATCACCTCATCCAGGCCGTCTCGGTTGTGTTCTGATCCGGTCTCGCGTTTGAAATATGCTTTCACATGACCAATTTGTCATACAAACTGTACTCTAATTAGGTCTAATCTAGCCCATGAAAGGCCCATCTAATTCATATCACTGTGTCCATCTTTTCGGGTGATTATCAGATTCAAGGTCAGCTGAAGAGACAAAACAGCCACCTGTATCGAAGAGCTGTTAATGCTAGGGTGGGCAATGTTTTTTAGAAGCATTTTTGGCAAATTTAGACAAACCTATATCTAAAGCTACTTAGCTAGTCCTATGTTTTGGGGAAGTTTTTGAGGATGGCCTGAAGGGAGGTTGGATACTTTGATGATCTAGCGTTCTCTGGCTGATGCCCATCTGCACAAATGCCTGTTGGTTACTAAGTCTCCCAACCCCAGAACATTCTGGAGAAGTTCTGGGGGTCAATGCTGAGGGGTGATATTCATTATCATCACAGCGGTGTAATATTTCGGAAATGATGATCATTGATCACAGCCTTCAAGGAGACACCGTGCCCTGCTTCTATAGTCCAACAACTAATATTGACTTGCTGTAATTGCCATAGAAGGGTCAGTGTGATCCCATGACATCATCTCCATCCATAGGTCCGACATGTTACGGACTAGTGTGACATGCTCTCTCGATGTACCATACAACTCATCTCATCACTTATACACAGCGCTCATCTGTTCATCAGCACCAGGGTGGTCGCCTGAAACAAGGAGGCAGTTTAATTAAAATACCTCAGCTTGTTCCCATACCTGCTTGTGCGGTTACTCTTACCTTCCCAGCAATCTCAGATAGTGTTTCAGTCTCGGAACGGTGGTGGATCGTCTCTCAGAGAGGAGAGACCAACGAGTGACTTGTCGAAACACGCTAGCATAAATCTCCTGTGCTACCGTTGTGTGCCCTGACACAAGGCTGTCATGGCAGGCGACCTCCTGTGCGCGCGTGTGTGTGTGTGTGTGTGTGTGTGTGTGTGTGTGTGTGTGTTTGTTTGTGACTTTCTAACAGAGTTAATCCCTAATCTTTGTAATTAGAAGTCCACAGTGAAGTTATTAGCTGGAGACACCCCCCCCCGCCACAGGCATGCACCCACACACACACAGACACACACACACACACACACACACACACACACGCAGCCACACACACACACACACACACGCAGCCACACACACACACACACACACACACACAAACACACACACAGGAACGCACAAATACACACACAAAACACCCCTTCGCTAGCTCCTTTGACCTTGTGCTCTGTATTGAGGGCTCCATGCAGTGAACAGAGGGCCCTGTGACAATCTTACAACATTACCTTGTCAACAGCAACACGTTAAAATGTACGTAAACATGAATAACCAGCTCTGATGGGGTACGAGCCTGAACTAATTTCCTTTATAACTGGATCAATGTTTGAATGCATTGCAAAATATAGGCATGAACTTTTCTTTGCATAGAATGTTTGACTTCAAGATTGGATGATACAGGTCCTTAAAATATGTTGCATTAGAAAGGCACAACCAACACTGAGTACTGCATCAAATAATTGTTTTCTGTTTTTATTGATATTCCTGAAGAGCCACTAAGAGCATTCAAACACTAGAGGGCAGCATAAGCATTGCTTATGTCTTATCTTGTTAACGAGATCGCCACCGTTTTGGGGGAATTTTTATTTTGTATTTAAAAGGGTCATATTCCCTGTTTTGGCTGCAAGAGTATTCAACATCTCCTGGCAAATTATGCATCACTATTAGCCTGTATAAATTCATACCTCAACCTCTTTTTATGTCGAAAAACACTTACAATGCAAGCTGTTTTGTTGGATCTCGCAGTCTGTTAGCGTGTTTGCATGCGAGTGTGACTATAAGTGTGTGTGTATATTGGTGAAGATGTGTATGAGTGTGTGTGGCCGGGTGTCCATGTGTGTACGAGCGTGCGTGCTGGGGCCTCAGGTTGTTTGTTGACCCTGGGTGATGCTGTGTGTGAATGGTGATTGACTTTCCCCCTCGCAGCTCAGAGCACAGTGCTGCACCACAGCCGACATCATAGGGAGTAGTAGTACATCATAGTACAACAGCCCATTTAGGAACCTCAGCAACCATGCTGCCCCATAACAACAGCAGCAGTTACAAGGGGGTTTGGACCACAGGTGAGTGGAAGGGCTCTATGGGGACGCAGCCAGCTCCACTTTGCAGCAGCTGTACTGTAGGAATGCACGCAGGCAGCAGAGAACCCCGCCGAGGGTCTTCCGGTACTTTGTTTCATGCCCACTGAGCTGGGAGTGTTTTGTTGTCGCGTAATTGAATTTAGCAGGAAGGTTTTAGTGGCAAACTCTACATGCTCTAATAACCCACAGATCACATGCTAGTTTTTTTGTTAATGAGGTGTGTTCTTTGTAATGTGTGTCCATGTGTGTGTGTGTGTGTGTGTGTGTGTGTGTGTGTGTGTGTGTGTGTGTGTGTGTGTGTGTGTTTATGTTTGTGTTTTAGTGTGTGTGTGTGTGTGTGTGTGTGTGTGTGTGTGTGTGTGTGTGTGTGTGTGTGTGTGTGTGTGTGTGTGTGTGTGGATGTGTGAATTGCAGCTTCACTTTCTTGGCCCTAGGCTCAGCTTGTCTCTGCTGCATTTTCTTCCCCCTTGGAAAGCAGGATTTTATTGACGATGAAATTAGATTACAACAGTAATTGTTGCCTCAAGTTTGCTAAGCTACGTTAACATGGTTGCCAGTGGTTCGGCAAGGGCAATGTTCGCTACAGTATCTTGAGATCCATCCCTTGTAAGGTGATTTTAAGCTTCTCAGCTCAAAATCTGCTTTGGGAAATTATGTTTTGACTTGAAGGTCACCCATGTAATTCAAATTCTGGGGAATGTTGTGCAGAACACTGTAACTGTGAAAAAAGGTTTCAAGTGGGTCTCGGCTGTACATCTGGAATCTATATCGAAGTCATGCTGAATATAAAATGACTTTATTGATAATGACATCCTAAAACAACAATAATATGTTTCCTCAAAATTAATGAACAGGTTGTATAAGTTGTTAAGGTCATACAATGAAGCAATCATTTTTGTTCAATTGGATTCAACGTGGCTGTGTTGACATGTTTCGTTTTTTTCCTCAATGTATATATATTATAAATTGTTGAGCAATTCTAAATTTGTCCCTCAAATGTGTCTCTTTTGTAGGACTTGGGAATCACAAAGAAGATAGTCCATTCCTTAATAATGTGGAGGCTGCCAGGAAAAACGACTTCTACGACCGGAATCTGGCCTTGTTTGAGGTCTGTTCATACAAACGCTGCACATTACTTAGAAACATCCTACTTAACATATTACAAACACATTAGACTAGAGAGAGAGAGAGAGAGAGAGAGAGAGAGAGAGAGAGAGAGAGAGAGAGAGAGAGAGAGAGAGAGAGAGAGAGAGAGAGAGAGAGAGACGTAACGGTGGGGATTCTCTGATATCAAACAGTGGAATGAGAATGGGACAAAGGTTAGGAGCATTTGAGTACGGTGGCATAGTGTGGTGCAAATCACAATGGTGGTGATTGAGCTCACATAGATGCGATACGAATGCACCCTTTTAGTGCTGAATGCTGTGCACTTTCCAGTAAAGGCTAATGTGCTGCGTCTCCACGCCATGGCACTTAACATTGGAACGCAGCCGCCTGTTATTGCAAACAGCTGTTTACCTTGTTAGCCTTGATCCCACTGAGCTAATAGCTCGCGTCACAATAATCCTTATTATGGACAGTATGACACACAGTCATTAAACGTAATGATCACAAGATATGCAGATTGTAATATGTATTCTAAGAGTAATTGATTTATTTTGTGTGTGGTTCGTTATTGTTAATTGTATTGGCTGTGCGGCTATAACAGTAGCAGTATTAATACAAGTAAAAGTAATAATAATATAAATAGTTGTGGACATAGTATTTTTTGAGCTAATAGTACTGACTTTTCACGATTGTGAGATTGAATCCTAATGTCTAATTGTTAAAAGGAATGCATTTATACAGCACTTTTCTAACAAGCCACTCAAGGCACCCATTCACACACACACAGACGGTCACACACACGTTCACACAATAACGGAGGTGTCAGCCATGCAAGGCGACAGCCGCCTCGTCAGAGAAAGCTAATTATCAACACCTTGACACTGAGCTAGGAGGAGCTGGGGATTGAACTGGCATCCCTCGGGTTACCAGCCAGCCGTCTCTACCACCTGAGCCATCTGCCGTCCGTCCGCAGTCCACCTGTAGCCTACACATTCCCAAACAAGATGTCCTACCCCTATGAGATGTATTCATTCATGCATTGGATCAACTCTTCCATGACTACCTCCCTCCTCTGTTCCCTACAGGAAGAGCTGGACATACGTCCGAAGGTCTCCAGCTTCCTCAGCCGATTGGTCAACTACACCAACATCACGCAGGGAGCCCGGGAGCATGAGGAAGAGGAGAGCGCCAACGTCTCCCGCAGGAAGGCCCCGAAGGTCAGACCCTAACCCTAACCCTAACCCTAACCCTAACCCTAACCCTAACCCTAACCCCCTAACCCTAACCCTAACCCCCTAACCCTAACCCCCTAACCCTAACCCTAACCCTAACCCTAACCCTAACCCTAACCCTAATCTGATGACTCTATTCTATACATGTCCCGTGCTCTATGCATGTTCCCTGCTCTATGCATGTTCCCTGCTCTTAACATGTTCCCTGCTCTATACATGTCCCCTGTGAGGGGTAACATGTGTTACAAGTGTCTATTAGGTGCACATATTCACTGTGGATTGAGTTCATCAATAGCTTTGAAATCGTATTACCTTTATTGCTAAATCACAAATATACGACTATATTACATTCATTTTAGATTTTATTCACACCCCGAACTATCACATAAACTATTGTCTGTCTTTACCTGTTATGAATTGGTGACGTGTGAGATACTGCATTCCTGTTGTATTAAGAGTCCACTCCCCTCCGACAGGCCCCCAACATGGGCACCCTGATGGGGGTGTACCTGCCCTGCCTGCAGAACATCTTTGGGGTGATTCTGTTTCTGCGGCTGACCTGGATCGTAGGAACGGCCGGCATTGCTCAGTCCCTCATCATCGTCTTCATGTGCTGTTCGTGTGTAAGTACTCATACACACACACACAGTCTGAGCCCCTGCACATTCTGAACACACACACACACACACACACACACACACACACACACACACACACACACACACACACACATTCTGGACACACACACACACAAACATTCTGGACACACACACACACTCTGAATACACACACACACAGACACACTCTGAACACACACACACTCTGAACAGACACACAGTCTGAACACACACACACACATACACACACTCTGAACACAAACACACACATAATCTGAACACATACACACACAAACACAAAAACACGATCTCAACAAACACACACACACACACACACACACACACACACACACATACAAACACTCTGAACACACACACACACACACACACACACACACACACACACACACATACACACACTCTGACCACAAACACACACATAATCTGAACACATACACAAACACACACAAACACTCTGAACACACACACACACACACACACACACACACACACACACACACACACACACACACGCATGCACACACACGGTCGTTGTTTCCAACATGAATCTGGGTCACAATCCATTGCTTTCACCCAACAGTCAATAAAACAAGAATACACTGTATGTTGCATGGTGACGGAAGTCAGGGCAGGGCGGCATGTGAATCATTTCAAACAAAGCTATCAGTGTTAAACATGTGTTTTTTTAGCCTCCAACACATTTATCCTTTTTCGCTTCTTCAATAACCTGCTTCTTATTGTTAGTGTAGGAGCGTCAGCGGATGTAAGATCTCAATGAGAGATGAAAGCATTATATTTATATCAGCCATTTTTTCATTTCTTCACAGACAATGCTAACAGCCATATCAATGAGCGCCATCGCGACGAACGGTGTGGTTCCAGGTAATTATACCATAAACTCGATAATACCGTATTATCGCTCCCTTGTATCGTTAGGTTTTTATAATACAAAATATGATGCACTCTGCAGACATTTGCAATTACAGTTCTCCATTTATCTACCCCTCCACCCCTGAATCACATTTTATTCAGCGTGGTGAAATAATCCAACCCCGATGAACGAGTAAACTCAAAACAGCCCTCTGGATAACTCAGAGTAACGGGCGGTACGAGGCTGAAGTGTGGATGAATTGCAAAAACACTATAATCCCAGTCAGAACTTACAATGCGTGTCGGTGCTGGTATTAGTTATGATTCATTATGAGTGAGTAACGGCGGGTCCTTTGTTTCAGCTGGAGGAGCCTACTTCATGATCTCCCGCTCGCTGGGCCCAGAGTTCGGAGGGGCGGTGGGATTGTGTTTCTACCTGGGGACCACCTTCGCCGCTGCCATGTACATACTTGGGGCTATAGAAATCTTCCTGGTTAGTTGGTATCTGTTATCTAAGATGAAGACATGTTGGAACGCCGTCAACTGTGCCCACTGTGTGATGTGGTTCTTGACGAGATACGTAAATGACGAGAGTTGAAGCTGATTAGTTTTGTCCATTTGTCCATCCGACTTTTGATGGATGTTAAAAGACTGACGGCAGAACTGCTTAAAGCTGCATGGACAGACTTTTGCATTTCTTCCCCTCATATTTGTTTCTACCAATCATGTTGCTGGATCAAATCCTGCGGTGAAGACCGGCCACTGCAGAAAACACAAATTTAAATTCCCTTTTGAAGGCTTCTTCCATTCGTGCAAATTAGTTTTCTTGGTTACAATATCTGCGTTTCGCTTGAGGAAACAGGATGAAACTCCACCCCTTTCCTGTTTCCGGCTAAGGCTCTATGCCCCCCAAAGAAGTTCTGCTATAACCTTGATGGACTGCTGGGTCCGAGATAACAATATTTAACAGAAATAAAATAGTGTTTTTTCGCACAAAACTACGATTTAATAATTAGTTGCTGCATTCAGTGATTGTTGTATATATTTTTTATTTTTCAATCAAATGCACTCTTTAATTTGTCTTCTTCTCTTCCAGAAATACCTTCTCCCCCAGGCGGCCATTTTCCACGCCAGCGACCCCCACAGCGGAGACAGCGCCATGCTGAACAACATGAGGGTGTATGGGACCCTCTGCCTCAGCCTCATGGCCCTGGTGGTCTTTGTGGGTGTCAAGTACGTCAACAAGCTGGCCTCGCTCTTCCTCGCCTGCGTCATCATCTCCATCTTCTCCATCTACGCCGGTGCCATCAAATCCATCACGCACCCCCCGGAGTTCACGTGAGTCCACCTTGATAAACAACCAGAGGGTATAGAGGTGAAGGGTTCGATCCCCCAATGTCTGTACCCTACTGGAAGGCTTCCCTTGAGCAAGATGCCTAACCTGTATCTACTTCTAAATTGAATACTAATCGCTGTCTGCTAAATAGCATAATTCGGTATTTTGTTGTTTTCTTTCGTTAACAGAAATGGCAGTTTTATTTTGCCTTTTCAATGTCATATCCCTTTCCATCCATAGATTTCCAAATGTCTGGTCTGATTATTAGCTGTTACTTATCATTGTTGTGGTAGGTATTCCCGTGGCGCTGGTCGTTGTGACTTTGAGTAGTACTTAAGTACTTTAGTATTTGTCCTACCTTAACGTCCCATCTCCCTGCAGGGTCTGCATGCTGGGCAACAGAACCCTGGAGAGAGACCTCTTCGACGTGTGCTCCAAGACGGTGGTGGTGGGCAACGAGACCGTCCCGAGCCAGCTGTGGAGGTCCTTCTGCCCCGAGGGGAACGTGAGCAGCGCTCAGTGTGACGACTACTTCAGCCAGAATAACCTGACGGAGATACCGGCCATCCCCGGCCTGGCTAGCGGCATTATCAGTGGTGATTAAATAATACACTGTGGGACTTTGTCAGGCAGATTGGGTGAATTTGTAATCTAAGGAAAGGGTAATTAGTATTTTTCAGGTGGACTCCTCCTTCCCACAAGACATTATAATTCACTTTCAGTTTTATAATAAGTTAATAATTATTTCATTAAATTACTTCAGTAGTATTTGATTTCTTCTTGTGCATTTATCTGTTAAGTGAACCTGTTCCAAATTCTTCCAATGTCAAATGTATTGTCTGTCTGCCTGTCTGCCTCTCTGTCTGCCTGCGTCAGACAACATGTGGGGGGACTACATGCAGAAGGACGAGGTGATGGAGAAAGCGGGCCTGTCCTCGGTGAATCCCCAGGGGGCGACGGAGAGCTTTGGCATGTATGTGACTGCAGACATCGCCACATCCTTCACGCTGCTGGTAGGGATCTTCTTTCCCTCTGCTACAGGTACGATGCCTTCGCCTCACAGCGCTCATAAAGACCAGGAACCCTTACCTTAACCCTAACCTTAACGCTGACTCTAACCCTAACCCTAACAACCAACCCTAACCCAGACTCTAACAACCAACCCTAACCCTAACCCTGTTCTTAATCCTAACCCGTGTTTATGTGGATAGATTCATACTAAGCTTTATACATGCTGAAATTGCCAAACCTGTTTAGTATTCTTAAGTGAGTAAGATTTGATAATGGATTTTTTAATATTGTTGATTATGTAAATCTATTAATACCTTTTCTCTCTTGCCTTTCTTCATTTAAACTTCCGGCATGAAGTATTCCAATGTGGATGCATTGGAATGTACAATGTAATCAATGTAATCCTGTTCCCTTTCTCCCCTGGTGCTGTAGGCATCATGGCAGGGTCGAACCGGTCGGGAGACCTCCGTGACGCCCAAAAGTCCATCCCTGTGGGAACCATCCTGGCCATCACCACCACGTCGCTCGTCTGTATCCACACTTAACCACCGCTTGAAGTGATAAGAACAGTCAATGTATTTCTGAGATGATTTTATTTGGAATATGAATCATAACAATCCAGTCACCTGAGCGGATGTAACGTTGTTACAGAGCATTGTAACAGAGTCATCTCCTTGACTTGCTGCGTTCAGACTTCAGCTCTGTGGTTCTGTTTGGGGCCTGCATCGAAGGTGTGGTCCTGAGGGACAAGTAAGTCATCAAAATGTAGAGTATGAGACATATATCAGTTTTCCTGTATGCAAACTGCATTAAAACAAGTCATATTAGTTTCCTCACCTTGCATAGGTAATCATAACGTACTGAAAGACTCTCACTCTTACAAACCTTTCCCCTGTGGCTGTCTGAAGGTTTGGGGACGCGGTCAATAAGAACCTAGTGGTGGGGACTCTGTCCTGGCCGTCACCCTGGGTCATCGTGATTGGCTCCTTTTTCTCCACCGTGGGGGCGGGGCTCCAGTCCCTGACCGGTGCTCCCCGCCTCCTACAGGCCATCGCCAAGGACAACATCATCCCGTTCCTACGGGTACGAGCACAATACACACACACACCGCTCGTGGGATGAACAACACAGCCATTATGTTAAGGAGGTCTCTGAAATGAAAAGCGGGGAAATTTGTAGTTCGGCATATAACAACCAAACATCTTACGTTAATATTTCTGAAAGGAAAACAGACCTATATCCATCTGGCCCCTCTTCTCAGGGTGAATGTTGGACTGTAGTAGAGGACTGGGGCAGTACAGTTCTGATGGTTTACAATGATGTATTTAAGCTTTGGTAAACCCGCCAGAAAATAAACAGGGATATTCCCATGGACAACTCGGACCCTAACCCAAAACGGGGTAGCCTGGTCACCCAACATTATGTAGCACTCAAACTCTACCACATTGCATAACTCTATGATGTAAATGAGCTGGTTTGATGAGTCCTCCTCCCGTACCGTGCCAGGTGTTTGGGCATGGTAAGGCCAACGGAGAGCCCACCTGGGCCCTGCTCTTGACCGGGGTCATCGCTGAACTAGGCATCCTCATCGCCTCCCTGGACATGGTGGCCCCCATCCTTTCCATGTGAGCTAACACACTTTCTCTCTCTAGCTCTCTGTCTCGTTCTCTCTTTTTGTCTTTCTCTCTCTCTTTCACTCACTTTATATCTCTCTCTCTCTCTCTCTCTTTCTCTGTTCCTCTCTCCCTCTCACTCTGTCTCCTTCTCTCTCTATCTCTCTCACTTACCTCAATCTCTCTCACTCATCTCCCTTACCAGCAGCACCCACGCAAGCACCCACTTTTGAACATGTTTTATGCATGCTAACTCATGCGAATACCCGATGAATTTCCTGTGAAGTGGATGAGGGTTGACAAGATACCGAAGGAACTTCAGGAAATGTCATGTTTTTTATTGTCACTGCCGGAACTATCCTAAAGTACATCTAGGAAATGCAAAAATACAACGTAGACACGCGTAGACATGCACAATTAGAAAGTATAATGTCGACCTGTGATCAATTCTAAATCGTCTGCACAGAGGATATATCTTCAATCTGCAATGTAAACCTTGAGCTCCATCGATGCAGACGCCAGTGTGTATTAACGCTATATGTGTTGATCCAACAGGTTCTTCCTGATGTGTTACCTCTTCGTGAACCTGGCGTGTGCCGTCCAAACTCTGCTGCGCACACCCAACTGGAGGCCACGCTTCAAGTACTACCACTGGTGAGCGGAGGTGTGATGTCGGGTTAAGATGAGAACCACTGGGTCCATCTCTCTGTGGATATCAAAACTGTATGCGTCCACTACAGTGTCTCCAAATGTCCATTACAAATACACCATTCCAATGTACTGACTTTGATGTTCCACTGGTCCGCAGGGCGCTGTCCTTCCTGGGGATGATCATGTGCGTGGCGCTGATGTTCGTCTCATCCTGGTACTACGCCATCGTGGCCATGGGCATCGCCGGCCTTATCTACAAGTACATCGAGTACCAAGGGTGAGTCACTGTTTTTTCGTTTTTCACCACGTCATTTATGTTGTGCGATAATGATAATATCTTTTTCCTTTTGTAACAAATTACGAAGGGGAGTACGAAGTCTTGTTGCCTATTGAGAACATGTAGTTTACTTATATATTCAACTACATTCATCAGTATCAGTATTATCAGTGAATTACCCAGCATTCTGTCCATTATTGGATGTGGAATGAGTTGCCATGGTTTCCAGTAGGTTTCAAACACACCGGGCCTTCCGTTGTATTGCTCAGAGATGATTCTCCATTATGCAAAATGAAACCACCTCCAGGATGCTATCAGTAGGTAACAGTGAGGACTTGCCCCTGCAAGCCCCTTTACGATACGTTATTACGTTATTTCAGCCGAAAAAACAGCGTTTAGGCACACCAATTTGGAAGGAATTACTCATAAAAGATCGCCCCAACGGGAACACGTTTGCTTCAAAGGCATAAGTCGCCCGCGGGGTGCAGCAAATCCAAACCGACTTGCTTTTGACATTATCAAAAGGTTGTTCCTACTTCCCCTGCTGCGATCCTCTCCCTCGTACAGTCTGTTACCCGCCGGTGTGTTTGTGTGGAGGAATGTTCCCTGTGTGTTTTCCCCTTTTTGCCTGTATTGCACCAAGCTGCCAGTGCTGCGGCATCTACTTACCATACGCCACACGTCTGTGTTGACTTGTGTATCTGTTTTTCCATTTGTGTCCCTCCCGCTATCTGTCACCTGTGTCCGCCTCTGGAACCACAGGGCAGAGAAGGAGTGGGGCGATGGGATAAGAGGCCTGTCACTGAGCGCCGCTCGCTACGCTCTGCTGAGACTTGAGGTCGGGCCGCCCCACACCAAGAACTGGAGGTAGAGCTTCAGATGAAGAACACTTCAGCACTCCGGGACTTCACACATATATGAGACAGCACTCTGCTGGACGGGGAATCAAGCCGCTGTACCTAGGTTCATTAACTCCTGATTTGACTCAATTTGTCAGACGAATGATGGTCGTAATAATAATTAGAATATTACACTTTATTTATATTGCATTTTTCAAGCACAGGCTCAAAGTGCCTTGCATATAGAACAATTAAAAATACATTACATTAAAAATACATTGCAAGAGCATATTCAGTTACCCATCTAGTATGGCTGTAATGTACTTGAAATGAGTTGTGATATTACAAATTAATGAGCTGCATTATCGTAACCTACATTGTGTTTTGAGAATATTTAAAATGCTCTAAGTGGATTGGCCTTTATGCTGTACAGATATTTAACGTGGCCACTTGTTGTTTGCACCAACTATAGCATGTGTGTCTTATAAAGCCTTGTATACACTCTTGGCCAGTGTCTCTGTGAGGGAACTAGCATGACATAGAAGGTACAAGGTGGTCTCAATATCAGAAGGCCTGATTCAGCGCACCACATCAGATTCAAAGTCGATAAACTAAAATGTGTTGAAGTATTTACTCTCAGTCTTCTGTGTACTCTTATCTTTGTTGAAAGACCTCAGCTGCTGGTGCTGCTGAAGATGGACGAAGACCTCCATGTCAAATACCCCCGGCTGCTGACCTTCGCCTCGCAGCTCAAGGCGGGCAAAGGGCTGACCATCGTGGGCTCCGTGATCCAGGGGAACTTCCTGGAGAGCTACGGGGAAACGCAGGCATCTGAACAGGTAGAGACGGCAGGTAGACGTCTGGCCCACCAGGCTATCTCTGTTGGTTTGTTCGTACAGGACTATACTGTCCATACTGCATTCCAAGCAATAATACCTGTTTAAAATAATCAACACAAATCTTTCCCATACATTCGAAGCTTAGAAAATATATTATAACGGCTGTACTATACCAAAGAAGATGAAGAAATTGAGATTGAATATATAATATGATTTCAAGTAACTAATTGTTTTCAATGTTAAGGCGGTGAAGAACTAACGAATAAATAAATTGCTTAATAAAGACATACAAGGATAAACACAAATGCAGAATTCCTGGTTCATCCCTCTAAAGTCCCCCCTGCTTGTGGTCCCCCCTGACTGTGTTCCCCCCTGACTGTGTTCCCCCCTGGCTGTGTTCTCCCCTGCTTGTGATCCCCTGACTGTGTTACCCCCTGACTGTGTTACCCCCTGACTGTGTTCCCCCCTGACTGTGTTCCCCCCTGTCACATCCCTCCCTAGGCCATCAAGAACATGATGGAGATTGAGCGGGTGAAGGGCTTCTGCCAGGTGGTGGTAGCCTCCAAGGTGCGGGACGGCATCGCCCACCTGATCCAGTCCTGCGGTCTGGGGGGCATGAAGCACAACACGGTGGTGATGGGCTGGCCCTACGGCTGGAGGCAGAGCGAGGACCCCCGCGCCTGGAAGACCTTCATCAGTATGTGTAGAGGGACAAAACCTTTGAGTTCTGTGGTTGAAGATGCTGACCTGGGATTTGAGTTTCAAATTAAACCAGGGATTTTGCTCCTTCAAATTGTGATTGAAAATTTCCCCAAAAAATAGTGCAACAATAAAAAGTTACATTTTTTTTATTTTGGTAAAAAAAAAGAAAGTACCAAAAAAATCCACCTATTTTTAACCAATAGTCTGTTTTGTTTAAAATTGTTCATTTATTCTTGTTAAAAAACGTTGGTTTTTGGTAAAAATCAATGAATAATTTTCATACTCATTTTTAACAATAATAAAAAAATATATATACATATTGTTTACATTTTTTATTTTTCGGGGGGAATTTCTCACCACTGCTTAAATCAGGTGTAGATATCCACAGCTCCCGTTCATATTGTTAACGGCTGATCTCCGTCCGTCCCCCAGACACGGTGCGCTGCACCACGGCCGCCCACCTGGCCCTGATGGTGCCCAAGAACGTGTCCTTCTACCCCAGCAACCACGAACGCTTCAGCGACGGCAACATCGACGTGTGGTGGATCGTACACGACGGGGGCATGCTCATGCTGCTGCCCTTCCTGCTCAAGCAGCACAAGGTGACCGCTGAGAGGGACTCCTCCAGACAGCTCTTCTTTAGGTTCATAGCTAAACCTTTTGAGATGTACTGGCCTTTATGAATAGAAGTATGATTATGAGTCATGTTATCTGATAGACCATCTACACTGTTTGCTCCACATGATCTGATTTATGGATGGTTTACAGTTTATGAATGAATGAATAGATTTGTAGTGACAGGGTCATCGAGACTAAACAAGTTCCGTTAATACGATTGATTTTGATTCAAGTGCCTGATGTATTTGATTTCCCTTGAGAAAAAAATAAGTAAACACAAAAGTAAAAAAAAATGTTGTTAAAATGTTTGGCCTCTGTGTTCCAGGTGTGGCGGAAGTGCAACATGCGCATCTTCACCGTGGCCCAGATGGACGACAACAGCATCCAGATGAAGAAGGACCTAGCCACCTTCCTCTACCAGCTCAGGATCGAGGCTGAGGTGGAGGTGGTGGAGATGGTGAGTCTGCGTGCTCAGCTCCCATGCGGAGACATAGGGCTCCTGGTGGTGGATCAGTGTATCACACTCACACTCGCACACGCTCGGTTCCCCAGCACGACAGCGATATCTCTGCCTACACGTACGAGCGGACGCTGATGATGGAGCAGAGGTCTCAGATGCTGAGGCAGATGAGGCTGTCCAGCGCAGAGAGGGACCGAGAGGTGAGTTCTGGCAGATCCTTTACCTTCTACATGCTACTAGGGGACATCGCAACGTCCCAGTGTGATTTTGCATTGCCTGTTGTTGCTTTACTTTTTTTATCACACTGTATTTAATTTTATTGAATAATGTTTTTGGTGGGACGATCCAATCGTTTGAGGCTGAAACGGTTGGCTAGCTTCAAAATGTAAATTATGCCAGAAAAATCATCATCATTATGATCACGATGGCAAAAACTCCTTTAACAATTCAAGTCAAGTGCGCAGCACCCACTCACTTAGCGGCAACATAAACCTTTGGTCACAATGGCTCTTGTCTGCAATTCAACCCTGTGTCCCTGTAGCACTCAGTGAATGATATGTGTCAAGGGTCATTGAGAATGAGCATAATGATTTTAATTTATTTGTAGCCAAATATGTTTCTCGCCTCAGGATATTGTTTGGTGTGATAAGATGAGATAACTATTAGATTCTGTATCGTTATCTCATGTTATCTCGGTATATAATGTAAGGATAGCTAGTGTTGATAATATGAAAAAGAAAGTAAGAAGTATTTTTGCTTTTCATGTCGTCAATACGTTTTATTCGACAAATAACTATGTACTTAATTCAAACATGAATGTCTCAAACTATTAGGTTGCGCAGTGTGGTGAAGTCTTAATGGTTTAGCCGTCGCAAAACTGCTAGGGGACATGTTACAACCGTGGTGTGTACTGTTCAAATCTGTCTGTAATTACGGGGAGATGGAAATATCTCAGGCTGGTATAGGTCTGCTAACTGATTTCATAATGTGAAAGCACTTAGCAAGCTGTTTTAAGGTAATTACACTGGAATTGGTTCCCATTATCCTTGGCTTTAATATATGAAATACAATTTCTTTCAAGGCATGAAAGAAGAGTCTTTGACATGCAATTTAATGGGGAGGATATTCAATTTAAAATCAAGCAGCAAATACATCAATCCAAAAAATATAAAACTGCAAAACAGAAAAAAAAGTAAAAAATAAATAAGTTACTAAAGCTACTAAAATCATAGTTTTTACTAGAACCTCATCTCTCCTGATCCTCTGTTCTCCTGTGAAGGCCCAACTGGTGAAGGACCGGCACTCCCTGGTGCGCATGGGAAGCCTGTACTCTGACGAGGAGGAGGAGGCGCTGGAGTCTCCCACGGAGAAGGTTCACATGACCTGGACCAAGGAGAAGTGTGAGGCGGAGAGGAGGAACCACACCAACGCGCCAGAGAACTTCAGAGAGCTCATCAGCCTAAAACCGTGAGTCGGAGCGACTTCTGTTTTGAGAATCTTAATGACTGAGGATAAATGACTTCATCGGTTTCGTCGTTTGAGCGAACACTTAAAGGGTTAGTGAATGCCTGTTTAAGCAGAACAACTTTTTCCACCTCAAATATCAAATACTTGTGACAGTCGTAATGGTTTTAGAAGAAAAACGACACACTGGGATTGCCTTGAGCAAGTGAGAGCGACATTGTCCAGCATGGTCAAAATTCACCTCACGCTCGAGGAGTGTAACGTGGAGTGTGTACAAAGGACCTACACATTTTTGTCAAAATGAAAACAGCTTTGTTCTAACACTTCTGAGACCCATACAGAGCATTTTCCAATGGCACAAAGTGTCCTGGTGGTTTACTCAGCCTTAAAGTGCATCTCACACCATATCACGTCGTTACGCCTGAAAGCAGCGTTAGACACTCACCCTGTGAGTGCCATAAGGACCCATAACACTCTCTCTCTCTCTCTCTTTCATTCTCTCTCTCTCTCTCTCTCTCTCTCTCTCTCTCTCTCTCTCTTTCTCTCTCTTTCTCTCTCTTCTCTCTCACTCTCTCTCTCTCTCTCTCTCTCTCTCTGTGTCTCTGTCTCTCTCCCCCCTCCAGGGACCAGTCCAACGTGAGGCGGATGCACACGGCGGTGAAACTGAACGAGGTGATCGTCAACCGGTCCCACGACGCCCGCCTGGTGCTGCTCAACATGCCAGGCCCGCCCCGGGACACGGGCGGGGACGAGAACTGTATCCTTACAAAGCTAACATTTACCTTACATTTTTCCTTAGTTCCTTTTACATTTACATTTAAGTTTAGGGCGTTGAGAGGACGCTTTAATCCAAAGCGACTAAAATAAGTTAATTTGTCAGAAGGAAAGAGAAACCATATATCGCTGTTGGTACAGTAAGGATGTTCATAGAACCGAGTGCCAAGCACTAACAATCACTAGGTTAACCCATTCCCTGTATACAACAAAGATAGCTAGGATAAGATGCTACACAATGATAAGTACTATTTTCAAGTGCCAGGACGTACAACATACAATAAGTGTGTACATTAAGTTCAAGGAAGTACATTATACAATAATTGCATAAGGTTGGGGTGGGGGTTAGGGGGGAGGCTATGCAGAGTCCAGGTGAACTCTGAACAAGTGAGTCTTGAGTCTTTTGCGGAAGCCGGTGAGCAACTCTCCTGGCAGCAGGGAGCTCGTTCCACCACTGCAGTGCCAATGCAGAGAATAGTTTTGACTGTGATGATGGAGCTTTGCTTGCTCTGAGCGATGGCGGTACCAGGCGTCCACCTGAGGTAGTTGAGCGGAGCGCTCGAGCTGCGGTGCGTGTGGTCTGACCAATGCTTGGAGGTAAGCAGGGGCAGCATAGAATATGTGTTGCATGTTTTCTGTGTTGTTTCGCACCGGGTGGGTGATTTGTTTAACGTTGGCGTCAGACATGGAGTTCCTTGAGGTTCTGACCGAGGGCTTGGAGCGAGTGCTTCTGGTCCGAGGAGGGGGGCGGGAGGTCATCACCATCTATTCCTGACCAACCACCCTAACCCTAACTACTGCTACTACTATACTACTACTATACTACTACTATAAAGGGCTCGCCCGGCCTCGGCCCAGCCCTGGCGAGGCACAGCAACACATGACCAGCGGTACTGGTGTTTGCTTTACGACTTCTGAGATCCTTTTCAAAAAGAAGACTCTCTCAGAAATATCTGTTAATATCCCAACTTTTCCAAGTCACGTTCAGACCAAACGTCCATCAACGATGTCAGTATTTTTTTTGTATTTTCTTAGTTAGAAGCTCGCTAACTATGCTAGCGTGTAGACACACCTGTGACTAAATAGGTACTCTGTACAACACAGTCAGACGGACTCTTGTGGACAGTGGATTGGTCTCTTTCTTTCTTCTGCTACGCTAGCTTCTGCAGTGCGCCTCACCCAACGCTTCTTGCAGCGCCTTGGCAGCAGACATGTATTTATTTCCTTATTTATTTGTTAGTTCTCCCAACAATGAGGTTAAAGAGATATAAACATGATGAGAAATTGTAAAAGTCATTGCTGGTAATGGACGTGTTTTAAAATGTTATTTGTGAATGTAGATGCAAGGGAATTGTAAAAGCAATTGCTGAAGGTGTTCTTTGTTTTTTTATTTATGGATGTTTTGTATTTGACAAGGATTTATATTGTTAAGAAATAAGTTTTGAAGATAAATCGTTTTTGGAATCACCACACATGTATTTTTATTTGATTTTGTATCTGACGGACTAGAAACAAGATACATTTCCTGCGCCATCACAGGCATTGTTGCACACATTCCTGTTCCTTACTCTATAGATTGAAGTGTGGATGGGAAAAACTACCTTTTGTATTAATAAATAAAACGCCAAGGAAATGGAATGCCTGGAGTCCTGTATTTTGTCAACTGGATAGCTTTTCCTTGATTTGTCAAATTAAGTTGAATGTCTTATGTATATGTAACAGTCACTTGCAATCAAATACCTATTCATCAAAGAGCATAACTCTGCAGTTGATGTGTGCTGCCTGCATGATTTGAGTCTAACAGAAATAGCTGAACTCTGCTAGTTTTATAAGACCATAAATAAACTTAGCACAAAAAGCAAGGACATTTGCGTTTGATAGATTATTTCTCTGTGGTAACAATGCTTTTTGGCAATACATATTATACTGTTGGAAGCCTGTTTAGTTCCCTTTCAAATGGTGCCCCATTTGTAAGGAACATGCATTTGTGGGATGAGCAGCAGCGCTGAGAATGTGGGTTGCGCCAATGAAATATTTGCCAAATCTTTTCTGCCATTGCCAAACAGGTTATTTTGCTCTTGCTATTGACACTTGTTTTGAGCTTCTGGTACACCCAGGTGCTGCCAATCAGGTGCCTGATTGGCACCTGATTGGCAGCACCTGTGAGCATGGGCCCTACTACTGTAAGTACAGCTACAGTCAGTAAGTGTCTGCTCCAAGAATCAGCATGCCACGTTTGACTGATCTGGATAGGGCCCTTGCGATAGGGCAACTTCAAGCTGGTGATTCGCAAAACCAAGTTGCGGCGTTATTTGGAGTGAGCCCTATTACCCTTTCAAAACTGAAGGCCAAGTTCCATATAACGGGGGATGTCAAAGAGAGGCCGCGAAGTGGGCGTCCCAAGAAGACGACACCCCAAGAAGACCATTTCATCACCCCGTCAGCACTTAGGTGCCGTAGGCTGTCTTCTAAAGATTTGCAGTCAAGGTTTGCAGGATGATATGGCCGACGGCTCTCTGCCCAGACAATCTGGAACATACTACACGCAGCCAATCTCCGGTCTCATAGGGCTGCCAGGAGTCATGCCAAGACTGCCCTTCACCATCAGGCCCGTTTGCGCTGGTATCGGCAACACGTGCACTGGAAATGTGGAGGAACGATATGTTCATAGAATAACATCTTTTGGTGGAGGCAATGTGATGGTGTGGGGTGGCATCTCCCTCACTTGAAAAACGAGGCTTGTCATCATTGGAGGCTATCTCAATGCAGAGAGGTATAGAGATGAGATTCTGCAACCAGTGGCAATCTCATATCTCCACAGTATGGGACCAAACTCTATCCTCCAAGATGACAACGCTCGCCCCCACAGGGCGGGGTTTATCAGAGACTATCTCCAGAATGTGGGAGTGGAGAGGATGGAATGGCCTGCTAGCAGTCCTGACCTCAACCCCATTGAACACTTGGGGCGTGCTGTTCATCCCATAGTGACCAACACAACCACGTTGGCTGACTTGCGACAAATGCTTGTTGAAGCATGGGATGCCATCCCACAGCAGTGTGTGACCAGGCTGGTGACCAGCATGAGGAGGTGCCAGGCTGTTGTGGCTGTGTATGGTTCTTCCACACGCTATGAGGCTCCTGTTTGTGAAATTAATAAATGATTGAATTACCAATATGTCTTGTTTCTTCAAACTTCAATCATCCAATCCACCAAACACCAAACAAGTCAATGGCAGAATAAGCTGTTTGGCATTGGCAGAGAAGATTTGGGAAATTTTTCACGGGCGCAACCCACATACTCAGCTCTGCTGCTCATCCCACAAGTGCATATTCCTTACAAATGGGGCACCATTTGAAGGGGAACTATACAGGCTTTCCCATGGCATAAGATTCATTGCCAAAAAGCATTGTTACCACAGAGAAATAATCAACCAAACACAAATTTCCTTACTTGTTGTAAGGTTAATCAGTTAACACGTCAATAGTTTGTTCTTCTATTTTTTTATTAATAATTTAATTAACTGATAATGAATGTAGGATCGGTGTATAAATGCTCAATTTTCCAGTTACAACATTGTTAAAGTATTCCAAAGTGCTACCCAAATATCTAATGTAATCTTCAGTCTAGCTAATATCTTTATTAGGATAATATGCGTTTTGTGAAATAAATTATGAATATAAAATATAAGATATCAAAAATTAATCATAAAACAGTCGTTTTCGAAAGATCGCTCTACTTTTTGGTCAATGGTTCATTTTATAGTACAGCGATACATGATGAGATTCAGGAACTTCAGCCCGAGTTATAGCTCGGATCAATGAAGACGAGGACGCTGGCGGGCAGCAGGAGCGTGACCCAAAGGAGCCGAGGTGGTCGGGAGGACGGAGCCGAGGAGGGGGGTTGATGACGGGGCGGGCGGAGCACCAGTCTGCACGGGTGTTCCACCTCCTCCGGAGCGATCTGCGCCTCACCCGGCGGGCTCAAACTCAACTCATCACGCACCTGAGAAAATAGGTCAAATAATAAGGATGAATCGCACCAGTTTGATAGTAGCACTTCAGTTACAACTGTGATGGTTATAATGGGATCACTCACCTTTTCCACCTCGTCAAAAACACGCAGGAAGTTCTGTCGCAGGACACCCGCCACTTCCTGTTCAGGCCACTTCCTGCGCAGCAGTTCCTTGATGAGGACAGGATACTTGGAGACATCTTCTAGTCCCAAAGGAAATCTGTTGATCAATTAAAGAATGTAGACACACATTGTTTGATGGTGGTTGGCTTTGCTCAGGAGGTAGAGCGGGTTAACTTCTAACTGGAAGGTCGCCAGTTCAATCCCCAGCTCCTCCTAGCTGAGTGTTGAGGTGTCCCTGAGCAAGACACCTCCCCCTTAATGCCGCAGACGAGCTGGCTGTCGCCTTGCATGTGTGTATGTAGGTTAAATATCCTTAAATGTAAGAATGGTGGACAAAGAACAAGCACATGGAACTTGTAATTTTGCTGCTTGTTAAAACCTTTTTTCTTTTACCGAAGTACGCCTTCATAGTCTCCACCTATTCCAATCAACTCCGCTCCAATCGTGTTTCTGATGTGGTCAAAGTGGTCTGCACAAAACGATAAAAGCATGTCAACAGAGGCTTCAGAACATTTACAGACTCACCACAGACACAAAAAATAGAAACAGATGATTGGCTGATCCACACAGACTCCTTACCGGCCACAGCAGACACATTAGCCTGACCATCGCAGGCCACAAAGTCACTGAAGAGAGTCACCATGATCAGACCACGGTTCTTCTTCTGCGGAGACAGAACTACAAATATTTCAATAACAACTAATTCTGGAAAAACACAAAATAACTATTGACACCATACCGATGATTGACCTCCCCCCCCCCCACACACACACACACACACACTTTCATACCAGTTCATGGAGCAGCCAATCGGGGACGTTGCGGCTGTGGTTGCAGACGGCGTAGGCGGAAGAGTGGCTGAAGACCACGGGAGCCTTGGAGACGCTGATGGCCACCCTGGCCGTCTCCCAGGAGCTGTGGGAGAGGTCCACGATCATCCCCAGTCGGTTCATCTCCTGCACCACCGCCTAGCAAGGCATTAGCACCATCACATCCGACCGGTGATGGGGCTTTACAAAGCCCTTTCATCAGCAGACGTGTCTCATCTTGTTGGGAATTCTCCTACTTCTCCCTGGCGTGTAGAAGCCAGGAAGAACCGTATGCGTTGCTGGACATTGTTTAGTTAAGTAAGGAGAAAAATACATTGAAGTTTACTCAGGCTTCGCCTCTATCTAAATCTTACACCGAAACGGTACTCCAACTTTTGATTAAGATGGATTTCATTCATTAAAACCCCCTTTAATATAAAAGTCAATTTAGTAGAGTTATCCATCCATGATATGAGTACGAAACAAGAAAATCCTTAAGTCTGGCATGTGCAGAAAGGGCGGACCACAGACGAGAGGACGGAGTTTAAACTACGATACGTAGAGAACAAACATCCCCCAATAACTGGAACAGGAACCCTGGATTGTAGATAATAGCACCTGCTGGGTTTAATTGGGGCCTGTAAAACATGGATTTGGTTTTATGAAAAGATCGTTATATCCCGGGTAATACTGCCTGTCGCAAATAATATGGAACAATATTGTGAAGCATGAGGAACAGAACGCAACGTAAAGATGGAGCGTACCTGACCAAAGAGAGTGAGGGTGTTGTTCTCTCTCCGATAGAAATGATAAAGATCTGAGGAGGACCCGGCCCTACAAAAAGAAGAGTGAAAACACAACATAGATCCATGAAGAAATGCAGTATTTCAGCAATAAGATGTGTTTATATCCTGGGCTTCTCGTGAGACGTATGTTCAAGTTTGAAACATCAAAGAAACTCCTGACATGTTTAGCGAGTGCGTCAGTATGTGTGTGTTATTAAGCCATTAATGCATTTTATGCAAAGCTGCTTCCAGTGACTGGAGATGCATATCAGCAACAGGTAGGGGTTATGCAGTCTTGTTCAGGGATAACTACAGTTAGACTGTGGACATCAGGGGTTGAACCCGGAACCTTTCGGCTGGTAACAAACACCTTATACCACACCATCAACTTAACCCAACCTAAATCTAAGCTCCCATTTTAAATCACATGACCATGATTTCCTAATTAAAGATGATGATGTTCTTGTGACCTTGGTCCTCCTCACCAGGGGGTGTTGCAGTTGTGTGTGAGGGCCATGGAGCGGACCCCCAGCAGGTAGAACATCCGGAGAGCGGGCAGGCTGCTGTCCAGGGAGTGACCTCCCTCGATGCTGAGCACACACGCTATCTTACCCCTTGACTCTGCCCCGCGGAGTCCTGACCACAGCCAGCAGAAACACAAGTTGAATTTACTACCTTTTAATACCTTTTTTAATACCTTCACCATATTTTTTAATACCAGCACGCCTTCAAGAGAGAGACCATAGGAGTTGGATTTATCAAGATGTCCCAACGGGACTTGGTCCATAGTTTTTAATCAATATGTCACAAAGTAGACATAGACAGAGTGCCAGAGAGAGAGAGTTTTTGTGTCCATTGTTGAAGTTAAGTTATAATTACCTCGTTAAATATTGTTATTACAGTGTAAAGGTTTTACATGAAAAAAACACTAGCCGCGTTTACATGGACACTTCTGATGCGATTATATTTCTAATCGGAATAGATCTATTCCTATCATGCAATCTGTGTTATGATTTTGGGATTTTTTGCTGGCCTCTAGTGGCTACTATGACCTTGTGTTTCATGCTTCTGTTTGGGTTCGGCCATCTTGGGTTTGCCACCTGAGGTTAATCTGTTGATTATCATGTGTCCAATTAAGTGTGGGTACTTGAACCTTGTTTTCAGTTCCTGCTTCGCTGAGTTTTTGTCCAAACGCCCATGGTAAGCTTATGCTAAGAACTTTACTTTGTTTATCGTATATTCGCCTTTTTGAGTTTTTGAGAACTAGAATATCATTTTGGATTTTGGAGTGTACCTTGTTTAACCTTTTTGTCTGGAACTCCTGAGTTTTTGGAACGTGTTATTAAAACTTTTCATTGGAGACTACCTCTGCATCTGAGTCCGATTTATGCCCTGTTCCAGTGTAACAATCCGACTGTGCTGTATCTAGGCCTATTGCATTTACAAAAGTGGTAAGCTTATGTTCGTATGTCTCTCGCGCACAACCGTCATGTTGGTCTGGACTTGTATGATATGTAAGGGATAAAGTTGTAGTACAGAACGCCGGTCATTATCGGGTAAATAAGCCCCGACAGGGTGAACCGGACCGCGATGCGAAGCGGAGGTGTCTTGCTTCGCCCTGAAGGGTATTATTTTCGATAATGACCGGCGACGTTCTATACATTATTACATGGCTCCTTGCCAAAACAGCAGAGAAATAGTCCGCCAAAGACGTTGACGTCGCTTAGAAAGCGGACGCGCTGGGGTTGATAAATTACCGGACTACTTACGGAGTGATACGAAAGACGTCAGTCAGGCAAAAAATCCACTTTCCTTGAGAGCGGTCAAATTCGGTATGCATAAAAGTACAGACTGACCAATTGCGAACTACTGCAGCTGCTGATGCCATCTCTCTAAGTTAAAAAGTAGCCGCACCTACCCCAAACCAATCGAATAAGTGTATACATGTCAATTATAGCGGACTACACCACCTCTTCTATTCCGCATGGAATTATATTCCAATCAGAGAATTATATTCCGATTGAGCCGTATATATGATTTTTTATTCTGATTGAGCTGTTCTTCCACTTCTAATCGGATCAGAAGTGTCCGTGTAAACGCGTGACGCATTACGATCGTTCAAACATGTTTTTGACACCGAAGGGCATTATCCCGCTTATACCATGGTCCCTTGCAAAAGAAAATAAATTAAGGTCATTCAATAATATGTTCATGCGTTTTACAATCCAAATATAAAGTTGTTGTTTCACATAAATAGGACGGACCTTAGCTACGACTTGGCAACGGGGGTATTTTAGTCAGCTGAGCTATGAGCCAGAGAGCTAACGTTATGGATTGTACATATTTATAATTCGAAATTCGTCCCAGCCTTTATACCACAGATACTATAGGGTCTATAGCAAATAACCGCGGTTTCTGATTACAGTTTAATGTAACAGTAAGCTGACAACATCGCTAATTAACACCGCAACTGCAAATTAACCACACGGATATAACCATGGCAACCAGTCAAAGAAATGTTCTTTTTGCGATCATTCTTTAAATATCGATTCCTCCAGCCAGATGTCCGAAATTTGCATTTCCCCATTATTGTCTTTCAAATGACTTTGAACTAACAGAAGCGAACTCGCAAAGTGGTTTGGCAGCAAGCCAGCAGGGTATATCCAGTTTGTTTCATCGCACGCACCACGTGACATCATTGATTTCGCTCAGGTCCTACTCGCAACATAAAAATAAATCCACGCAAGTTTTAGTAAATTTAGGAGATAGGCCTGCACGTAAATTACAAATTGAAAAACTCATGGGCCTTGTTGGAAATTTGATACCTCGTCAGATGACGTTTATTACTTTTTTTCATACTTTTTAATGGCCTTAATTTGGGCTAATTTCATTTACTACCTTTTAATACCTTTAACAACCCCGCGGAAAACCCTGCTAACGCACACACACACACACAATATTTGTATAGTCTAACGCACAATATATGCTTTATCACACACACACACACACACACACACACACACACACACACACTCATTTGTATATTGTAATGTATATTGAGGATATTGCCATTATTTATCTTATCTTGGTTATTCAAATAACGTCATTCAAATCTTTTTCGCCTGACATAGGGAACAACTAAACATAATCCTGCCAGTTGACATGATACAATTACAAGTTATGATTCACTACTGAGAAACAACTTGTCCAATACATCTTTTGGCATTTTCAAATATAGGGATGTGATCCATCGAAATGTTGCCTTAAAAGTTACGGCTGATTGTAATCTTGTCTTTTATTTTACAATGTTACTTTTATTAATGATCAGTATTGCGACGTCCTTATATTATATGTCCCTATGCAGATCCTGTAGTGTGGGGGCCGTACCCTCTGCAGTGGTGACCAGCTCCATGTCTGTGTACTCTGTGCACATGCGTATGATCACGTCTAGCTGTTCCAGGGTCAGCCGGACTGCATCCTTCTCCTGGGCCCCGCAGAGCACATACGCAGAAAACACCTGACGATGAACACGACAGGAGAGGGCCAGACAAGGCAAGAGAAAGGGCCGCTCAGTCACACTGCTCTGCTTCAGTTCCTGGTTCACAACACGGTGGACAGTTCTCTCAGCAGAGAGTACAGTTCTCTCTGCACCGAGTACAGTTCTCTCTACAGAGATACATCTCTCTTTCTCTGAGGAACTTCCGATACTGGTATCGTTATCGGAGGAACTATAGTTATTTATTTACAAGTAGAGGTTCATGGAGTCATGTGCTCATGGGAGAATGGCTGAGCCACGACTTCTAGATCTGATAGAAGCTCCGATGGTCAATGAACAGACAAACCGACCCTTCAGTGGGGTAGACAACGACGACTATCGATGACTACCTGCGTCTGCACACGCCCGGCGCGGAGGCGGGCGATGTCTGTGGCCACCGAGGGGAGGTGATGGAGGTCCACGCGACTCAGGAGGTTGTGGTAGTGGCGTCTCAGCTGGAGGGCCAGGTCGTTGTGACTGCCAGCAGTGGACAGGGATAACAAATGGAACTAGAAAATGCGAGTGCTGTAGTACAAAGTGAGGTTGAAAATATTTTTTAATAAAGCCATAGATTAGGACATAAAGAAACGTTAAATGGCTTAAATCAAGTGAAGGGATTTCAACAAAAGTTCAAAGTCTAAATGGCGTAAACAATGTTAACATGCACACCATTTAAGAAAATGTAAATGGCTGGAAACAAATACAGTGACAGCTGAATGAATAGCGCAAAGCCTTGCTAAAAATGCAGAAATGTAAAATAAATTGAACTGAAGAATCTGAAAGGTCAAATGTATTGCCCTGCATTGCTTGTGTGTGTGTGTGTGTGTGTGTGTGTGTGTGTGTGTGTGTGTGTGTGTGTGTGTGTGTGTGTGTGTGTGTGTGTGTGTGTGTGTGTGTGTGTTTAATAGAATAGCGAGCCGGTGCGTGATTAAAAGTAGCCCAATAGAGCTGTAAAAAACGTCCAATCTGGCAACACCGCCTAAACGTCCTCCATAAGTAGCCCAATCCGGCGAGAAAAACCGCCCAATCAGGCAACACTGCTGAACGTCCTCACGCTACAGTGTCAACGTAAATCATTGAGACCAACTGAAAACAAAGCCGGTATGAAACTAAAACGGCTCCGCCGTCCTCCCATTGTCTCCCATGTTAAAAAAAAGATTGTGTTTTAAAAGTAGAATATCTTAAAAAGTATAACATATTTAAAAGTTCTGAAAAGAAGCGCGCGATTCCAAGCTATTCTGAACATTTTAAAATTAGAATGGAGTCTAGGTGAAAAATTGAGGAAGGAGATAGGTCCCAAATTTTGTAGAGAATAAGAAAGAAAGAATAAAACTTAAGAATAGTAATAGTTGAGCGCTGCATGCAGCACTCACCTTATTAAGTTACATCCCTCTGTAGGGTTGTTAATTAGACAGGCCACCATGTGGCGCTGTTTGCCGCGATTTTAATATTGTGTCCCTTGTGCGCCACCGTAGTTCACGTGTGTGCGCCAACGTAGTTCGTGTGGGTGCCATCTTGTTTTGTGTTTGGCCCTCATGGATACAAGGTGAGCAAGTTATCTTGCACAATCTATATTTTTGGTATGGGTTTGGACCACCCATCCGTTCAGTTTGTTTGGTCAATATGTTGCATATGTTGAAATATGTTCGTTTGCCTGTTGAGTGTTATATGTGATGTGTGTGTTTTGCGTCTTATATGATCTCGTACGATGTGATTTTGTCTACTGTTTAATTTAATGTTTTTGTCTTTTATTTGGGGGAGAGTGTTTCTTAGATTATATAGTTTATGGTTATATGTATTTATTTTTACATTTTGTTGGGTCAAAGAGTTTTTTTTCTAATCTTGTTTTGTGTTTGGCCCTCATGGATACAAGATACAAGGCTATATTGAAGACTTTCCACTGTTGGGGAATAAATTGCCAAGCGTCTCCCACAATCCCGAACAACTGTGTCCCGTGGTCCTTCTCTACCCATCACACCAAACAACCAAACACAACGCAGAGTCCAGGGTCATAGAGAGACAGCAGGACATTTAGGTTACACCTCCATTACAAATGGTACGGAGTTAGAGAACATTGGACTGAAGGTTAGATCATGGGGGCGGGAGGGGAGGAAGTGAATTCCAAAGAAAATGGTTGTGTGTATGGGAAAATGAAAAGATTAGTGGGAAGGATATCCTATCTGATCTATTTTATCCCGAATGGGAAATGTTTACTGGCTATTTTGAGCAATATCACACACACACACACACACACACACGCACACACTGCTTACCCGTCAATTAGAGGGTATCTTGACATCAGGTCGTGCACTCGGTCTGTCTCAGAGTCTCCCAACAGTTGACCACACACAGAGGAAAACATGGCCAGGCGAACGATGGACGAACAAATCATCGAAGGCATACTAGACAGAGGAACCAAATGTGTCAATCACAAAGTGGAAGGCAAAAGACAAAACCACTTTTACTGATGAAGCTTTCACTGAATCGTATCGATCACGTGGCATAAACTTTCTCAATGAACTTGCAAGGATCATCGGCCTAGCCAATAGGGCTCTTCTTAAGGGAATTAAAACCAAACCAAACAGCCCAGCGTAAAGAAGCAGGGCCATTCGCGCTCACCTGACGGGTCCCATGGGCAGCAGACCGGAGGTGGAACCGAGGATCTGTGATCCAGCCTAAGGTCTGACGGAGTCGTGTGGAGGCTGCCTCCCCACTGAGTAATCACGGAGGGATGTCCGGGGGGCGGGACGGATACAAATTTGAGGCAATCTAACTTTTTCAGCGCCGAGCCCACTTCACACCAAAGATCAATGTCAAGACACCATCGATTATTATACCAGATATGGCCCGTTCCAGAAGCAAACGGAGCGAAGTCCAGCATAGTTATTGATGTCCACTCCAGAATAATTAAAAGAAAGAAAGAAAGTAGAAGTAAAAGTACGTAGTATGTCTAGTTCTTCAGGGCAGTTGTGTGCGGGCTGTAAACCACCATCGCATCTGGGTAGAGATACAGTTTGATTGATTGACTGATTGGAGGAGTCTATTCATTTGAGTGGGGGAAATGGAATGACGTTATGTGTATGGATTGATATTTTATATCATTTGTGTAATAAACACATGTTATATTATAATAATAATAGATGAATATAGCATGGATAATTATAGCATGGATAGGTATTTAATTATGATATATAAACGTGTTAGTTTATGACATCATGTACAGAGTCTCCCTTTCCATTGTAGAGCCGGTTTGACGTGACTGACTCTCGCTGGGTTGGTTTATGTTCCCTTTTTGTTTATGTTTATATTATTTTAAATTCCTTTGGCTTCTTTTTTTTAAATTCCCACTTCCTGTTTTGTAAATGTAAACCTCTCTTGCTGTCCTGGTTTTCTGGTAGCCGCTCCCAAACTAGTTCTGTTCTGTGTATTCAGTGAAATTGTTGGGTTTTAGAAACTCAACATTTTCAACATATTTGACACACACACACACACACATACACACACTGACACACACACATACACACACTGACACACACACACACACGCACAGATTGCCAATCACCAGTGATACAAAATCATCCAATTACTCTCTCTCTCGCGCGCTTTCTCTCGCTCTGTCATGCACAGCAGACATGTTGAGAATGGCACCAAAACAGACGGTAATGCCCAAAAAACAATGAACACATTTGCCCCCCAGAATCCAATTGCCCCCCCCCCCCCCCCCTTGTATATTTTAAAGTGAAAATGCAAAACTGATATTGTCAATATTGTATTTGTACACATTTGACTAATTTCCAAGGTTGGCTCCACTATTCTACCAATGATTCAGCGACACGAACAAGATGTTTGGAGTCATAGTGGGAGCGTTTAGAGCCATAATCTGCATTCCCGCCGTGTGCATGGTCAGGGCACAATGATCTGGGGACACTAATGTTTACAACACAAAACAACAAGAGCATTGTGCATCCAAGTAATTTCTGCTCATGCAGAGCCATTTCCGACCCACCCGGGGTGTTCTCTGATAATCAAGGGAGTGTCCCGCTCATCTGCAGCTAAGATTCTAGCCCGCAGAAAGCACATTAATATCTCAGTCCATGCGTTACAATTAGGAGCAAATGATTTCCGCTCAGATAAAACCACAATTATCCAGAAAATAGCATTTACCATAGTTACCATTTTGCCAAAATGTTAAGAACAACAACAGTTAAATGGTATCCGTGTGTGTATCTGGGAGGATAGAGTAGAAGCCCATCATTGTTGCACTCTGAGGCACACCGCTCCGAGACTAAATCTGGGAATGTGTGTGCTATGTGCTCCCATTTCTACAACTCAATTCCACAAGCAAATGACTAATGAACTTTTCCATCAGCAGAGGGCAGCAATAGTCAAATCAGCGGCTTATCAGACCCACACATTAAGCTCTCAGAGCACAAACGCCTCACGACGAAAAACAAAGTGAACATCATAATAACTACCCGAGTGTTTAGCCTCACTCTGTTTACTTTTACTTCCACGGGAAAAAAAAAAAGTCCAAATAAAAAAAAAGGGTTTTGTCATTTTTTAAGTAATTTCTTTTTTAAGAAACATGGCCTCATTCATGGTGTATAAACTCCTTGTTTGCCTCGCGCTGGGTTCTGGCAGCCTCGGTTCTCCGTGTTCATTATCTGCACTTACAGCTTTGACTCCGGCGTGGCAATTACATCCTCAGCTGCACTGATTAATCCAACATGGAGGTATTTCACATAATGGCTCTGAAAAGACATGTTCACACACTTAGCGGGGAGAGGCGGATGTGCCGAGCTTTATTATAGACCCCCGCCATATTGCACTGAGGCTCTCAATGGCTGCTTTAAATGTTCTCTTAACCTCTAGTGGAGGCCGACGAAGGAACAATGGAGTGTCAGCAAAGTGATTAATTTAATCTATTTCACTCTTGACACAAGATGGAGGTTGCACCCCCCCAGGCAATTTTCGACGAACACGTATTTGTCTATTGTTGGACACATTCCCTGTATTGCAGTTCATTAATAAACAGTGTGCCCTCATACTTTAGCGGCCCCCCCAACTCCTCATTCTCTTCTGGCAATCACACAATCAATCACTGTCCCATTACTTGACGAGGCACAGAGAGACGGAGTGAACAGAATAACGAGAACAATATTTTAGGAGGGGGGGGGGCGGCGAGAGAGTGACGGGGTCTCCAGAAGGCTAGCACACGCGGGCGGAAAAAACATAGGCCCAGTAAATATTCAATTTAAAGGATTCCCAGATAAGAGGAGTTGAAAAATGGAGGCGGCACCCATTCTTCTAGATAAGAGCAGACGAAGCCATCTGGAGGCTGGCAGATAGCGAACTCCCTCAGCCTCCCCGAGACCTGCTCTCATCCACTGAGGCACCGGGCTGGTGACTACCTCAGGTTCAAAATGAATTTATTCACCCCATCTATGTAGGTATTGGCTTGGGGGGGGGGGGGTGACTTGTGGATGGACTGGACCTCGTTTTATCAGCAGGCCTGCGAGAATAATGGGTTGTTCTGGACGTGTGACTGGTGTTCAGATGGAACTCTGTGTGCGCTTCATTAAGGCGTGCTTGTGCTACTGCTCGTGTTTTTCGCTTATTCAAACTGGCCGTCATTAAATAGCAGTGTTCAATATGTTCACATTGACTACCAGGGCGCCTCTCATACCGTCCAGGTAAGACATACTGCACTTAAAATACATCCCTAAAAACACATAAACAGACACTCACTTATACACCCAGACACACATACATACACACTCACACACACACACTAACACACACACACACACACACACACACACAGCATACACACATCCTTGTTAAAGGTGTCAGTTTAACGGTATCCTAATACCAAATAGGGAAACACCTTCTTTACCTGTCCCTTGATCAGATTATTAGCAAATTTAGCACCAATGTAATGATGTTGAAATCAGTACTGGATTACTGGGCTTGGACCCCTCTGATTCCAGATGGTCAAGATTAAAAGGCAGCTTTCCCCATGTTTTCAACACGGCACGTCAACATACGTGGAGTTAGTGCACGGTAAGCACAGGACACACTGAAAGAGACGAGATTGAAAATGTTAGTTTCTGAATCTAGCCCTTTCTCTCCCCTGTATTCATGCATATGACCTACCTCATATTTAAAAAACAACCTTCTATTTACTTTTTCATGGAGTGGGGGAGAATTCAGTCTCAGCTGGTGAATAACCTTGTCCACTACATATTCAGCACCTTGTTCAGCACCCCCCCTATCCCCCCCCCCCCCCCCCCCCCCCCCGTTCGCTGTGCTATTCTGCGACAGCCACATTGGATTTAGCTGTGGGGGTAATGCTTTTGTCACTGTGTTTTATCTGACCCCTCAGTCAAAGGGCCTATTTTGCTGTCCCTAATTTCACCGTCTGCATTTATTCCACCGCACTTTGGCACCCGAATAAAAAGAAAAGAAAGAAAGAAACACAGAGAATCTTTGATAAGGGACTCGGGTCGATGTGTAGATTTACCTATAGCCGCGCTATTGGTGTGACCTGCTCCCCTCGCTGTCGGTGCCTCAGGCTCCCTCTGGTGAAAGCTGTTAACGCAGTGATAACAAACTGAATGATAACCTTCCACGCTGTTGAGGACGAACACTTTGTTCCATAGGCGTCTTATTGCTGTTGTAGCATTTCTGATGCACACCCCCTCTTCCCTCTCCTGTGTTTCGCTCTGATTCCTATAACTGAGCGTAGGTATAACAGGTTCATCTTTGTGTTTGCCTTTGAACAATGAGGGACCGACTAAACCACTTTGCTGCTCGACACACAATTGTATATTTATTCATTTGGATGATCCAGGCTCGCCGAGCATTAAATGGGGTTTATTTTATTTGATCTATCTGCTGTCGCTCTGCTGTGTACCACTACCTTGACATTCAAGTTGTTGGAGATGGTATGAAACGTGGATAAACAGGGGGAGAAAACATGCCAATGCCACACACAGAGAAAGAGGGCTCTGCGGGGGTTGAGGGGCTGATTTGTATGCGTTTCACACTAAATTCTTCAGGGACATCCCTGCTAAACTGCATATTTTTATTGAGTTGTTTAAAGAATTGTTACAGCGGTTAAGAATCCCTTTGATTCATTTACTTTATTAGGCAGAGCTGGGGCTTTGCAGATTTTCATTAAGATCAAGTGCAAAACGTTTCAGACAAGACTCAACTTTGGAAAAGGTTATTAGCCTGGGAGGACATGGTTAATTAAGCAGGAAAGAAGCAAAAAAGAAGCAAAAAAGATAAGCATTTGTAGGCCTCCTTTGATAAAACTATTCTCCAGTGAACGGCTTCCAAGGATGAGTTATGTTTAGGGGTTACCGTTGGAGGTAATGTCTGAAATCTTTAATGCGCTGGACAAATTGCTATAACCCATGGATTATTATTCTTCATTTCCTTTTTTTTCATGGCCCACAGAGAGAATGGAAAGTCGACAATGCTTCCATAAATAACATACAGCATATACATTTTTGTAGGCTGTGACTGAGTAGGTTTATTTCACGGTGAGTAGGCATGCAGATTGGATAATCACATGTCACTTCTGTGCCAGGTTTCATTAGTATCCATGCCCTTGTTGCTAATATTGGTTATTTGTCAAAGAAATGCATGACGGTGACTATGGAGTCAATGCACTGCCACAGTGAGTGCCTTAGAACTCCAACCTGCTCAAAATGGAAAAATACAATGAAGGGTTCCAGTTGGCATTACCCTAGGATTCGTAGTATCATTATTTTACCTTAACCTCAAACCTCACCGTGTGGTAGTTCAGACTGCATACACATTAATGCATACACGTTCACAGTGTGTAATCTATAGCTAGTTTGCTTGCTAGTGGAACCCAAGCCCAGTGTGCTAGACCCTGCATAAACAGATGTGCAACACTGGTCAAACATAAAAAAAATAACGACAATATAGAAGAGATGTGATGAGCCAGTGAGCAGCGCGGTCGAAGGGGAGTGTAGATGTTGCCATGGGTTTCATATTTTTGCACGGGAGTGTGCAGTGCTGTCAACTCCAGTTTTAATCCTTTTCTTCACTTCCTGTGTGTGATGTTGTGTTGTTATCTTAATGATTATCTGTGGCGCTGCGTCTGCCCAAGGCACTTCTGTCTATGGGGCTGGTGTGGGGAGCCCGGGCTTATCACAGCACTGGTGTTAAATCAGCTCTGACTCCAGACAAATTTCCCCCACATCGCCCCTTATCGATGGATCTGCACACTGTGCTTTTATTTTTCCTCTCTTTATTTATTTATTCATTTTTCATTTCGATTTTTATATGCTGTTGTTTGACGTGTCGGACCCCAAAAAAATAAAACACAATGCAGATCAAACGCTGTCTTCATTTTTTTTTACTTATGACGTTGGGGTATTCACTATTCCAACAGATAGCATGTGCTGTTTTTAGCATAAGTCATAGCACGGATGGCTTTAAACATTTTACATATTCTTTCAGCTTGTTGGCCGTACCTTTTGATATTTTTAAAGGTCACAGTAGAAAAAGAGTGATCTCAGTCCAGAGGTAAAGGGCTGACGGCATTCTGTCCTTAATCTTCTGGGGGGTTAACGGGAGCGGTCATCCGTAACCGCGCAGAATTCATGGCTTTTTGTTACGTTGATCTAAAATTGACAGTCATTTTATTACAGAATCAACAGTGAAACAAGCATCATCATCGTCTTCTTTTCAGTTTCTCTCAGGAAGTAAGTAAACCTCGTCCTGCCGAGAACGGATCATTGTGAATGCTGTCCGCATACGGAGGCGAGACTGACGAAGTCCCCGGCGGACTGACCTCTGGACGGAGGGGCGACTCCCCGAGTCTTTTCTCCCGGAGAGCGCCGTTCCGTCTCAGTAAGTGCTCTGATTGTCTGGCCACTGTGGCTGAGAGGAGGGCAGCGCCGACTCACCTCCTTCTCTCGCGTCTCTCTCCTCCACCGCGGCTCACCCCGGGTCAGCCACTCAGCGACGGGGGCACCACGCCGCCCCCCTCACCCAGACACGCCCTCTTACAGTCGGGGTACCCTCCAAACGCCGGCGGGCCCGCGGGTCTCTTGAAGGCCGCCGGCTGCTGGGGGTCCGCGCCCTCTCGCTCCTCCCACAGAGCACTCAGGGTCTCGGGGGGCTGGTAGCCGGGCTCCCGGGGGTCCAGGGGGTCTTTGGAGAGCAGGATGCTGATGGAGGGCACGGTGCGGTGCACGGTCATCTCCGACGCGCCCCCGTCGTGGCTCTCCCACACCTCCTTCACCCCCTTGTAGCGCAGCTTGGTCAGCTGGTGCAGCGATCCCACCTTCCTCTTCATGATCTCGGCACAGGTGATGGTCTTGGTGACGGCACGCCCTGACCCGGTGAAGACCACCTGCCTCAGGCCGCCGGCGCCCCCGGAGCCCCCGACGCCCCCGACGCCCCTGTCCAGCTTCTCCCCCTGCATGCGGGCCATGGCAAACCCCATCAGGTTGCGGATCTTGCTGCCCTCCTTTACCCGCATCTCCAGCACCCCCGAGGCCAGGCCTGGGAAGGGGCTGGGGCTGGCCTCCTCGGTGCGGAGGATCTTCTTGAACCCCCCCTGGCCCGGCTTGGGGGCGCTGGGTGGACCCGGTGTCGATGCTGAAGGCGGTGGAGGCGGAGGGGTTGGTGGTGGTGGTGGTGGTGGTGGTGGTGCAGCAGTCGGTTTGGACAGGTGGAAAACATTGCTGCCCACAGAAGACTGAGCAGGGCTTTGATAGACCGGAGTCTGGTAGCTAAGGCAGGAGCCCGGGGGTCCTCCCACCTCCAGGTGGATCTGCCGGTTGAACTCGAGTCCCGGGTGGGGCCGGACCACGTCCCTGGGCAGGTAGTGGCTCTGGCCGCTCACCACCCCACAGCTGGTGAACATATCTCCTCTACTCAGCGTCCCGGTTTGATCCCCCTTCAGTCACGTACCGCTCCGTACGGAGAGAGGATCAGGATCATTCGCCCATGGCGGTATTTAATTTTTTACACTTTTATACCCTTTTCCTTCCTACAGGCAACACCCGCCACAAAGTTTGAAAGACTTTCACATAAGCCCCGTTTAACGTTCTCCCCGAGAGCGCTATCAATGGGCTCTTTGAAGCCGCTCCACGGTAAAAGCTGGACACTTGAGATAAAGCAGCCGGCTGGTGAATTCAAAATGCTGTGGCAAAGGAACCACACACAATGCTCTTTCTCTCAGAGAATCTGATTTGCTTATCCAGAGACGACTATTCACTAAACGTTCAGCAGACAGAAACAAAATGTAGAACTGAATAACGTTCTTTAACTGTGCCGTCCCTTCACACGCTGTATACTTAAACAACAGCAAACACGTTGTCGGTCACACTTCAAACTAACTTTTTTCAAAAAAGAAACTGGAAGGATAACCTTTGTGTTCAGTAGTGGCCGGTTCCTCCGTCAGCCGAGCTCGGTCCGCCGGTGTGCAGAACTAACACGCTGAACTCTGGCTCTGACCTCTGCCAATGATTTGCTCTCCCAGTTGCACAGCTTTGAACCTGTGGCTGGAAGTCATCCGGGGGAGGGGGGGGGGGGGGGGGGGTGCGTGGCTCTCTGCTCCCCCTGTCCAGGCGTGGCCGCGGAGCTCCGTGCACCCTGCTACGTCTCTTTCCCCCGGGGAGATCTTGCCGCGTCGTCTCCCAGTGATGTTCTGGGAAGTCTGCTCTTTCCCCCACAAAGAGACGTGAGGGACAGGAGCCGCCTCACCAAAGCTCGCAGGAGGAGTGTCTGTGGTTGAGGGGGAGCATGAGGGAGAGAGGAGACAGCCCTCTTAAAGGCGCAGGTCTTTCATCTTTCCGTCGAACTCCCCTCCCTCCCTCCCTCCACGGCTGAAACCTGCCTCCCTCAGAGCGGTGGAGGAGGGGCCCTCCCGCATGGCCCTTTAAGAGCCCGGGCGCAGAACCCCCCGGCAACTTTGTCAATCTCTTTAGAGGACGTTCCAGTGCATGTGTTCAATGTACATGACTGATTAAACCTGAGTTCTGGAATAGGGAGCCAGTCAACCTTTAAAAATGCATTTTCAGCTGTGAAACAATGAATTAAATTAGCCTGTGTTATAATTGAAAACATCCTTCAAAGAGCCATTGAAAGTCAATGGCATCAAAGTGCGCTGTATTTACTCTCTATCCTATTAGATGCTGTTCTGACCGGTATCCTTTTCCATAATGTGCTGTTAATAGCTTCATTGTTGGGGTAATCAAGTCGCGCGCCGCAAATCTGTGTCTCTCTCACGCCCGGACGATTCCGCGGCTGCAAGGTTGAGCAGCCCCACCGAGCAAGGGCACCGGCGAACACTAAATATAAAGAGAAGAGAAAGGGAGAGGCAGAGCTCTGAGACTCCCGGTTTAAAGGGCTATTGTAATTGTGTGGCTATCTTCATTAGCTCTGCTGGAGAAGCGGGGGGGGGGCGGGTGGTGGTTGGAGAGGTGGAGGTGGAGGAGGGTGGGGGGGTCTTGCACAGGTGAGCAGGAAGAGCTGACAGTTGGGATAATAAGCATCTTAATGGCCTTTCCATCACCGGAGGAGGGCGCTGGCCCGACCGCTCCCACCCTCGGCTGGGCCCCCGACAGCTGTAGCAGAGCCCCCATCCAGGGCGGCCGCCGCCCCGACAGGTGGATTTGTTGTGGTGTGTGACTGACAGATGGGAGGATGGGTAAAGACAGCCCACTGAGGCTGAACCGATGAGGCCAAAGAGAAAGAGGCAGACAAATCCTAACTGTTCTCCGCTGGCTGGCTAGCCCCTGTGGCACACAGCTAGTCCCAGAGGTTCACAGCGGTTCACAGAGAACCATAACCCAATGTGGTCCAGAGTTTAGCCCCATCTAACCCACTTTGTTACAGTGTTTAGTATCAGGCTAACCCACTATGTTCCAGGGTTTAGCACCATGCTAACCCGCTGTAGTTCAGGGATAAGCACCAGGCTAACCTATTGTGGGCCAGCATTTAGCATCAGGCTAATCCACTGTGGCCGGGAGCGTACCTATGTTCCCCGGGTCCTATGTTCCCCGGGTTCTATGTTCCCCGCTTTGTATGTGACCGGGGAACATAGGATCCGGAGAGCAAATCTTTTTTCGCAGGATGGTAGGGGCAAGTACCGCCTTTTTCGCCTTCTCCTATTGGTTATGGTTAGGTTTAGGGTAAGGGTGAGGGTTAACCCTCACCCTAACCCTAACCATAACAATAACCCTAAACCTGACCCTAACCCTTCGCACCCGGGGAACATAGGACCTGGGGAACATAGGGATGACCCCTGCTAACCCACTGTGGACCAGGGTTTAGCACCATGCTAACCCACTGTGGACCAGGGTTTAGCACCATGCTAACCCACTGTGGACCAGGGTTTATCTTCAGGCTTACCCGTTGTTGTCCAGGGTTTAGCACGGTGCTAACCCGCTCTGGTCCATGGATTATCACCATGCTAACCCGCTGTGGTCCAGTGATTAGCACCATGCTAACCCCACTGTCTTGTGGATCACCTCAGATCCCGAAGCAAATCAATATATGCACAATTTGAATAGGCTGTTTGTATTTATTTAAGGTTATTTATATGAAATGTTATTTCTACTTGGCTTTCTTGTAGAGAGGTGAGGGGCAGATGCAAGTCAACGAGCCAATCACAAGGAGACACTACAGAAATCCATTCACCGCACGCGACGGGGCAACAAATGTCCTTTATTTATTCTCTTGTTATTTTTTCTCCCCTTGCTGAAAAGAAAATGACAGAAAGAATGAAGAAGGGAAAGGAAAGGAATGGAAAGGAAAGGGTGGAGAGATAGTGAGGGAGCGAGAGAGAGAGAGAGAGAGAGAGAGAGAGAGAGAGAGAGAGAGAGAGAGAGAGAGAGAGAGAGAGAGAGAGAGAGCAGAGAGAGAGAGAGGGAGAGAGAGCAGAGAGAGAGAGAGCAGAGAGCAGAGGTGGGCTCTGGAGCACTCACTACCAAAGTGATCATTCTGTTGTTCGGAAGAAATTACCCTCATCAGTCATAGAGCGATACGCATCTGCCTTTGGGGGTTTCTGGTGATGTTACTGCATAATAAACTGTGTTTGTGTGCACATGCACATATTGGTGGGGGAGAGGGGGGGAGCCAGGCAGAAGGGCGGCGAGTCAGAGAGGGAGGGAGAGGGGGAGAAAGGGGGAGAAAGAGGGAGGGCAGGGGGTAAGAAGGCACAGAGAGGTTACAACTGATGTTTAAAGTGAGTCTGTAATCACCCTTTAGAATTGGATTTTGGCGCATAATATGCCTCCCTATTCAACTTTAAAAAGTCATCCGTTCAGAGGAAAATAATAGATTCAGCAGTTCACCGGCTGAATCACATCTCCTGTGACGAGGCGCGAGGAGACTCTCCATTTGTTTTGTGTCCGTTTAACCCACCTTCCCTTGCGCCCTGCATCAGCCTCTGTTTTTATGAGGATTCTATTTTTTTGCTCTATCTTTTTAATGGCCATGTTTAACGACGGGAGAAGGGGCTATGCTTGGTCACTCCACACCTCCCTGTGCTGCCCCTGTGCTCCGGCACCTCTCCAAGCAACCCCCCACCCCTCCATCCCCATCCCTACCTACTTTATCTGACCTTGGCTGGCATCTGTGACAGCAAAGACACTTTCTCTCTCTCTCTCTCTCTCCCTCTCTCTCCCTCTCTCCCCATCCTCTCGCCTCTCGTGTCTTCTCCCGACTCCCTCCCTCGCTTCCCTCCCTGCCTCCGGCGTGCGAGCAAATAAAGCGTTTATTCTGTGGGACTGTGACAAATGGCAGCGCTTGTGTGTGTCTTGCTGCTTTCTTTAGCGGTACACTCCAGACGGCTTAACCGCCGCGGCCCTGTTCCTATCTCTGTCTGAGTCTCCGTTTCTGTCTCTGTTTCTGGTTCTGATTCGGGTTCTGGTTCTGATTCTGGTTCAGGTTCAAGTTCTGTTCCTGTTCCTGTCTCTGTCTCTGTGCTTCTGATTTCGTTTCTGCTTCTGATTCAGATTCTGATCCTGATTCAGATTCTTATTCCATTTCTGATTCTGATTCTGATAATGATTCTGTTTTTGCCTCTGATTCCGTTTCTGATTCTGATTCTGTTTCATTGTCTGATTCTGATCTGATTCTGATTCTGCTCCTGTGCGGCGGCACTGCGGCGTCTCGTTGTATCCCGGGCGGTCCGGGCTGCTGGCAGCAGCGGGCGGGGATCCGTCTCCGCGCTGTGCCAGACGTTTGCCTCTCTCCACGTTGTAACTGCTCAACTTCCTTTTTATACGGCCAATAACCAATGGGGCCCAGGGCCGGGGTCTGGCTCCGTGATGGGAGTGCCAGGGGCCCGCAGTTCTGCCCCACAAACCCGCAGCCTGTCCTGGAGGGAGGGGGGCTGTTCGCTCATCAAACCACACACACATACACACATACACACATAGGCACATACACACACAAACATACTCACACACGTGCACAGACACATGAACACATGCGTCACACGCACATATTCACACAAACACGTGCGCACAAACACACACACACACACGTGCACAGACAGATGAACACATACACTAGCACAGCGCACGTGCACACACAAACACAAATCTTCGGCCACATTCGAAAAGATATATTCACACCCGTCACACACTGCGTACGCATTCACACACGGCAGAACATTCTGGCCCATTTCACCCACCCTGGACTCCCCATGCACACACAAACACTTACACACGCACACACCAGCCAGGACTCCAACACACAAACACACACACAAACACACACACACACACACACAAACCCTTACACACACACACAGCAGCCAAGACCCCAACACACACACACACACACACACATACAAGACCCCCCGCCCCCCCTCCATACACACACACACACACAGACACACACAGACACACACACACACACACACACACACACACACACACACACACAAGCGCGCACACACTCCCCAAACACACACTCTCAGCATAAGGTGAGCTGATGGAGCAATTAGAGAGGCATGTCAGAACACGGGGCACCCGGGCGGCCCCATCACAGATGAAATAGAGTGAGCAGCAGAAATGATGACGCCATTAATATCAGGCAGGAGGCTGGGGGGGGGGCAGGAGGGTTGCGGTAGATGCAGGGTTGCGGTAGATGACCCTCCGTGTAATTTCCCCGTGACAGCATTTTGAGGTGCAAATTGTGTCTGTATTTGATTTTTTTTTTTCTTTGGGTCTTTTTTCGGACAGTTAAATGGGGTTTGTTTACGTGTCAAAGACCAGAGTGGGCGTGCGGCGGTTGTGATGCGTGGGACGTGAACGGTGCGGGGCGTTTATGTCTTGCTGTCGCTCACGCCGCTGTTATTTTGCTAAACGACAGGTCAGCCTTCAGTTTACCGTCCATCGCCTCTCCTCCCCACACCGTGTATCAGGCCATATTCCCTCTGTCTCCTTCGCTCACTCTCTGTATGAGAGTGCGCGCTCTCCCTCTCTATCTTTCTCTCCCCCTCATTCTCTCTCTATCTCTTAGTCTCACCCTCTCTGTGTGTCACCGGCGCCCTCAATCTCCCTCACTCTCTCCGTCTCGTTATCTCAATCTCACTCGCTTTCCCTCGCTCACTCTATATCTCTCACCCTTTCTTGGTTCTCACTGTGTCTCTCTCACTCAATCTCTCAATCTCTCAATCTCACTGTGGCTCTCTCACTCAATCCCGACCTCTCTCACTCTCACTGTGTCTCTCTCACTCAATCTCGACCTTGCCCTCTCACTCTCTCGCTCTCCCTCTCCGTCTTTCACACACACATCCTGTCTCTCTCTCTCTCTCTCTCTCTCTCTCTCTTTCTCTCTCTCTCTCTTTTTGTGTCAATGCTACTTTCACATATCTCTCCACCGATGGCGCTTTCTGCTCGGCACCGCAATGCAGATGTGTCTCTCTCTCTGTATCTCTGTCTCTCTCTCTCTGGATCTCTGTCTCTCTCCCTCTGTCTCTCTATCTCCCTCCCTCTCTATGGCCCAGGAACTTTCATCCGGGGGGAGGAAGTGGGGGAGCAGCATCAGACGGGGGGGGGAGGACATTAAAGAGGCGAGGGGCAGGTGGACAGGGAGCAGGCCCGGGTATCAGGGCTGGGGTTGATGTGTGATGTTAGGATCTGTTAAACGAGCTCGCTGATGTTGGGTTTAGCCGACGCTCAGAACAGGGGAGGGATGGAAGCATATGGCAGATGGAAATATATATCCAGCCCGTCATGATTTATGCGGCCTGCTGATGAACACGGCATCTTCCGCACAATGAACGGAAGCCTTTGGGGTATAAAGACGTTTTATTTGGTGATTTTATAAAGCTATTACACGGCCGAAACAGTAGTTAACTTGCGAAAAAAAGGCGACGAGGAAGTTTGCTATAATGGGATTTTTCAGTTTGACATTTGAAGAGCGGATTTGGAGCACTCTTATTGCTTAGTGCTCTGACTGAGGTGCATTTTTGCTCTCTGTTTGATTAACTTCAATGTCTCCAACGGAATTGGCCACGGTGGTTGATAATAGAAACACTAGTCTGCATGTACCGGCCGCAGGCCAATGTTAATGGACTTTATAGGGAAATTTTGATCAATTAAATCAAGGACAATTAATAGGCCGTGTTAAAACAAAAAGCAAAAATAGCAATAGCATATCGCCCCCCGCCATTGTTTGCTTATGTCACAGTGTTTTCTCATTCTTTTTATCAGGGTACAATTTTCAAAATACTCTTCGTTTGAATAATTAGGGGCCAGAGATGCTAGTGTTATTAAATTGCACCGCTTGCTTTCAGATTTTATCCACATTATGCAACCACTGTTTTGGGTTGGGTTGCAATTGGAAATGAAATCAATAAAGTATACTCAGGATGAACTGGATGCTACCAGATCACCAGACTGAGACAGAGGTGAACATTGTTTTCCTGAAGGTAGCAGAAGAAATAACTGCAATTTCTATTCCTTCTATAGCACTCAGAGGGAAACAGACCTGAGATATCTCACCCCATATAAATATATACTCTTAGTCTGATCAAAAGTTTCAAAACAAGTAACAAGAGTGACAGTATTTAAGCTACAGTCGTGAACTCGCTTGTTGTAAATTGCAGACGCAAGCTTGCAAACAAAACCCAGCCAGGAGGAAATAGCCATTTTTCAGACACACCATTTTTACAACCTATATTTAAATCAACCATTTTCAATATTCTCCCAATATTTCATGTAAAAACACCACCGGAACATAATTGAAAACAAGGACGAACAAACAAAGCACAGAAAAAGAAGAAGCCAGTAGTTAAAAGTGCTACAAGGCTGCTTATGGCCGCCTGTCAGCCCGCAGTCCCCTCCTGTCGTTGGCGTTCCAGATGGCCGCGGTCCCCCATAACCCACCCGCCGCACAGCTGTAAACCTCCTCATGTGCGCACATTCACACCGGGTCACTGCTCCCTCCGACACGCTGCTGGAGCACGGCTACTAATCCCACCCAGCATGCTCGGCTGGAAATGTTCCCCGTGAAAATGACTCAATTCTGGCCCCCGAACGAAGTTGAGCAAAAGAGTGTTCTGCCGTGATTCGCGGGCACCGGTCCGAGCCGGTCGCAACTAGCAATGCGGCGCCGGTGCGAACTCAACTCGTATGGACGGACGGGCAACCTCGTTGGCATGTTTCTGGCACAGGTGGCACGGCTATTAAAGAGCAGGGGGAAAGCGCGGTGGCCAACTTCAGAGGAAAATCAGTATGTGGGTCCACAGCAGATTTAACCTGTATTTAATTGCATCGGAGAGCAATCACTCTCTGCCCTGCAAATCCTCGGCAAAGCCGCACTTTACAATGGGATCGTAATTGCAGGAGTGTAATTGCCTGCCAATGTTGAGCTCCCACTGCCTGCTTGCATTGAAGAGCCCAATAATTAGAAACAGGGAAAAATTAGGTGGCAATTTTTGTCTTGGCAATTATCATAATGCAAAAGAAGTGCCATTAGTATTGTTAACCCCAGAGTGGCGAGTCCTTTGACACATTCGGGGACCCTTCTCTTTCCGCTAGGCAAAAACAACTCTGATTTCCCCGTAGCCTTTCCCACTGCCTCACTCGGTACTTTAGTCATCAGCCTGGCAGGGCAGCCCGCGCGGCTGGAGTCAAACTAGCAGATTGAACCCATCTACGCTCAGAGTGCTAGGAGGATTAGCTGAAGCCATAGCATTAGCATTAGCTGTGTGAATGCGTGTGTGTGTTTGTGTCTGTACGTGTGTGTGTGTGTGTGCACGTGTGTGTGTTCCGTTTTAAGGTGTATAAATTTGGTGATAATCCTCTTAACAACCAACCATGAAATTGTAAGGGATGTCACAGTAATATTATGCAGTTGGCTGACATTGTAGTACATGGACGTTTAATTTTGTTTCACTGGATTTCTATTGTGTTGACTCTGATGTAAAACCTGGTTTGTATTTGAATGCATTAATGCCTCACCGGTATCAACGCAGTTTCAGGCGCATAGAAACGTCAGTGTTGTGGCTCTAAAATACAGGGCTTGAAATAGAAGTTTGGGTACTTGGGTAGCTTAAGGAAAATCAAAAACCAAATATTTAACATTTTATTCTATCCACCATCATACCATATGAATATATGAATTTCACACGACTAAAAACTCTTCCAAAGACGAAGATGGTTAGGGAAATGTTTGCTTAATAATTTGAGCAAGCTAGATTAGTAGATGTATTGAATGCATTATATACTCTGATACTGAGAGAGAGTATCTGAGTGTGTATGTTGGTGTGTGTGTGTGTGTGTGTACGTGTGCGTGTTTCCACTCCCAGCCAGCTGTTCTCAATGTGGTATAGGTCTACTCACAGCAGGTTATTCTCCCTGTGTGGGAAACACTTTACAAAAAGGGTACATTAATGACACATTAATACACATTAGTTAATGCAGCAATAAGCATTATGATATTGCTTTAACAATAAGGGTAAGGTAAGGGTTAGGGCCATATGGATGAGTGTTCATCCTAACCCTACTATATGATGTATACATTAATACCTTGGTTAACATGAACACCATTAGTATATAAAACTAGACCATTAGTTAACAGCTCATGTGTATGACCGCATTAATGTTAATGGATGGTTGATTAATGGCGAGTAAATGAACCCTTATTTTGAAGGGCTACCACAAGTACTTGATACAGACTGACTAATACGGAGGGGGAAACGTCTTCGGGAAGCCGGGGAAGTCCTCCTCCATTATTGCTCCACGACTCTCAGTGGCTCTCAGGCAATCAGGCGGCGGGATTTACACAGAAAGATTTTAATTTGGACGCATTAGCCGAACGCCTTCACACGGGCGACAGCTAAGAGGAGCTCTGGGCCGGTGGACAAACGAGATGGAGGGATAAGGCTGAGGTCAACAGTCTGCTACCGTGCAGATACCGACCGAACGGTGAGCGTTGAGTGGCGAGCGGCGAGCACGCCGCGTGGAGCAGGAAAAACCCAAAGACAAACAGTCACACAAAACCAATACACTGGATCCCTCGAAAAGCACATTTGGCAGCGAACACACACAAACACACGCCCATGCACATGCATACACACACGCACACGCACGAACGCATGCACACTCACATGAACACATACACACATTAACACAGCCATGTGTACACACATTAGCACGAAATGCGCATGCACACACACACACAAACACACATGCGCACATACAAACTAACACAGCCATGTGTACACACATTAGCACGAGATAAAGGGATAGCTACTGTTGGGTGCTCTGGAGCGCGGGGGAGGGGAGAGAGGACGAGATAGAGAGAGAAGGGGGGGGGGGGCATTTAAATGGTGCCCTTTCCGGTCCACGGCGAGGAGCTAAAACCATTAGCGGGGGCTATTGTTTCAGCGGCGTGTTTGAAAGTCACACGGAGCACCGCTGGGTAATTTCCACATGTCATGAACGACCGGAAGCTAATTAGGTTCTGGTGGCGTGAATAAAACGGGGGCTTAATGAACAACATGGCGCCGCTAGGTCAGTCAGGCTCGCCCGCCCGCCCCCGTGAGCTGACGCTTTTCCCCTCGCGTTCGGCGTATCGCTTCAGGCACGCCGGGGAAGAATATTCTGGTTGCCTTTTCCGTTTGTCGCCGCCCGTCCCTGCCGCCGCCACCGCCGCGGTGGTGAATGGTGGGTACCTCACTCAGAGGAGCGAGCTTTCTGCTGATGGAATCAAACCCCCTTTCACAGATTCAAATGAGGTGCACTCAGCTGTGATTGGTATTGGAAAAGCATTTGTCGGAACAGAGGCTCAGTGAAGCCTCCTTAAATACAAGGCAATCACAGTGTCTAACGCAGAGACGAGGCGGGAGAGGTGTGCCCGGACTGCAGAGTGGAAAACAGGACAAAGGATTATGATGGTAATAAGCGGTAAACCAAAACAAAGTCATCCCTGAATCGCCTCTCTCTCTCTCTCTCTCTCTCTCTCTCTCTCTCTCTCTCTCTCTCTCTCTCTCTCTCTCTCTCTTGCTCCCCTTCTCCTTTCTTCTCTCTATCTCTCTCCCCTTTCATCCCTCTCTGTGTCTGTCTCTTCTTCTATCTCGCTCCCTCACTCTGTCTCCCCCTATCTTTCTGTCTCTCTCTCTTTCTTTCCCTTTCACTCACTCTCTCCCTCTCTCTCTATTGCCCTTTCTCTACCTCCCTCCCAGCTCTCTCTATTGTTGTCACCCCCCTCCCCTCTCTGGTCGCTCTAAGCTCTTCCTCCTCTCTCTCTCTGTCTCTGTATGTGTGTCTCTCGCTTATTCCATCTCTCTCCTTCTCTCTCAGTCTTTCTCAATCTCTCTGTCTCTCTCTTTCTCCATCCCTCTCCATCTCTCTCCATCTCTCTCTCCATCTCTCTCTATCTCTATCTCTCTCTCTCGCTCTCTCTCTCTCTCTCGCTCCCTCAGTCTCTCTCTATCTCTCTCCCTCCCTCAGTCTGTCGCCCTCTCACATGGCATCACACGAGCAGCCACATATTGACAAGGCCTTTCTTTTCCTCTCTCGCCGCGCATTGAGCTACAATTTAAAATTAATTTCTCATTATTTGCGGTGAATCCTTACACACAGCGTTTCTAATCTGTGGAGCCGTGCGGCTGCGGGCACAATCTCTACCTCCACTACGCAATGTCAAACTGCACACCCTGCCGGCCCCCTTTATTACAGGTGTCAGCAGATCTCACATCAACTGTGAAGGCGCTGACGTAATACTTTTCTTTTTTCCCTCTTCTATTAATTTGTATTTTTTTTTCGGCAGTAACCGGGCCGAGAGACGGGGGATGGCGCAGTTTGGGGGAGAGAAAAGTTTAAGTAAAAAAATAAGTGAACTCGTTTTCACGTCTTAGTTATAATGTGTGCAAGGGAAAGATCAGAGAGCGTTTCAGACGGGGGGGGGGGGGTTCTGCTGACAGTCACCAGAGAGCTGGCGTGTGGGGGAGGGGGTTAAACATCTAATTTGGAGCTATTTAATAAGAGATTGTCATGGTGCTGCACTGTACCCTAAAGTGTTTCCTCCAGCACTGTTCGCTGTAACACTTTTAAGTGTATGTTGTCGTGTGAACATATGTGTGTGCGATAATGTATATGCGAGTGTGTCTGTCTATGTGTGTGTATGTGCGTGTGTGTGTATGATAATGTATATGTGTGTATGTGTGTGTTTGTGTGCGTGTGGGTGTATGGGTGTGTGTACGTGTGTATATGTGCGTGTGCTGTGTGTTGTGATGGGAAGGAGAGCAGTAGAGACATAAAACAAGAGTAATGTGTATGTGAGGTGTGTGTGTGTATGTGTGTGTGTTTGCCTGTGTGTCTGTACGCATGTGTGTGAGTGTGCGTGTGTGTGGGGGTTTTGGGGGGGTAGAAAAACAACCATTATTATGCCTGCAAGAACAGCGGATGGCAGCAGAAGTGAGAGAGAGAGAAGAAAGAGGAGGAGGAGGGGAGAGATTGCTTCTGGAATTGTCCAAGTGTGGCAGTAGTGTGTCCCAGTCACTTTATCAGTGCCACCGCAGAGTGTTTTCATCCATCTATCTCCCCTCACACTCCTCCTCTCCTCTCTCCGGGAAACGGACACACACTCCTACTTTGGGAGGCTCGGGGAAATCACAGAACACTGCCTCTTTTTCGGTTACCTTCCCCTGTTAGTATATTGCAACACTCAATTCCCTTTATTGTTTCGCTTTATTCCAGAGATGAGCGAGTCTTAAATATTTCCCCCTCTCATCGGCAGACCAGCAACACATCAAACAAATCACACTAAAGAAAATATTCAACCCACATTTCGTGTGTGCGATCCTATTGCTTGTGTTTCTACTGCTTTAGTAAATACGCTCAAGCAATCCAAAAATTAAGCAATATTTTCACATCCATAATATAATCAGGAGTGTGAGGCCTGCGTCCTGTATGCTACCTTGAGGTGTGTGTATGTGTGTCTCCTCTCCATCCCTGCAGCCCTTCAGACAAATGCCTGTCGCCCAGAACACAGTGGAGCTCAATGTGCTGCTTCTGGAATATTCAACTGCTTCAAGAAAACTGACGACTTCAAAGGCACGGAAACGGGGCGGAAAGGAAGAGGACAAATGTTTGGGGGCGTTGGGAACAGAAAGCACGGGCGGTCAGGACTGTTCATCCGAGGGGTGACAGTGGCATCGGTGAGTCATTCTGTGGCTCGAACTTCAACTGATTCTCACCTGCAGATCCCAGGATGTTCTCAGTGCTTTGTAACACTGAAATAACCTCAGCATTACACAGGATTTAGGTTTACTCAAACCCACACACACACACATGCACATGCATGCACGTGCACATGCACACATGCACATATAAAGACGCACTCACACACACACACACACATGCACATGCACGTGCACACACAAACACACACGAACACACACACAGACACATAAACAAATGCACGCTCACACATACAGACATGCACACACACACGTATGCACGTGCACACGGACACACCCACACAAACACAAACACACCCACATGAACGCGCACACAAACACACACACACAAACTCACACAAACACACACACAAACACACACAAAAGCACACACAAACACGCATGCACAGACACACACACTCTGAACTGCAGCTGTGGACGTGCTCTAAGGCTGTTCACAAGAGCTGAAAACAAAGGATCTGAGTTGGGAATGTTACGGGCATGAGTGCATAATTGATCCGGCTCAAATTACTAATGGATTTCTCCTGTGCCCTTTCTCATGAAAATCCATCGCACCTGACGTGATCTATTGGAAATCATAGATGTATGCAATACAAAGAAATTGGCCCAGAATGCAATGCTAATAATTTGTTTATACTTCAACCTCCCTCTCATTGATTTCCGTTGGCAGCCCGCTCCCTCGATGGAACTCAGCTCCACTCAGCCTCCCAGGGACCGTCAACAAGAACCGCAAAGGAAAAACCAGTTGAGGAGAAATCACTCAACACTGGGGTTCTTTGTTATTTTCAGTGTGCAAAAAAGATAAGATGCTAGTGAAATCTCTGGTAAGGAAAAGTGTGTGTGTGTGTATGTGTGTGTGTGTGTGTATGTGTGTGTGTGTGGGGGGGGGGGTGTGTGTGTGTGTGTGTGTGTGTGTGTGTGTGTGTGTGTGTGTGTGTGTGTGTGTGTGTGTGTGTGGGTGTGTGTGTGTGTGTTTGTGTGTGTTTGTGTATGGTGGGTCTTTTATCATATATTGCTCATGGAATAAGATTGAGAAGGACATGTGATTCAGCAAATAGAGAATGGCAATTATTTGATCAGTATCTCTTTGTTACTCTTTATTTGAACATCATGTGACTGAAGTGATTTGTATACATGTGGCCTCAATCATACACATTTTTTTTTTTCTGTATATGGATGTTATGCATTTGAAATTCATAGGGAATTTATGTATATGCCTTGGTCTGTGGATGGTTGCTTCTGTGTATGTGTGTGTGTGTGTGTGTGAGAGAGTGTGTGTGTGTGTGTTTGTGTGTGCTTGTGTGTGTGTGTGTGTGTGTGTGTGTGTGTGTGTGTGTATGTGTGTTTGCATTTCGGCATCTCTTTCTACTGAAAGTCAATTTCATCTACAGTGAGTTGATGCAGCAGTCAGTGTGTGTGTGTGTGTGTGTGTGTGTGTCTGGTTGTTTGCGTCTCTCTCTCTCTCTCTCTCTCTCTCTCTCTCTCTCTCTCTCTCTCTCTCTCTCTCCCTCTGTTCCTCCCTCCCTTTAAACAGCCACTGAATGCTCTCGTTTAGGAAGTGCTGATTGCTGCTTTAACCTGACGGCCACACCGGCTGCCGGTGCATTAATAATCTGAGGTGCGGGGGAGAGCGGGGGAGAGAGGGGAGAGAGAAGGGGAGAGAAGGGGAGAGAGGGGGAGAGAGGGGGAGAGAGGGGAGAGAGAAGGGGAGAGAAGGGGAGAGCGGGGGAGAGAAGTGGAGAGAGGGGGAGAGAGGGGAGAGAGAAGGGGAGAGAAGGGGAGAGAAGGGGAGAGCGGGGGAGAGAAAAGGAGAGAAGGGGAGAGCAGGGGAGAACGGGGGAGAGAGGGAGAGAGAAGGGGAGAGAGGGGGAGAGCAGGGGAGAGAAGAGGAGAGAAGGGGAGAGAGGGGGAGAGCAGGGGAGAGAAGGGGAGAGAAGGGGAGAGCGGGGGAGAGAGGGGGAGAGAAGGGGAGAGAAGGGGAAAGAGGGGGAGAGAAGGGGAGAACAGGGGAGAGAAGGGGAGAGCGGGGGATAGAAGGGGAGAGAGGGGAGAGCGGGGGAGAGAAGGGGAGAGAGGGTGAGAGTTGGGGAGAGCGGGGGAGAGAGGGGCAGAGCCGGCCGCACCGCGCCACCTTCACCACTCGCTCAGCCGCGTGCGCTATCTCCGACGCAGCAGAAAGGAAGGGAGAGAGAGAGAGAGAGAGAGAGAGAGAGAGAGAGAGAGAGAGAGAGAGAGCGAGAGAGAGACGGCAAATGGCAAGGGAAGCGTGGCGGAAAATTATAATGCTTTTAAAAGACTGTGAGGAGCCGGTGAGAAGAAAGGACAGACACAGGAGGAGATCTGACCCTCAACATGTTCAGAGAGGTGTGAGAGGGTGTGTGTGTGTGTGTGTGTGTGTGTGTGTGTGTGTGTGTGTGTGTGTGTATGTGTATGTGTATGTGTGTGTGTCTGCTGTTTCCTTGTAGGTGTGCGTGTGTGTTTGAGAGTGTTTTTGTGTGTGTTTGAGTGTGTATGTGTGTGTGTGTGTGTTTCTGTGTGTGTGTGTGCACGTGTGTGTGTATATGTGTGTGTGTGTGTGAAGTAAATCATAACATTATCATTCAGTCAGTAAATAAAAAAAACAAAAATAAACATATTCAAATCGTATATGTTCCCCTTTCTTGAAAATGTTGCAGATTGATTTATGCATTTGCCTGCATATACAGTGCATCTTTATACATTTTGGTTTGTTTATAAATAGATTTAAACATCAGTGTTACATATATCTTTTCTTTTCCTTTCTTTACTCAACGGGAGAAAACAAGGAATAAGGAACAGAAAGAGAAGCACAACTCAACCCCCTCATGGCCGTGTTAACTAGAGGGCTTCAAACTGCTGTCATTGTCACACTAGGGCCAACAATTCCCCCTTTAAATCCGTCCCAGGCCACGGGACATTTTGATTGGTTGTGTGAAGATTAAAGCTATGCACTCGCTGCTGCCGGAGAAGACAGTATAATTGATATTTCAGCTCTGGGCAAAACTTGCCTGCGCAGGCCAGTGGCTGTTTCAGCAAAAAATTAATGTTAGCACAGCTAGGCTGCAGATCGACTGCTGTGTTTCCCTGAGTCGGGTCTCTGTGGGCTGCATGCTCTCTGGTCTGCTGCTGGTCTCTGGTCTGCTGCTGGTCTCTGGTCTGCTGCTGGTCTCTGGTATGCTGCTGGTCTCTGGTCTGCTGCTGGTCTCTGGTCTGCTGCTGGTCTCTGGTCTGTGTGGTCTCTGGTCTGTGTGGTCTCTGGTCTGCTGCTGGTCTCTGGTCTGTGTGGTGCAGGTCTCTGGTCTGCTCCATGTCCCTGGTCTGCTGCTGGTCTCTGGTCTGCTGCAGGTCTCTGGTCTGTGTGGTGCAGGTCTCTGGTCTGTGTGCTGCTGGTCTCTGGTCTGTGTGGTGCAGGTCTCTGGTCTGTGTGGTCTCTGGTCTGTGTGGTATCTGGTCTGTGTGGTGCAGGTCTCTGGTCTGTGTGGTCTCTGGTCTGTGTGGTCTCTGGTCTGTGTGGTGCAGGTCTCTGGTCTGTGTGGTGCAGGTCTCTGGACTGTGTGGTGCAGGTCTCTGGTCTGTGTGTTGCAGGTCTCTGGTCTGTGTGGTGCAGGTCTCTGGTCTGTGTGGTGCAGGTCTCTGTTCTGTGTGGTCTCTGTGGGTGAAATGTACATTCAGGGCCAAGCAGAGAAACCACAAGAGTGTCTAGAGAAACATACTATCTGCTGTCACATGCACAAACAGACACACACACACACACACACACACACACACACACACACACACACACACACACACACACACACACACACACGCAAGCGCGGAAGCACGCAGACACACACAAGCACAAAATCTGGCACAGAAGACTGGCATGGATACACAAACACATATTCACTTGCAGACAAACACACACATATACGCACACACAGACATGCACACACAAACAAACGCCCAGAAACACTTGGAGCAGTTCTAGCGTTTATGTTGGGATTCCTCTCAAGGGTTCGGTAAAAGCCTGG
>NC_136938.1:4037239-4042133 GCF_949987615.1 Pollachius pollachius | reverse complement strand
TGAACATAGATGTCGCCGTTCTCTTTCATGTGTGCTGAATCAATCCCCCTCTCCCTGTATAATTGTGGCGCCAAACTGGTGTTTGAGAAAATAAATGGAATGGATGATGAATGATGGGGCGCCTCGGCTGATTGAAAGGGATTCAGAGAGACGTGCGTGGTTGCAGCTCTGTGACAAATGCTCATTGCATAACACAGTGTTCTGTAGCTGGATTGAAGAGAAGGGTAGGGTTTAAAAGCAAACAGCATAACTGTTATGGTGATTTCAGCGTTGTGCAGCAGCTCTGAGACTGAAAGAGGCTGGTCAATGGGGTTTTTTGGAACGAGTTTTGAAAATATCATCTCATTTGCATACAAGTCAAGGTAATCTGACCGGTGTGATCACAATATTCACCCCGGAAAACAAACTCTGGTCAAAGTGAAAAGATTATTGTTTACATGAATACAAAGTTTTTTCAGAACCCCTATATGATAACCATTGTTCCTTTCTTTTAAAAGAAAGATCCATGGCGGATGTTTTTCAGACTGTAATTTTTGTGTGTGAGTCTCCAGAGCGATTACCGGCTGAGCAGGCACCGACAACAACACGGACACGCACACAATGTCCTGCTGCATGCTCTGCCAGCACTGTTTCACCATTCCAATTTCCTGACCTTTTTCCATTGAATACTGGAGCCCTGCATCCTTCACATTTACATGTTAATGTTGGCAATTTGTAAACATAAATTGAAAATGTCAGAAGCTCAATAGCTAAATGGAGATAAGTAAACACATTATCGCAACGCCGCGGCCACTCCAGGCTGGACACCCGGTCCACCGGAAAAACAAGAAGAACAACAACAACACAACCGGAGGGAGAGGACACGCAAATAACCACAGGAGGAGCAGGAGGAGGAGGAGGACGAAGAGGAGGAGGAGGAGGAGCAGGAGGAGGAGGAGGAAGAGGTGTAGGAGGAATAGGAGGAAGAGGATGAGGAGGAGGAGAATGAGTGAGAGGAGGAGGAGGAGGAGGAAGAAGAGGAGGAAGAGGAGGAGGAGGAGGAAGAAGAGGAGTAAGAGGAGGAGGAGGAGAATGAGTGAGAGGAGGAGGAGGAATATGAGAAGGAGGAGGAAAATGAGGAAGTGGAGGAGGAATATGAGGACGAGAAGGAAGAGGAGGAGGAAGAGTATGAGGAGGACGAGGAGGAGGAGGAAGATGAGCAAGAGAAGGAGGAGGAGGAGGAGAAAGAGGAGGAGGAGGAGGAGGAGGAGGAGGAGAAAGAGGAGGAGGATGACGTGGACAAGGAGGAGGAAGACAAGGAGGAGGAAGAGGAGGAGAAAGAGGAGGAGGATGACGTGGACAAGGAGGAGGAAGAGGAGGAGAAGGAGGAGAAGGAGGAGGATGAGAGAGAGAGGGAGAAGGAGGACAAAAGGCGGTTTAATTTGCACGGCACGTCCCTGCCGTAGGGGTGAGACGATTAGGTTTGTGAGTAGAGGCGGAGTGTGACGGAGAGGGCATGGGAGGTGTCAGGATGAGCGAGGATGAGGGAGATGAGAACGAGAGGAGCATTATCTCACTGTGCTCTCAGGCACGTGCACCTCAGGGTGCACACGCACACACAACCACACACACATTCACTCACACACATGCACACACACACACACACACACACACACACAAACACACACACACATATACAAACACAAGCAACCACAAACACAAATAAACACAAACACACACACACGCACACACACATTTAACTTAAACACACAATCACAAACAAAAACTTTTTCACTCAAAAACACATACATACACACACATTATATACACATATATCAAGACATTCTTACATACGCAGACATACACCCACAAAACACTAAAATTCACGCAGCCATGGCTACAAACCCTTAACATTGTGTAAACATCTTTTGCAAACACATTCTCACCCTAGCACACACACACTCACACACTAACACACACTCACATACGGGAGCACACACTCACACACGGGCACCCACCCCCGTGCTCACACACACTCTCACGGGCGCAGAAAGGAGAGCTCACACACACTCTCACGGGCGCAGAAAGACGCGGGCAGGCGGCGGCGGAGTGCAGTCGATGGCGCTGTCACGCCGTTCCGCCTCACGCACACACATTCATCACTCACTCATGGGCCTGACACACACCCTGCCTGCATGCACACACACACACACATATAGAAACACACACACGCATACACATGCACACGCATAGACACACACACGTAAACACAGACGCAAGCATAGACGCACACACATGCATAACCACACATACACTCACGCACACACACACACACACACACACACACACACACACAGACACACACACACACACACACACACGCACACACACACACATAGACACGCACAAACGCACACACATAGATAAACACATAGACACATACACACTCAAGCTCACACACACACACACACACACACACAAATGCACACACGCGTGAGTGTGCATGAAAAACTGCACGTAGGCACTCACAAAAAAATTCAATATAGAAAATAATCGAATAAAACTACCCACTGGCCATGTACCCCATACCCCGTATACACACACACACACACAGAAACACACGCGCACACACACAGAAGCACACATACACACACACACATACACACCAAAAACCCCAGCAGCACCCATACATTCTCCCAAATAGAGCGTGTTGTTCCGCGTTAACTCCTGTCTTTCATCTTACTGACAGTTAGCTTTCGCTAATAACAGCCCAACACAGCAAATGAGTAACGAGCCACTTTTAGCAAGCGACTGCGATGTAACCTCTATAGAAGCAGCTCTATACCGCTGTCTCCCCAGGACTAATGGCCAGTTGCAGGAGGTCGAGAGGCTCCAAACCATTTACTAGTAAGTAACTGCATTTGTAGCCGGACGGCTGTGCATTCTCCACCGGGAATAACGGCCCTCTAACACAGAGTCTGATGGGTGTGGACCAGCGCTGTAGTCCCACCGCCTCGGTCCAGTCCAGACCCAGTCAATGATGAAGACTGAGACCCAGGGGGTGGAGGAGAGAAGGTCTAGACCGAGACAACAAAGAAACAGATAGGGAGAGAGAGAGAGAGAGAGAGAGAGAGAGAGAGAGAGAGAGAGAGAGTGAGGGAGGGAGAGAGAGAGAGAGAGAGAGAGAGAGAGAGAGAGAGAGAGAGAGTGAGAGAGAGAGAGAGCGAGGGAGGGAGGGAGAGAGAGAGAGGGAGAGAGAGAGAGAGAGAGAGAGAGAGAGAGTGTGAGAGGGAGGGAGAGAGAGAGAGAGAGAGAGAGAGAGAGAGAGAGAGAGAGAGAGCGAGGGAGAGGGAGAGAGAGAGAGAGAGAGAGGGAGAGAGAGAGAGAGAGAGTGAGGGAGGGAGGGAGGGAGAGAGAAAATTCCAGACAGGGAAGTCCATGTCATTATATTGTATTATATTCATGGTCTGATATAGTAAAACTTGGATTCTAAAGGCATGTTTTAAAAAAAGGACCATGACACAAAGCATTGTAGGCCGCTTGTTTACGTTCATAACATAGCGGCAACTACACTTAAAGTCTCAAAGTGTACGATTGAGACGCCCCCAGTTAGTAAGCGGCCAATTTTCAGGATTCAAAATCGAAACAACAGAGTTCTGCGGGCTCTGACTGGCCGTGCAGCTGTGAGGTGAACTAGCCTAGCTCGGTTGGCTGGATGTGTGAGTGAGAGGGGTTTAGGAGTGGACCGAGGGAGACTCTAGTAAACAAAGAGAGAGGTATGGGCTGGCCAGCATTTCTTTTTCTAGAATATACCATTATCATTATTATAGGATGTGATTGTATTGATAACATTATTGAACTCACTATTGATCAGCATTGACTACAGATATGTCCAGGTAATATTACTATAATGTTTTACTGCGAAGATAATTCTTCCCTGACATGATTAAATATGTGCATGATTATGCACGTTCAATTTGATGGATGTGAGTGGGCTAATTTCTTTAAGGTAAAGCTAATGGTCCTTGTGGTTGAGTTGGCATTTAGCCAATCTGCAATCGTTTCACCGTACGGTGGAAATGTTTTTTAGATTTATGAAGCATGCGCAATGTTACATTTAAGCATTAGCTGCTTTGCTCTTTGTTAAGAGAGCTCCAAATAATAAAAGTAGCAATCACAATGATTTGAGGTTTGATTTTGTGAGATAATGGTTATCTATATATATATATATATATATATTGTATGGCATTAAACCTTTCCTGTAAATTTTACTTCTGTTTAATGTAGTTGTTGTTATTGAGTTAGTTTGTACTTAACTAAAGCTTGTGTGCATTTGTTTCATTTCATTTTAACGTATAGACACATTTCATCTATAGATACACTCTAGTACACTATGCTATGTGTAATGAGCTCACTCATTTCAATAACCGTACATATAGGGCTATAATTAATAAGAACCAGTCCGCGTCCTCTTCCCACTCTATGGTGCACCCTCTCCCGGTGTAATGCTCACGTGCATTATGCTGAAACCACGAACAAACGCAGTGAAACACACTGAACCAGAGGTCTTTCATGCATGGGAACACATCCCAAACCATGGATCGTTCGGTGTTCCTTTGTGTTTTTTTTCGCAGAGTGCACTTTGACCGTCTTGAAGGTGAGTCTACAAGTACGTCCCCCTCTGACAAACGGCATCCTGTGCGTGGTAAAGCACCTCATTTGAATGTGGGCACTTGTGTGTGAATCGCAGTATTAATGGGCGTTCCGGTACATTTGGTCGGACGCCAACGGCCCAATTGCCCAGCGTGGCCGTCGGACGTTAATTGATGGCCGGGTTACTCTTCCTAATCAGCGTCATAAATAACGGTTTAGCCGGACGACGGGGAAATCTCAAATACATTAACCACCGAGTTGA
>NC_136938.1:4027239-4032239 GCF_949987615.1 Pollachius pollachius | reverse complement strand
ACACACACACACACACACACACACACACACACTCCGTCACCGGCCCTACACTTCGGTCCCACTGGGAGGGGACTCTGTTTACTTAATTGATCAATTAGCCGGTAGGAGCAGCTCCCTCTCCTCCCTGCGTTCCGTTTAGCCAACATTTACATGTGCCACTTTAATTGTGTCCCTGTCTCCTCTCCCAAAATATTTACCCACTCATTTGCCAACACTGCGGCGCTCCCATTGTCCCCCCGTGATGGATCGACGGCTCGGACTGCGTGGAAACGTGACCCTGGAAGCTTCTGGGAACACGCGCACATAGGCACGAGGATAAAGTACACAAATACACACGCATTCGGCAACACACGCACACACACACAACATATGCACAAAAATGCAGATCACTGTTTACACATGCAGACACACACACACGCACACACACACATGCACACACACACACACACACACACACACACACACACAGACACACAAACAACCTAATGTGAAGTATAAAGGCACATAAAACAAAGCCATATTTTGAATCACGTGTGTCAATACTAGCCTAGTTATCACACTGCTAACGTCATACACTCAGACAAAGAGCTATGCAGGAGAACTGAGTTTATACTGCTGCTCTGGGGTCAGATGACCCGTGCAGAGTTTGCTGTTGCTGTTTTTGCATTTAATTACACTGGCAGCATCCTCCTTTTCCATAATGGCCTTGCAGGATTTACATACAACAGTGTTTTGGCGGTGATGGCCCACTAATCCTTTGTTCCCCGGAGCCATGGCTTTGTAGCGTTTGCCATGTACTTAGTGCGTTGAACCTAATGCACTTGCTGCCCCCAGGAGGCGAGATATGACATTACACAATGGGCGTAAAAATAATGACAACACCAGGAATGATGCGGGTCATTGAGCCTTCTGAGTAATAAATCGAAATGAGACCAAAATAATAATGCATATATTTCAGCTTTCTTTAGACCGTTTCCGTTCACATTTTTTTATGGGGGCGGGCAGCGGGGTGGCCAACCTCTGACCAATGGTGGCCGTGGCCCCCCCTGGTTCCCATGTGGCTACGCCCCTAGGTTAGAATCAGCACGCCGCACAGCACATGCCTACTAGCTTGGAGAGGAGTGCTGCTCTGTGGAGATCCAGAGAATGACCTGCAGAGGGCCTGGGGAGCCGAGGGCCCCGTGAGACGAGGGCCTGGAGAAAAGACAGCAGGGGACACGGCTCAAAGGCAGCATCTCGCAGTGTGCTTCATCTTGCTAACAACCACACTCAACGAAGCCCGAAAAGAGGAAAGGGAAACGAATATGAAATAAATCGAAAAATGTAACAAAAAAGAAGAAGAGAAGAGAAGAATAATAAGGTGGGTGTTGGAGGCTTCATCTTCACACTTTTAACCTATATTGTCTTGTTTATTTTGGGTTGAAAATACGTTAGATATAGTCTTTTCTAATGAATGTGGAACAAATTACATTTCTTTTATGATTGTAGAAAAAGTAGGGCTGCCATATTAGGGATAAGTTTGTTCCCCGTTACTTTCTATTATTTACCGCTAGGTGGTGCTGTAGCATCGCAGTGGGATTTGGCGCGCTCGCCTGAAGATGCCCGGCAGACACATAGACAGGCACGTGTTAACGTGCACAAAACACATGTTATCTATTATATAGAAGATTGTATTAGAAGATTGACTTGACAGTTTCAAGAGGACTTTATTTTTTTCTTCTCAATAGCATATACTTCTACCATAGTACTTATACTACCAATTGCTTTCTATTACATTACACCCATTAAAAAACAGCTACATTATATTCTCACAAACAAAACAAAGGGAAATATAAATCGTTCTTCCCTAAAGTGATTTATTCATTGTCTTGTAGGCCTCTCTGTCTACATAAAACAATGTTTTCCTGGGTTTTTCACGAGGCTAACCAGTTTCCCCATCATTTCATCACCAGTCTGCCTCCCACTAACCCACTCTCTCTCTCCCCCCCCACCCCCCGCTCCATCCATCTCTCCCCCTCCCCCAGCCTCTCCCATCCTCTCCCACCCTCCACCCTCTCCCATCTTCTCCCTGACAGGAAAGTTAGCATCAACGTGACGCAGTGAAGGGAATCATTCTCATTTATCCCCATCCATCTCCAAACATCATCTTCATTAGTGAGATCCAGATCTTCAGCGATGTGGACACCTGTACAGGTTTATAGCCCTCCTCTGTCGCCCCACGGCAATTATACAGCGCACCACATCGTGCTCCCCATGGTTACGGTAAACCCAGATGCCGCCGCTCTGTCCATTAAGTAAGCTTCAGCGGTAGGGAGACGGCGTGCAGGAATACTTAGAAAGAGCCAGAGAGGGAAGGAAGAGAGGCAGCAAGCATCTGAATCCGGCACATTCCACCGCGGACGTTATGGAGGGAGGTCTTCTGCTAGCAGGCTATCATTAGTGCGCTCGCGGAAGCTAGCCGAGGTGACAGAGGGAGAATTGTAGGCTTTCATATTGACAGGCTTGGTACACAGATGTGTTTGTATGTTCAGTATGGGAGAAGGGTCATTTATCTCAAAGGTGAAGGGAAATAGCGGGGTTACTTTAATGACCAGTTTGTCTGGCCATTTATCAGGGAGGGCCATAAAGAAAATGGGCGGGAAACTGACAGGGAGAAATAGGGTGTGTGTGTGTGTGTGTGTGCGTGCGTGCGTGCGTGCGTGCGTGCGTGCGTGCGTGCGTGCGTGCGTGCGTGCGTTTGTGTGTGTGTGTATGTTTTTGTGGATGGTTGTGTGTCTTTGTCTGGTGTGTGTATGTGTGTGTGTGTGTGTGTGTGTGTGTGTGTGTGTGTGTGTGTGTGTGTGTGTGTGTGTGTGTGTGTGTGTGTGTGTGTGTGTATGGGTATGTGTTAGTTGTTAAAATCTGAACGCATGCTTTGAATGGCCAACATATTTTCTTTATTTTTCCTAAAGTTCTTATTTTCGCACAGTAACTTTAACTCGATTGCAATTTAATTCACTTGAGATAGTGATAGACATATAGTATTTATGAAGTGTACTCTAAAATATATTATAATCATATACCCACTTAGTTTAACAGTTTGATTCATATTGTGGTTCGGTAATTCACACAGGAATTGCAATACATCATAATATGCCTGATTTAGATTTACTTTTCTTATAACATATTCTCTTTTAATAATATTAAAAACAAATATTAGAAAAGGGTTGTATCTCCACTTTAATGACATCAGCTAGAGCTTCTCTAATCAATAATTATTATATTTTTAACTTGTTTCCTCATTAAGTTGATATTATTGCAGCACCGAGGGGATGTGATGGAGACTCTAGTCTACGGACTCTCTCCTCACAAACAACTCAGGTCCTCGTCTGTAATCAATCGGTGTAAATCTCTCTTATTGGTCAATTAAAACCTGTTTATCCCACTATGAATGAACAAAGTTCAGCATCCCCTGCCCACAGCCATTGTTTATTCATCTCCATCATTTAATTAACTTTAAATATTATACTCTCCGCAAAAATAAAATGCTCCCTCTTACGATTTCCCTTGGCAACAGGTTATAATCCACAGTGATGAGGAGCGGTTGCTAGGTGCGTTGCCGTGGTACTGTACCGTCTCACTCCTCTCCGACGCTACGTGGGAGGCCAGCGGGTCCTTGATGAGACAAGAGATGGGTGAGAGAATGACAAGAGACAGGACAATGAGGAGAGGAAATAGACACAACTCTCTGACAGGGGGCACGCATGCATGCACACACACATGCATTCACACACACACACACACGCACACCCCCCCAAGGGGCGAGCACAGAGGAATAAGAGCACAACAACCACCGATTGAAACACAAAAGGAAAGTCGCAATTTAAAATATCTACGTATACTGTCTCTCTCTCCCCACATGTAGAGAGAGAGAGCCAGAGATACCCAGGAATATAAAGTATTCCTTATGAGGTGTGTGTGTGTGTGTGTGTGTGCGTGTGTGTGTGTGTGTGTGTGTGTGTGTGTGTGTGTGTGTGTGTGTGTGTTAGTGTATGTGTGTGTGTGTGTTTGTCTGTATACAGTATGTACTTTTCTTTTTCTCTCTCTCTACCTGGAGTGAGAGAAAGAAAGAAAATCCAAACACATACAGAGGAATATATAGTATATAATTATGAATGTGTTTGTGTGAATGTGTGTGTGTGTGTGTGTGTGTGTGTGTGTGCGTGTGTGTGTGTGTGTGTGTGTGTGTCTCTGTATGTGTGTCTACGTCTGTGTCGGTTTCTATGTGTGTGTGTGTGTGTGTGTGTGTGTGTGTGTGTGTTTGTGTGTGGCTGCATGCATGTGCGTGTGTCTTTATGTTTGTGAGCTTTTGTGTGTGACTGCATGTGTCTGTGTGTGTCTGTATGTGTGAGTTTGTGTGTGTGACTGCATGTGTGTGCGTGTGTGTGTGTCTGTTTGTGTGTGTGGGTGTGTGTGCATGTGTCTCCATGTGTGTGTGTGACTGTGTGTTTAACTGCTTGCCAGCGTGTGTGTCTGTATGCGTGTGCGTGGTCGTACGTGTGTGAGTGTGTGTGTGCTCTAAAGAGTGTTTGGCTAGCGAGCCAGCAAGCGGCTGAGAGCAGAGTTATTAGAGAGATAGAGACTCTGGGAGACCGGGCTTGGCTTCTCTTTGAAACGCCTGACCTTTAAGACAACATGTTCTGGACATGTTCTACAGCGCAGTCTTGCAGAAAAGTGGAAAAACCACCAACTACACGGCTTGCCTTTTTTTCAGCTTTACAGACAGTACATCACATCTTATAATACCATATGTCCCAGTATCATTATTTAAGGCATATTTACAATATTACAATAGTATGTTTGTGTTATATGTAGGTATCTCCTCAGTGAATGATAAAAAACATAGTTTGAAATATGCTCAATTTCTTATTAATCATATATCCTTCTAACGTGTAATTTCAAAACTCGCTAGGGATTCTAAATGTATATAATTGTATTCATTATTAATGGTTGTGTCCATT
>NC_136938.1:3992239-4022239 GCF_949987615.1 Pollachius pollachius | reverse complement strand
GGGGGTAGAGCTCACATTTGAAGAAGGGATTTATCCATTTGAAAGTGTTTTCAAGTTGGTGAAAGCAACTACTGGCGATCAGTTCATATCACATGTCAGTGTCATGTGGAATATAACAAGAGCATCTCATGGCCGCATCAAACATTACTAAGAAAATCAAACGGTGACCTCTGTTTCAGAGGAGTTGGAGTGTGTGGAGCAGGAGAGAGGCTGCAGGCCTTGGGGCTGTGGGGGCCATGGGCGTGTGAGATGGGGGTATTTGGGGACGGCAGGGGAAGCAGCTGTATGTTTAGAAGTGTTCAATAGCCTGAGGACGTTTACTACTCGACAGTCACTGGAGATACATTCACTATAATACCTAAATGCCATGAATAGAAGGGATAAATCATATTTTTTATGTTTTATTATCTGATGCCCTTGACTTTTGGATGCCAATAGTTCTCTCGCTCTAGCTCTCTCTCTCTCTCTCTCTCTCTCTCTCTCTCTCTCTCTCTCTCTCTCTCTCCCTTTCCCTCTCCCTGTCTCTCTCTCTCACTCTCTCTCCCACCAGGTGGACCCGTCCAGTATGACTTCATTCAGTCTCAGCTTGATTACCTGATTGGACTCATTGATTGAAGGGGACCTGTAATGACCGATTATCTCAAGTGGTAATCAGGTGGTGACCGACCGCCCTCTGTGGGACCACAAACGGACGGGCCATCTGGGCCTCCGCCAGTGAGACCAGTGCATGCATCAGTTGTTCTGCTGGGGCTCTCTCTCTCTCTCTCTCTCTCTCTCTCTCTCTCTCTCTCTCTCTCGCTGTGTCTCTGTCTCTGTACCACTCTCTCTCTTTCTCTGTATCTCTCTATCTCTCTGTCTGTGTGTGTGTGTGTGTGTCTCTCTCTCTCTCTCTCTCTCTCTCTCTCTCTCTCTCTCTCTCTCTCTCTCTCTCTCTCTCTCTCTCTCTCTCTCTCTCTCACTGCCCAGGACATAGTAAACCCCTCAAAGTACACCCCGATCTACCCTCTTTAGAATCCTCCCTTTTTCCGATTTCTGTATCGATCTTCTTTATTTGAGTTGTAAATCACCAGGAGCAAAACCAGGGAGTGAGCCAGGGAAGAAGGAATAGAAAATGGAGGTGAGAATACAGTCTGTGTGTGCTGATTTCATTTTAGTACAATCAAGGCAATAGAAAATCATGTAAATTCAGTGAACATTTGGTAACCTTGTGAAATATCAAGCCTCCTTGATTAGAATCGGGTCAGCGACTTAAGTTCACTGCAAGCTTGGCTGCAAATTGTGCTCAGCTGCAGGCATCAACATAACAGCCAGGAATAATTATGCATACATACTGTAAGTGTACGAAGATGGAAATGTTCCAGTTAGATGTCACAGAAAGGAGTTCCACAGACTCTTGATTCTCTCATCTTCATCTGATGATTTCAGAAATCTTAATGATCATAATAGCTTGGGTTAGGGTTAGGGTTAGGGTTAGGGTTAGGGTAAGGGTTAGGGGGGTTAGGGTTAGGGTTAGGGTTAGCTTGAGTTAGGGTTAGGGTCAGTGGGGTTAGGGTTAGGGGGGTTAGGATTAGGGTTAGGTTTAGGTTTAGGGTTAGAAGTTGAAGATGATGATTCAGACACTGTTTCTTCATCGAAGCTCTGCACCATTTCAATAGTTTACTTTATGTTACTTTACACGAGGCCCTTGAGGAACACTGAGGCAGCCTGTTGGTTCTGCTTTTGCTCGTCGATCGGTAAAGCAGCAGAATTGGCAAAGCAAAGCAACACTCTCCGTTACAGGAAATGGTTCCGTGTTCATCAGGGACGGGCGAAATCCCCAGAAATCCTGTCCGGTTCTTCAGACGAGTACATCTACCAAATGGCGTGCATTAAACCTAATTGTTGTTGAACAGCATGTTCTTGTTTGGAGGAGAAGTGCTGTGGACAGATGGCCTGATGTCCGTGCTGCTCGCTGTGATTTTGCCTAAATCTCTTCTGTGTCCTCGTCTTCGTCTCCCGCCACCGCAGTCCTCTCTTTTTAATTATCTGTCTTCTCCTCCTTTCCCCCCCAAATCCCTACATCTTCAAGTCTCATCAATGCTTCTTAATTTCCGTCAATACCGCCGCAGCCTAAGCGCTCCACACCTGTCCAGTCACCATGGCAACCTCACCTCCAACAACAAAGAGCTCTGTAAGGCACGCCGTGCTGTATTCCCCTTGATTAGATATTGATTAAGCTTTTGTAATACACAATGGAATCAAAGGGATTGTGAGGCTTTGCTTAGCCAGGTGTACCGCACACTTCCATTTAGTTCTGTGCTGTTCGGTGTTATTGGGGAACCTGCGTGGTTAAGAGGGATAGAATCTAAATTTGCCACACTTTGTCCCACGCTTTGAGGACCTCCTTTGGGGTAATGGATGCAAAAAGCTGGTATTTTAAAAGTGAGGCACAAAGGACCTTTTTCCTCTGTAGATCCACACTTTACATGGGACATTTTGGTCACAGCGGAGTTTACCCTTTGAGTGAGCCTATTGATTTCATTTTTCTGAATATTTGTAAAAAAAAACTGATGTTTCTCCTTTGTTTCTCCCTTAAAAGGTTGTTTATGGTTACGGAAAAAAAAAAATTGTCTAATGTGTCTTATAGTGTTCTTTTCTATGTTGTTTGTTTATTTACTTAGCTTGTGAAGACATGTTTTACAGTAAGTGACTTCTCTCAACTTTAGAGCTGTGGTCATTCAAGGACTGAACCTACATCTATAGCTTTGGAAAGGAAGTGTTTTGCTGCTATAATCTCCACCTCATGCTGTCTCGCTGTTGTACTTTAAAGTCCAGCGGGTTGCATTACCCAGCCAGGAATTAACCTTCAGTCATTTTTATTTTTCATGTTGTTGCAAAAATTGCAGTTGAAATGCAATTAAATGTAAAATTGCCAAACTGTATCACCCGAATTTGCATTTGTTTGTATATATTGTTATGAAATTGTTTTCTTTTGACATGAGACGACTACGTATGTAATTGTTGAGCGTCGATAGGTCGGGCAGAGTGCTCCCACCCTGACCTCCATTTGATAGTGCTGCTTGTTATCCCGGAACTGGGGGTAGTTTTGCAGAGGCCATGTTAGTATACTATGAACACCACACTGCAAATATAAAAAAGTATCTCAGCTCAGAACAAGAAGAAAGGTTGAGAAGTTGGGAGAGTAAAACACCAAAACATAACCTTAGGCATGAATAAATAATAAACACCTTGTTACTTTACAGATCAAAGAAACACAAGTTTTGAATAGTTTTGTTCTCAAACTACGGTAAAGACCGCAGCGTGATAGCGTAATCCATTTTCTACCTATATACTTCATGATTATCTCTCTCTCAGAAGACCATGTTTGGTTGTTCCACATGCACACACACATGAACACACACTAAAACACACATTTACACACACTAAAACATACACTAACACATGCTCGCTCTCAAACACATACACACACTAAAACACACTAACACATGTTCTCTCTTACACACATACACAAAAACACAAGCACTCACACTAACACAAACACACAAGTACATCCACACACACTCCCCCTAAAACACACACGCACAAACACACACTAAAACACACACTAACACGTGCTTGCTCTCACACACATACACACAAACACAAGCACTCACACTAACACAAACATACACTCATCCACACACACTCCCACTAACACAGACTAGCACACACACTAACACATGCTCTCTCTCAAACAAACACACTCACCCACACATCCACACACCCCCGCCCCCACCTCCTCAAGACGAACCAACAAGCGCCCCCTGTTAGCAGATTTCATTAGCTTTAGGGGTTACAGGACAGATTGAGTATCGACGACGCTGGCTGCCCGGGCTTACCGCTCAAAGGCAGCGACCGGCCGAATCTCACGGGCTGCCGATGCAATCAAAATGACTGGGAAAAAACATTTCTCCGGGACTCAGTGAAGGAACAATCTGGTTTGTCATCTGGAATCACGCAACGTCTGCTGCACAATGAGGGGCCCCCCAGAGAGCCTGTGCTGGAGACAACATCTGAATGGGCAGACATTAGGGCCCCAACCGGCCCTTCCATGCCTGCCTTTATCACCCACAGATTTAGCAGCCATAAATCTGTTTCCACACCAGTGCTACACAGACGTGCCACAGAGGCCCATAAAGAAGAGATAATGTTTGCCGCCCTAGGAGGTTAGACCCATTTATGTTCCACGTCCTGCCCAGATTGTCACATTTGACACAGAACCTATGTTTAGACGCTGTTTCTCCACGGAGACCGGGTCTGCAGAAGGGAACGGGGTTTCACACATTTCAAGACATTTAGTCGATAGCAGAAAACACAACAAAGTGAAATCAAACGACCAAAACAAAAGTCTGGAGTCTGGCCGTCAGCGAAGGTTGCTCTGAGGAGACAGCCCGTTGATGACGCTGGGATCAGCCACGTCTCCGCCGCACTCTGCTCTCAAACCTTGCTGTGGCCAGCGACCGTGGCCCAGTGCGTCTGCCACTGGTTAACGCGGGGAGGACAATGGGGTATTAAAGGAGCCGCGGACGAGGACCTGGGAGGTAACCCGCCCCTCCGCATCCCGTCAATACAAGGTGTCGGAGGAGGAGGGAAATACTCGGGCGAAGGCATTGATCCGGCCTGTCTATTCTCCGTCCCCCAGCAGCTAACCAGCCTCTCCCCCAGGTGGATCCTAGTTGGTTTCGACTGTAACACCTTCAACGGGAGGAAAGTGCAGAATATCCATTTCTCTTTAATCAATTCACAATCTGCTCCCCTCCCACTTCCAATCTCCCTCCCATTTATTATGCATTATTCGCCCTTTTTAAATGATTTTCTACTAACCTTCTCGTCTAATTTGGTATTCAGATATGGTTAGTGCTATTATCTCAATTAATACAATGACACGTCCTAAATGCATTGGCTCCACAATGCCAGGGAGGGAGGACAGCCGACATACATCTTAACAGATGGGGACACACACAGGAGATATCGGGTCATGTGCAAAGGTAAAGGAAAAGGGAGAAAGAAACAACAACAGAGGCTGATTTTTCTACAGGACTGTGCTTTATTTAGTCTAAGCAGAGTATAATGAACTAGAGAAATACACAGTTCAGGATCACTAAGGGAAAAACCACCCGGATTAGGCAAAACCAGACCCAGGCCAACAACATGTCAAATCACACCTGTTTCAGCAAAAAAAAAGGAAAACATTCTGGGAACCAAAAGGATAAATCAATTCTACCAATCCGTCATAACAGCATGATGGATTGAAACCGCTGTGCCTTGAAACGCAGACGAGATCAAATGAAGAACACAAGCTGTGAAGGTAACGTTGAATATGGGAATACTTTTCTTTTTTTTGTCTGTTAGTTATTTATTTTTTGTTTATTATTTGTTTTTAAAGGCTCTCATTGGATGAACAATTTCTGCAAAGATGGTCAGAGGGCTGAACTTTTAAAAAATTTGGTCCTTGTAACCAATGGAGATGTTGGCGACCTCGTCCCTACTTAGGTCTGAAAGGGCTCGAGGAAGAATCGACCTCGCTCTTCTCCTTCTGAAGTGAAATCATGTTTTCAGAGACACCTTTGAAATGGATTACACTATTAAAAAAATTAGCATTTGGCATCCCCAGAACAAGGTCTTGCCAGGGTTCACAGGTAGTACTTTCAGACATAGCAGAGCAGGCTGTGTTTAAGGCAGAATTCTCTCTTCATTGGCGTCAAAACCCTGACTGGAGCTAAGCAATGGTGTGCTGGGTCCTCTGTTGGCACTGTCCTCTCCGGTGAATGTATGCAGTCACTGGTTTACGGTGTCTCAAAAGCACACAGACACCCCGACTCAGAGAGGATTGGTATGTAAGCAGGTAAGAGCAGTCACAAATAGGTTTTTACCTCCAATCTATAAAACAGCATTCAACATTAGGAGGAAAGGAGGGACACAGAATCGTTGCGGTATGGGAAATGAGAATGAGGTTGATTCTAAAGCCAGACAGCCAAGACAAGCTGCTTGTTTGCCTACTCTTTCTTTTTTTTTTTTGACAAAAGCCTTTAATTAAATTATCTTTACACATGCAATAATGATTCAGTTACACTCATTTACAGTTGTGCAATAGACTCATGTCTCTGAATCCACATGACTGTTCAGAGTCCGTTCATCTCCCCGACGGAGCCAAGAGTGATCGGTCGATACAATCTCTTTGTACTTTCCTATAAACAAGTCATTTGTACACAGGGCTTGTGCAGAAATCAAAATATAGAACAACAGGTTTGTTTCAAATATCAAATCCTAAAAAATAATCATCACAATGGAGCCCGATGTCAGAGCAGATAATCAGCAGGAAGGGGAAAATAAAATTCATGATCCTTTAAACACATGGATATAAAATCAGGTCTTTGAGCAAGGGTGCTTCGATGTACAAGAAATAAAATCACATTATCTTATGTTGTTGATAAATCGTTTCCTTCTCTTTGACGCCATGGAATATACTATTATTCTATCCATGTTGTCAGTGGTTTATTTTTTAAGCTTTCTTTTTAACATTTGTACACGGTGTATTGTGCCATCTGTAAATAAGATGGTGAATAAAACAAAGTCAGCTGTATAATATGTACAGTAGTAACACATGTAATTAGGAGCGCTATTGGGTCAACAGAGGATGCATGTGGTACTGCATGTGTTTCCCTCTAACAGACACTGCTTCCTTCCATCGCCCTAAACTCTCATCCCTCCATGTTGACACACACGTAATCACAATCAGAATAATAACAATGATAATAATTAAATTTCTTGATCGAATGATCCAATGTTATTTTTTTAAGATACATCCTCATAACCTTGAGCATTGGTGCCGGAAGTACCAATCATGACATAAAGATGACATTTTAGTTTGGCCTTTTTCAAATGGTTGGTCCGTTGCACCGCTAACCAGCTAGGTTTGGTTAGCTGCCCCAGGAGTGGGCGCTAGGCATGAGACAGTCAACGCTACATGCTACAGACCCCTCCCGCCTCCAGGTGCCACATCAGCGCCACCACAGACACAATCGAATCGGATCTTATTCGCATGCATTCGATCATTGCAGTGTCAGAGAAACCATGGAGATGTCAGGAAATGTAATCACAACTAAGAGATGCGTCATGATTCTAGCGGGCCGGTACAAAAATCAATGCAGTCCCGACACACCGACGACCCGGCGAGTGTCGCGGTGCAGCGTCGACACTGACCTAAAGCAGGGCTCTCCGACTCAGTCCCACGCTCCCCTAGATCCCTGAACTGCTGTGGATACACGTTGTGACATCATTGTCCCTCAGAGTCAGGCTCCTCACACCAAACTACTAAACAGTCCTATCACCTGACTCTGTTTTCGTAGTATTTATGTACACAAGGAATAGAAAAGTATTTGCCCCAGTACCCTCTCAAACAATTTTCTTATTTTTTTATCAGACACGATTCCCACACTGGCCGGGCGACCGCCTCTCTCCGCGGTTTCGTTGGCGATAGGATCATGTCCTTGTTTTTTTTGCTCTTCTTATTGTACATTTCTTTTCTATTTGCTACATCACCTAAAAGAGATCGGAGGTGTTGCTCAGAGAAGCTCCGAGGCTGACTTCCTGCAGACTCAGCGTGTGTGTGTGTGTGTGTGTGTGTGTGTGTGTGTGTGTGTGTGTGTGTGTGTGTGTGTGTGTGTGTGAGTGGATGCCATGCCCTGGCTCCGTCTGACCCTCTCGTTCTCGTCTCTCATCTTCCACGTTTTGGGGATCAGGGGTAAGGCAAGGCTCTGAACTCTCTCCACTAATCGTGACATCATAGCGCTGATGCCCTGAGTACGGGGAATGATTTTGTGGAGTTTCAGTATAGCACACAACCCCTCCACCCACCTCTGCACCACCTCATCTCTCTCTCTTTCTCTCTCTCTCTCTCTCTCTCTCTCTCTCTGTCCCTCTCTCTTTGTCTGTCTCTGAGCCTGCAACCCCCCTGTTTTGTTCTCGTTTCATGTCCGCGGACGAAGCCTGGCCTTGCTGAAGTGTGACGAAGGGAACGCTCCCCACTACTAACCGCTTTTTAAAATGAGGGGTATTCATTTCTTCCTTGCCCGTCCAACAGGATTCTTTAATTATCTCTCCACTCTCAGTCAATTACATTTCACTTCCTTTCCTCTGCAATCACCGCTATTTTAGTTCCAGCGCTGCGCGCTGAGCAGGTGAGAGGCCGTGGCCTCGCTCTGCTACGTCTCTCCTACACTGCTGCCATCGGCGGGACTCGTTAGACATGGCTGACGGAAGGACACTCGCTCTTCTGGAAGCATGGGGAGGAAGGGGGCTTTGAGAAAAGGCAACGCCAACACATACATCAAAGAGATAAATGGGGATGACAGAATCAGACACATGAGTTCGGGGGCTAGGGAAACAAATAATTCAAAACCATTATAGGTCACTGCTGTGCGACGTGTGTGTGTTGTGTGTGTCTCTGAGTGCGTTATTATCTGTGCTATAGGCGAGCAATTAGATTCATCACACAGATTACAATGCCGGGCAGAGATGTCAAAATACATTTTCATTTAGAAGCAGAGTGTTTCAACTCTAATGATTACTGTGACAAAGGCTAGCTGACCGCCTGTGGGCTTCATTTTTCATGGCAACTTGTGATGGATTTTAATCAGTATCAAAGGCCAGTCGAGGGGGCAGCCGTGGTGGTAGCCATGCCGACCAGACTAAGGTTAGGATAACATAACTGAAAATTGTCCTGTCAGTTGATCCAAAACCGGCTTCGTGTTTTTCTTCCTTCTCCCTTTTCTGCTACCTGTCACTTACATAGCATCTGCTTCAGGGTGAAAGAGCAATTATGGCACTGGGGCCGAAAGTGTTCAAGTGATGATTTCACGTTACCTCATTTAGGAAGGCCTGAAACACACAGCCAGAGCTGGGTCCTGTCAGCCGAGTACCCATCAGGACTCTGGACTTAATGCGCAATGAGGGACAATCTAAACCAAATAAAAACAGAACAGACTAGAGAACTTCAAGCACAGACCACGAGATCGAGGAGACCGTATGAACAGGGATTTGGTGTTCATCTCTGAAGAGCTCCCAGTGTTGCTGGAAGCCCAGGGCATACAGTGCTCAGGAAATGTCATTTCTTATGGAACATTAGATTTCCCATTGATTAATTCTGTATTTAACAAACGATGAGCAGAAATGGATTGCTCAAGCCGTCGCCTCGTGTTGACCTACTTTGCAGTCGTTCGTGGTCTTACGTTCAACCAGAACTTCTTTCCAAGAGCTGTGAAGGGATTCCATTGTTCGAACAAGGCAGTTTCAAAGGAAAAACAAGGCTGCTCTATCTCCCTATTGTACTAAATGTGATGGAGTTTCTGTGCTTAACAAATGCGAAACTACTCAGAAAAGTATAGTGGTTCTACTGGAAGGCTGTTCAGATGAGCGAAGAACCAGCCTTAAAAAAAACTTTAAAAAAAACTTATTTACTTAAATCTGTGTCATTGCGGGCCACCAGGAATGTTTCTGCGGGCCGCCATTGGCCCGCGGGCCGCACTTTGAGAACCAATGCTCTATGGCCATAAAGAGCTGCAAACGAGGAAGCCTTTTAGAGCCCGTCATTCTCTCGTTAGCGGTCGCCTCTGGAGAAAGCCTGGACACCGTCGCAGAAAGGATGTAGAAGGACCCATAACATCACCCGCACAGCTGCCGCATCTCAGCAACCCAGTATCTCCAGCTGTTTTCTGGAGGTGTTTTTCCGCCCATTGCCACTGTCTCCATTGGGTACGATTGCCCTCCATTCATCGATTTCCTGCAGGGATCCATCCATCGCCATCTAATATTAACACCTAGCTCTGACACAGAGGGATTTGTCCCATATCCTCCCAACCTCGCTTTCATCATTTTGCCAGCGTTATTGGATGCCAGGTCAGCTGTTGTCAGCCTTGCCAGGGAGTAGGCAAAAAAATATATAATTCTCCCTAATCTCCCTTCTGTCAGCCTGTTCATTCTGTGGGCCATCGCGCCTGCAATTTGCTCCAAGTGATTATCCTTGGTGATTTTTCACATGGTTGCAGCTAATGTATAGGGGCTGGTAATTACACTGTGATTAGAGTGAAAGGTGAAATAGCATGTCTAATGCGGTGTGGGCGATAATCGAATGGTACTGAGCATAGGCATTAGGCGGCTTTTGGAAATGTTGTTCAAAGCAGGAGAGGGTGAGGCAGAACCGAGGGACCGGGTTGGGGACGGAGGGGCTTAGAGGGAGATTAAAGTGTGTTTTTTGTTATTTAGCATCGAAAGAGTGTGTCCCCATGTTCACAGGTATAAAGTACACTGATGGAGGCGGGTCAGAAAGGAGATGGAGTGGGGAAAAGGTAGGGGTGAAAAAGGAGCGAGGGAGGAAGGGAGAGAGAGAGGGAGCAAGAGAGAGAGAGAGAGAGAGAGAGAGAGAGAGAGAGAGAGAGAGAGAGAAGAAGGGAGAGCGAGCGAGAGAGGGATTTCTGCGACATGGTTTCTCCAAATGGCAGCCACACCGGCTCCACGGCAGTGTTTGCGTGGGGTTTGGCATCAGCTGCCTGGCTAAGAGCATCTTATGGTAAATGATGTGTTTTGGGGAATCAGCAGACAAGCAGGAGTATTAACTGATCACAATAAGGTTAAGAAGCTGGTATGGGGCCATTTTAATTGACATGTTGAAGGTTGGCAACTTCTTTCTCTCTCTCTCTCTCTCTCTCCCTCTACCCCTCTCTCTCTCCCTCCCCCTCTCCCTCGCTCTTCCCCCCTCCTCCCTCTCTCTCTCCCCCCCTCTCCCTCTCTCCCCCCCTCCTCTCTCTCTCTCTTTGTGTGTGAGCGTATGCTCCCTGCAGCCCAGCAGACTCGGTGCGGCTGTAAAGATGTGAGGCTTGATCGAGGAACTCGGGGGGGAAAGTGATTGAAACATGATATATCCTCCCACTAGATTCATTGCAAACATATTGATCTGCTTTTATGGAGCAACCTGCATCAATTGCTTTGTAATGGTCAAAATAAGCGCTGCAGGACTCTATAGCCAGACATGACAAATGTGGAGAGCTCCATCCCTTCTCCCCAGCCACCGCTCGGCTGTCATGCTTGACGTCTACAAACACATTGACAGATAGTGAGGGACCGGCAATCAGCTGCAACACACTCCTTTGTACAGTGTGTGGAGAAGGCCGGACAGGGAGCACGGCAGAGTGTTACCAGTGGCGTCTGCATTACACTATAGTGTGTATACTTCGCTGTATGTTACAGAGCGATGAGGGTGACAGCCATGCATTGTGTAACCGGTAGAGCAAAACCAGTGGGTAATCAGAGTGAAATCTTGATCGTTTTTTTTAATCTAATGCTAGAAGGCAGACCTGCTTTTTCTTTTGAGACGTTGCAACATTTGAGTCGAAAATACCATCTTTGACATCCTTCTTATCTGAGCCCTGGTAATTATTAGTATTGATGTGTTTTTTTTTGTAATGGGCAATCTTGCAGGGAGCTACAATGCCTGAGAGCCAATGTGCACATATACTAAGATCATTCTGTTGGCAGTTTCAGTAGCTATCCTTCACGTTCCTCCTCCCTCTCGTTTTCCCTGTTAATTGTCTTTTACTTTTCCAAGAATCCTCTTCATTTTGGACAGTTTGTATTCAGTGTTGACCAATCACAACTCTGCGGTTGAAATATAAAAAGCCCCCCCACCCCCTCACCCACCAAAAAAAAGGTAAATATAAATAATTAAAAAAGCAGCAACTCCAAAAAAACAACCAAACAAAGCGAACCCTCCGTGGTGGCGTGTCCGATCCCTGTCGACTGTCACTCAAACTCGAGGAGCGCCAGGTCCCGCCCCTCGCCGGTCCCCGTGTTCTAGAAGCATCTCTAACGTTTCTCTCGGCGCTCCTCTCCTTCTCCGAACATGCCGGAGCGTACCTGTCCGTCAGCACGATGATTTGTACGGTTCGATGAGCGAGAGAAATATCCAGTGGCCAAAACCTTTAGAGAAAAACGCACCGATATATTTTTTCAACCCCGCCATCCCCCAAACCCGCCCTTTACACCGTTCCTCTTTACAAGTTCAAGTATCTCTTTTTTTTTTCTTTAAAAACAGGAGAAAAATGTCAAATCTACACTTCCTAGACTACTTCTTCTATCCTACGACTGGTGCTTTATAAGTGCCCAGCGCCGGTGATCAGTCCATAAACTACAATTCAGCTTTTTTTTTTATCATCATTATTATTATTTATTTCTACATTATTTCCATTTTTGTTTTATTCTTACTTACATGAGGCCACTGGATATTGATTTAATGTTTTCTTTTTTATTTAATGTTTTCTTTTTTTCTTCCAAACTACGATTAAATTGTAATACTTGCAGCTACAAGGTAAGAGTTTTTAAATATATATTTATATATTTATATATTTATATTCTTTTAAAAAGCGTTTAGTCCTTTGGTCCCTATTTCCTAAGGAATGATGCATGTAAATTATCCTGGATTCTCCTCGTCCTCTGCTCCACCTCTTGACCTCTTGACCTCTTGACCTCTTGACATCCGTCAGGAGCCCCCGTCTCAGAGCCCAACACCGGTGTAGGCACAAAAACTGAAATGGCAGCAGGCTGGTGTGTGTTTGTCTGCATGTGTGTGTGTGTGTGTTTGTGTGTCTGCAGATTTGTGTGTCTGCATGTGTGTGTGTGTCCGTGTCTCTGCATGTCTCTGTGTTTGTGTGTGTGTGTGTGTCTGCATGTGTGTTTGTCTGCATGTGTGTGTGTTTGTGTGTGTGGGTTGGTGTGTGTGTGTATGGGAGCATATGTGTGTCAGTGAATTGGCATTTGCACGTATTTATACATGTACAAAGAAGAATGTTTAAGAAACCTTTTTTTTGTTTTTTTCATTTTTTTGTTTTGTAGTTTTGTGGTGTCCTTTTTAAATGTACGATTCGTGACCCTCTTGTGTGCGCGAGTGTGTGTGTGTATCCTTGTGTGTATATCTATATATGCATGTGTATATTATTCATATCCTGTGTATGCAGTATGCATGCTTTGAGCATAATGAGTCTATCAAGTGTTTTTTTTCATTTAGTTTTCTCTCCCTCCACATTGTGTCTAAAAAACAGCAGCGAAACAGTTGGTCTCTGCAAAAACAAAAAAAAATCTTCTTCTTCACAGCAACAAAAAAGAAAAACAAGAAGAAGGAAAAAATGCGGCATTTGCGATTAGAGGAAAAAACGGAGGAAAAAGAATTGGAAAAAAAACAAGGAGAGAAAGAAAAGCCCCGGGCTCCGTCTCCCGGTCGCCCGGCCTCTCAGCGGCTCCCAGCTGGATCAGGGCACCAGCCGGCCTCTCTCGTGATATGTAGCAGAGCAAGAAGTCTTTGTGGTTTTACTGCACTTGTGGAAATAAGGTGTCGAGGCCCGTCCTCCTGTGACAGAGAGACAGAGAGACAGAGTGAGAGAGACACAGAGAGACAGAGAGAGACAGTGTGAGAGAGAGACAGAGAGAGAGAGAGAGAGTGCGAAAGAGACAGAGACAGACATAGAGAGACAGACAGACAGTGAGACCGAGAGAGAGAGAGAGAGAGAGAGAGACAGAGTGAGAGAGAGAAAGAGAGAGAGACAGAGACGGAGAGACAGAGAGACAGAGAGAGAGTGTCAGAGTGAGAGAGAGAAAGAGACAGAGTGAGAGAGAGCGAGAGAGAGGAGAGAGGACATAGAGAGAGAGAAAGAGAAAGAGAGAGAGAGAGAGAGAGAGAGAAAAGGATGGAGAGAGAGGGATGGAGAGAGAGGGATGGAGAGAAGAGGGGGGGACGTAAGAGAGAGTACATTTCAGTGAGGCTTCAGCACACATGTTCAGATCGCGAGCTGCTGCTTATCACACAGAGAGACAGGCAGAGCCGACAGCATGTGAAGCAGACGGAGAAAGAGAAGCAGGCCGTGTCAATCAAAACCTCTGAAACAGGGGAGCTGAAGGTGTAGGGAGATGTTGTGTTTCAACGGCAGAGGAGACGTCCGGGGTGCCACAGCGTTAATCCAAGGAGAGTCTAATTTAAAACGACTGCTACCCCTTGACTGAGAGAGATAACAGGACCGGGCGAGACGGTTCAGGAGAGACATCGTTGTGAATCACCCGACCATGGATACAGGAGAGGAAATGACCTAAAATACAGGCGCACAGAAATACCTCAGACAAGCTTGATGATTATAACAACCCAAATGGTTATGGGGAAAGAAATGTTTCCCTCTTTTTGATGGAGGAATGTCCAAACCTTTGAATAGAAAATAAAAACGATCTGAAGTTATAACCACTGATTAATGCTTTCAGAAGCCCCCCCCCCCCCCCCCACACACACACACACACAAAAACACATATACACACATATATACAAAACAACATTGTGTCAGCTTGTTTTTTCATATTGACCTGATAAATTACACTAGAGTTGTGAATGTTTCCATCTAGCTCTATCATTATGAAGGCTGTAATTTGGACGAAATTATTCTCAATATGTAGTGAGTGAGTGAAGAAAGGCGGCCTTAACAACATCTAATCACACTCCGTGAGCAAGGCTGTGAAAGGCCCGGGTTTTAGGGCAGATAAGACACACAGCGCGCTTTGTCCTGATGTTTGTATTCAACATCCCAACCAGCAACTTAAAGGGGACATATTATGAAAACAACACTTTTTCTGGGATTTGGGGTGTTGTTTTGGGTCTCTGGTGCTCCCACACGCATACAAACTTTGAGAAAAGTCTGTACATGATTTTTTGAGTGAGTTATCCATTTCTGAAAGTACCCCGCCTACAGTTACCAAACGAGCGAGTCAGTTTGGGCGCCCCCTCCTACGTAGGACGGGGCCACAGTTGAATATCACCTCTCACTTCCCCACTCCCCTCCAATCAGAGCATAGTGCAGATTTTGTGGACTGGCGGACGAGCAGCTCCGGCGGGGGGAACAGCTCCGGGAGTTCGATCCCTTTCTCTGCCAGACTGCCGCCGAGCTCCCACCGCCCGGAGCTGCCGGACTGCCGCCGAAGCTTCGGCGGCAGTCCGGAGGAGGAGATATGGAGGAGAAAGGGATTGTACTCCCGGAGCTGAGCTGCCGGACTGCCGCCGAGCTACCCCCGCCGGACTTTCCAGCTCCCAGAGGACACCCGCTGGAGCAGCCGGAAAGCTTTGGCGGCAGTTCAGCTCCCGGATCGAAGCCGAACGGCTTCGACGGCGGCAGTCCGACAGCTCAGGCGTGGGCAGCTCAGCTCCCGGAGTACAATTCCTTTCTCCTCCATGTCGTGGTTAATGGACTTCAGAGAGTCAAGGAACCAAAGTTCCTTTCCCCCAATTCTTCTCAACCATGGCCGAGATATCCCCCACTACGAGTCTTTACTTGTTGTGGAAGGGCCAGAGACGTCAGACGCAGTCTTTATGATTCATAATGTCATCCGAGGCGCACATTGCTTTTTGGCCGTGATATTAGATATAATATTATATAAATACCCATAATATTATTATTATTATTATTATTATTATTATTATATTATATTATATAGATATAGAGCTCCAGGAGTCCGCAAACAGCAGCAATCCCTTCTCCTCCATGCTGTGGTTCAGTCTGACAGCTCATTGGTCAATGGGCAGCAGCTCATTTGCATTAAAGCTACAGACACCAGAAACAGTGCATTCTGAAGGGACTGAAACAGAGGGGAATAGCGGTAGGCAAGATTTTTTTTCCTAAAACCTATATCCAGCAAACAGCTTCACAAACATGTTTTCTGGAACTCAAATACTATGTTTACTTGTTGTGAAAACGCCATAATATGTCTACTTTAAACGGTTCCTTTAGGATCCTGCGTGTTGTCAATCTCACTTTCCACACAGATGCACACTATTTACAAATAACAACTGTTTTGAATAGTTGTTGACGACTCTAAAGGATCAAATATACCACGGCTTTCTACTTTTGTATTTCAATTTTTACGTTTATTTTGTGGAGAAAAAATAAATCCTTCTCCAAAAAAACTATGTGTGCATGTGTGTCTGTGTCTATGGCTGCGTGTGTGTCTGTGTGCATCTGTTTGTGCCTGTGTGTGTATCTGTGTGTGTGTGTGTGTGTGTGTGTGTGTGTGTGTGTGTGTGTGTGTGTGTGTGTGTGTGTGTGTGTGTGTGTGTGCGTGCGTGCGTGTGCGTTCATGTGTATGTGTGTGTCTATGTGTGTCTGTGTGTACCCCCAAACTAAGACAGCAAATTGAGAAGACGGAGCAGAAGAAGCTGTCTTGAAGCCAGGGGGCCTCCTCTGTTCCAGCTACACTCGGAGACCCCCCCCCGATGGGAGAGAAGGTTGACCTCAGGTGATCCAAAGAGACACGGCGTAACAACCAAATTACAGCAGAGGCTCCCCATACTCACGCAACTACAAACTTTTTTTTTACTTGCAGAAAACCGACTATTTCTCTACAATGCATCCCTCCCCGACACTGTCTTTGCTTTGTGTCGTTTTCTGCAGCTGCAGAAGGAATCATTAACTTGTATATCTATGGTGAGAAATTTACCACCATGTTATTTCAGGGGCTGTAATCGTACCGGAAAACGCTCATCCCCCCCCCCCCCCCGCCCCAAAAAAAAAATACAACAGCAACAAGAACAGCAGGCAGCGAAACAATGTATTCCAAAAATCGGTCTTTCTGCTATTGATTTGCATGGAGCGTGCATGTATATGTATGCGGGCCCCACAGAGGGGTTTGAGTGCATCCATTGAATGCTTCCCGAGCCGGGCCCATCTCAGCCCGCAGCCCTTCTCCGGCGCAGTAATTGGTTTGCAGCGTCATAAATAAATAAATGGGAAGTGATTCTCATGTTAGGCAAACAAAACAATCCTGAGAGTGCGCTCAGCACACAGACAGGCGCGCCGCGTGTAAACATTCGCCCATGGTGGAAAAATGCGTGACTGGAAAAATTGTTTTAATTGTGGGAAACAAAAGGTCATTAACTGTCATTTAGGTAATGATAATAACAATAATAACAATAATAATAATAATAATAATAATAATAATAATAATAATAATAATGATAATAATAATAGTGATAAGGTACCTGTTTTATATTTAAAAAAATTCCCAGAAATAAATTACTCCAAAATGGTGAATGCAAAGATAGTGTTGGTGCATTTGAGGGGAGGGAGAGAGCGAGAGAGAGAGAGAGGGGGGGAGAGAGAGTGGGACAGAGAGGGGGGGGAGGGAGGGATACTACAGAGGATTTGAGGTTGCCAGGTTGGTGGCACTAGGCATGCAAAAGAAGAAAGGAAACAGAATTTCTGATCGGTATTCAATACAACTCTCCCACTTTCAATACTTTTGCCAACCAGATTGAAAGGAGATTTTTATTGACAAAATCAAAGTTGAGATCATCAATTTTATCAATAAAGTGATAGTTAAGGGGCAGGGACCAATTTAAGTTTATAAAAATTGGTGTACAGAAAAAAATGGTTTGTCTCTTGGCTGTCGTAAAGAATAATCACATTTAATCATTTGATGTTCACGTTGACATTTTTACTTACTAAGTATATTTGTTCATGTCTCGATTTAGTTAATAGCAGTTACCCTCCGCAATGTTTTAAATCAATATAACTGCTACAGGACTACTCTTTATCAGAGCCCAAGGACAAATATATGATATTTTTATGGTACGTTTTTGTCTCTACCGAGACTATTATAGCAGTTAACAGTCGAACAAAATCAAAAACAAAACCAGAACAAATAAAACTGACATAATAAAATAATACATAACACCCACACGCATGCACAGGCACAGGCACACGCGCACAACACACACGCACACACACACACACACACACACACACAAACACACACACATGCACACGCACAAGCACATGCACACACAAAACCTCACCACACAGGGGGGAACACAGCAAGCTGTCACATGCCCCCCGACACACAAACACGCCATCTCCAGCAGAACGCGTTGCCAGGACGAGACTTCAGAGAAGAGAAAGAGACGGCCCATCTCCCTGACTGTCCTGCCGTCTCTCGTTGCCGTAGCGATCTCCCCCACCACCCCTGCCTTGTCACCGGGCTACATAACCATCAGCAGTCTCTCCTTGAGGTGTCGGCAGCCGTGAAAGCATTTCGCCCCAATTAGCAAGTTACAGCTCCATTCAAAACGCTATCAGGGCCGGCATAAAGAGGGCATCGATCATCCACCGCGTCCCACCTTCAATTAACGTCAACACCGGCTCTTAGCCAGTCAGATGCGCAGTAAGTGGGGCAGCTGTGCCATCTTTTCCCTTTCGCCTTTTTTTTTTTTAAAAGGAGCGTTCATTTTTGTATATTTATTTATTTATTTTAGATATGATATTGTCTGACGTTATTATCCTGAAATTCTGACTGGCCAATTACATGAAAACACGGTGCTAGCGTATCATTACGACGTGACAGCTGCAGCACTTAATGGACGGGGAAGGATTTGTTAAATCAAGCCTGGCAAAGACAAAGGGGTCGCGTGGGGGTCGTTCCAAGTGAATCGCTTCCGTTTAAAAAAATGATCTGTTCTTTTTTCTCTCGTCGGGAGAATAGAGGGAATGCTGTGGCTGCGGGTGACTTGAGTTGAACAAAAAGTTAGCAGATATTGTTGTGCGCCTGTTATGAATTTGTTTCTTTGAGTATCATAACCGTATTCATTCATTAATTATCATAGGCAGGGTAAACAACAAACCTAAACAAATGTTGTCAACATATTTTTTCGACCCCACATCCTGGGTAGATCGATCCAAACTTTATATCTGACGGTAAGGAAATTACATGTATGTACATATATATAGTATACATATATATATTCATATATGTGTGTGAGTCTATACGTGTGTGTTTGTGTGTATATATGAATGTGTGTGTGTGTGTGTGTGTGTGTTTGCGTGTATATATGTGTGTGTGTGTGTGTGTGTGTGTGTGTGTGTGTGTGTGTGTGTGTGTGTGTGTGCGTGTGTGTTTTGTGGGTATATATGCGTGCGTGTGTGTTTATGTGCGTGTTTTGTTTGTATATATATGTGTGTGTGTGTTTATGTGTGTGTTTGTGTGTGTGATTTCATGTGCATATGTGCGTGTGTGTGTTTATGTGTGTGTGTTTTCGTGCATATATGTGTGTGTGTGTGTTCATGTGTGTGTTTTCGTGTACACATGGGTGTGAGCGGGTCCCGTTACCTGGGTGGGGGGCAGCGACGGCGGCGGGAGCAGGGCTGGGGGGAAGGGGCGTCAGTAGGGGCGGTTGGCGTCCTTCGGCCTCTTCAGCTGCACCTTGAGTCTCTTCATGCCGATCTGGAAGCCGTTCATGGCCTGGATGGCCGCCTGGGCGCTGGACGGGTTATCGAAGCTCACGAAGCCTGAGGGGGGAGGAGCCAGCAGAGGGGTGAGGGTGAAGGGAGACATCCGAGCGAGAGACAGACAGGGAGAGAGAGAGAGAGAGAGAGAGAGAGAGAGAGAGAGAGAGAGAGAGAGAGAGAGAGAGAGAGAGAGAGAGAGAGAGTCATACGAGAGGTGATGAAAAGTGTGTGTGGGGGTTGGTGGGGAGGTAACCCAGATGGGGGTGAGTGGTCGGGGGACATCGGGGTGAGAGACACCGGGAGGGGAGAGCCAGGGGTAAAGAGAGAGAGAGCGAGAGAGTCGTACGAGAGGCGATGAAAGAGGGAGGGGGTGAGAGAGGTATAGCGGAGGGACAATAGCCGGCCTTTTAATCCCCGGCTATAATATAATAGCTCTTTGTTTTCTTTCTTTGCCAAAGTTAATTAGAAATGTTCTGAAAGGTGAACCGAACGGAGACAGAGGGAAAGGGCTGATTAACCCCACCTGTGGCTTCGTGCGGCGTGCAAGCGTGCACGTAGGTGTGTGCAAGTGCACGCATGTGTGGGCGTGTGCACGTAGGTGTGGGTGTGTGCACGTAGGTGTGTGCTTGTGCACGGAGGTGGGTGCAAGTGCACATAGGTGTAGGCGTGTGCACGTAGGTGTGTGCGAGTGCACGCAGGAGTGGACATGTGCACAGAGGTGCGAGCATTGCACGTAGGTGTGGTTGCACGCCCGCCAGTGTGGCTTTGAGCAGTGGGGAGGCGTAGGTGTGTGTGTTGTCTATGTGTGCATATGAGAGCATGTGTGTTATGTGACTGAGTGCATCGTCCCGTTACCAGACCCAGTATGTCTGCCGCGGACTGCTGACTGTGTGTGCGAAAGAGCACTACTGAGGGGGTCAGGGTGTCACCGCTAGGGCTACTGGGAGGAGGGAGGCGCCCCCCCCCCAGTGTCTCAGGAGGAGAGAGTGGCCCACCCCAGCGTCTCAGGGGGGGAGATTAGGGAGGCGCCCCCTCAGTGTCTCGGGGGGGAGAAGAGGGAGGCGGCCCCCCCCAGTGTCTCAGGGGGGGAGAGGAGGGAGGCGGCCCCCCCAGTGTCTCAGGGGGGGAGAGGAGGGAGGCGCCCCCCCCAGTGTCTCAGGGGGGGAGAGTGGCCCACCCCAGTGTCTCAGGGGGGAGAGGAGGGAGGCGCCCCCCCCAGTGTCTCAGGGGGGGAGAGGGGAGAGGCGCCCCCCCCCCCCAGCGTCTCAGGAGGAGAGCGTGGCCCACCCCAGTGTCTCGGGGGGGAGAGGAGGGAGGCGGCCCCCCCAGTGTCTCAGGGGGGGAGAGTGGCCCACCCCAGCGTCTCAGGGGGGGAGAGGAGGGAGGCGCCCCCCCCCCAGTGTCTCAGGGGGGGAGAGGAGGGAGGCGCCCCCCCCCAGTGTCTCAGGGGGGGAGAGTGGCCCCCCCCAGTGTCTCAGGGGGGGAGAGGAGGGAGGCGCCCCCCCCCCAGTGTCTCAGGGGGGGAGAGTGGCCCCCCCCCAGTGTCTCAGGGGGGGGAGAGGAGGGAGGCGCCCCCCCCAGTGTCTCAGGGGGGGAGAGGAGGGAGGCGGCCCCCCCCAGTGTCTCAGGGGGGAGAGGAGGGAGGCGGCCCCCCCAGTGTCTCAGGGGGGGAGAGGAGGGAGGCGGCCCCCCCCCAGTGTCTCAGGGGGGGAGAGTGGCCCCCCCAGTGTCTCAGGTGGGCTGCGGGGAGTAGGGATGCGGCCCTTCAGTGATGAAGTCTAATCGGGGTCCTGAGGCGAGACGGGCCCCCAGCCCCCCGGACCCCCGGCTGCTCTCCCCCCCCCCCCCCCGCTCGCCCGTCTTATCACACACCTTCCCTGATTGACGGCCCACCTTTTCTCTTTTTTTCAAGCTCGGCTGCCAACTGATTCGGATCGGGGCGCCGTGGGTCCAATTTAATTTGGGGGGGTTGGGCGGGGGGTAGGTGTCAGCACAGCCGCTGTGATAAGGTTGCTGTTTCTCTTTTTTTTTTACTAAACCTTTGAACAAACCTAGCTGGTGAGAGCCTGTCAGTTGGCAATGCCACCCCCCCCCCCCACACACACACACACACACACACACACACACACACACCTCTATTTCCCATTTTGATAACGCTCACATTTAAATAACTGTGCCATTAAAATTGCTGCGGGATGAAAAGAAAAATGTAAATTCTCTGGATAGTTAGAATCCCAAAGTATTTTTTTTCATTTCGATGAACATGTCAAATGCAAACAGTAATGACGCTGGTTCTATTGGATTGTGTTGAATAAATGCCATGCAGTTTATTTTCGGACTGCGCCTCTCTGTAGAGGAGAGAGCTCGGTGGGTCTGAGGAGGAAGTAGACGCAACAAAGGATTACCGTAAAATGGCAAATGTCAAAGATTGTTTTCTCTTTGGACTGTACGGTCGCTTATTCACTTCCTCTCTGATTAAGGGAGATTCCTCGACTGACATTATAGAAGGAAGTGACATTTTCATTAAGTTATATTGTAAGATGTTATTTAGACTGTGAAATGTTACAAATATATCGAGAAACAAGTCCACTTTTTATTAATGTCTTGTCGAGTTTGTGCATGTGTATGTGTGTGTATGCGTGTTTGTGTTTGTATGGGTGTGTATAGGTGTGTGTGTGTGTGTGTGTGTTTGTGTGTTTGCATGTGTCCTCAAAGGACCTTCTTAGAGCGGCTTTCGAAATTAATTTTCCATTAAATTCCAGCTAATTCCTGATAAAGAGTTTTGCTTTGATCACACCTGAATGTCAATATTGACCAAGTCAACAGAGTGGATTAAAAGCAAAGTGAAATCCCTACAGCCCCAACACCACTGTAATCCTAATCAACTGCAGACCTCCCTGTTCTCTCTTAAAAATCATTTAAAAAGGCCCTCATTGACAGATGACAAACACACAAACACTGTCCACTTGTGTGAGCTCTCACACAGACATGAGGCCCCTCGACAGCTCTACAAGTTGATACTATCACCAATATACTGATGAATCCAACGTGGAGATAAGCGTGGAAACAATAAGGGGAATCAACCCCCCATTGAGCCGACGAGAGAGAGAGAGAGAGAGAGAGAGAGAGAGAGAGAGAGAGAGAGAGAGAGAGAGACAAAGACAGAGACAAAGACATAGAAAGAGGGACAAAAAGAGAGAGAAAGAGGAGAGAGAGAGAGAGAGAGAGAGAGAGAGAGAGAGAGAGAGAGAGAGAGAGAGAGAGAGAGAGAGAGAGAGAGAGATTGTGCAGTTACACAGTGCAACTAATGCTAAATAAATGCTCCAAAAAGCGGGATGATAATTTGACAAATTAAAAGCTGACAGATCCCTATCTCTCTCACACCCCCACATTAATTAGCCCAAACTGTTTATTCATTACACAATCACAGGGGGCACAAAAAAGTGACAAATCATCACGCAGGTGGCAATGTGCTTTGGGCTAACCTTTGTTTTATTTTGATGTGTGAGGAAGTGCTTGAGGGTTAGAGAAGCTTGGTTGAGTGATTGATTGATACCTCACACATTTTCACTCACACAATTTATATATATATATATATATATATATATATATATATATATATATATATATATATATACATACATAGAAATAGAGATATATAGATGCAGAGATATATAGAGAGAAAGAGATAGAGATAGATATTTTCGGATACAACTTCTGCTGTTCTCACATATTTCTTATTTATAAAACATATTTATATTGTTTTTTTGCACTCTATTCCAGCCAACTTCTTAATTAATAGCTTGGGGGAAGGAGGAGGCGGAAAGGGGATGGGGAGACCAGGAAAGAGACAGATGAGGTAAGCCCCCCATCGTCTTTGACAGCCGGTGATGGATGGAAAGTGACAGTTGGTTGCGTATGTTTAGATTAGAGCGGATCAGGTCTTGAGGGCGGCCGATGTTAAAGAGACAGGAGGCCAGAGGATCATAGGATGGAAGGGCGCAGGGACAGTGAAGGACAGACTCTTAAAGGAGACGTCCACGGTGACCGCGAGAAGGCCAGCTTTAGTGAAAGACTGAAATCAGGACATTTAGAGGAATCCAATGTTCCCTCTCTCTCCCGCCTCTCTCTCTCTCGCCCAGCCTTTTTGTCTCCCTCTCTCTACGCCTGTCATGGGTGGTGTCTGGGTGGTGCTGCTATCCAACTGGATCGACACAAAGGCCCACACTGGTCTATTATTATCTCTTCAAGACCCCTGATTCCACCTGCAGCCCCCAGCCTCCACCTGCAGCCCCCAGCCTCCACCTGCAGCCCCCAGCCTCCGCCCCATCCTCCAACCTCCTCCCCTCCTCCACCTTCCTCCCCCCTCCTCCCCTCTCCTCCACCCAATGAATAGCTTGGTTGAGTGGAAGGGATGTGGGAAGTTCAGGGGAGGGAAGATGTGTGAGTGTGTGTGTGTCTGTGCGTGTGAGAATGCCCGTTTGTGTGTGAGTGTGTGTGTGTGTGTATGTGAGTATGTGTGTGTGTGTATGTATGTGTGCGTATGTGTGTGTACGTGCTTGCGTGCGTGCGTGTGGCGTGCGTGCGTACGTGCATGTGTGTGTGTGTGTGTGTGTGCGTGCGTGTTTGCGTGCATGTGCAGGGCAGTGATGGTGAGCTGTTGCCTGACTGCTGGAAGACATTGATGGGATAAGAAGAGACATAAGGATGGCCGGTGATTGCCATAAGAAGGCACGTCAGAGTGGACCATGAGCAGCCACTGAGTGAATGGTAATCACCCAGAGACCGGTGGGTCAATAGACCGATCGCTCGCCGGCGGTCTGCCTTGTTGTATTTGCCCATGAGCTCAGCCCACGGAAGGCATCATCGACACTTCACGTCTCACCCTCTCAGTCCACTGCTCCCTCTCTCCCTCCTCCCCTGGTCTCTGTCTAGCGCCTTCTACTCTCTCTCGCTCTCCTCTCGCCTCTCTATATATAGCACCTTCCACTCACTCTCCCTCTCGCTCTCCTTTGCCCGTCTCACTCTCATCTTGCACCTGTCTATCTCCTCCAAGTCTCTCTCTTGCTCTCCTGTACCTGTTTTCCTGTCATCCTGCACATCCCTTTTTCCTCCCACTTTGTCCTTCTCTCTCTCCCTCTCCTCCTGCCTCCCTCCTCCTCCTCTCTCTCTCCCTCTCCTTTCTCTGTCTCCTCCTTGTCGCTCTTTCCCTTCCTCCCTCCTTCTCCTCCTCCTCTCTCCCTCTCTTCTTGCCTACCTCCGTCCTCTCCTCATCTCTCTCACACCCTCCTCTCTCTCACTCTCCTCTTGCCTTCCTCTGTCTCCTCTTTGTCTCCCTCTCCTCCCTCCGTCTCCCCCTCCTCTCTCTCTCCCTCTTGTCTGAGCATTGTCTGTCTCCTCCTCCCTCTCTCCCTCCCTCTCCTCCCTCCCTCTCCTCCTCCTCCTCTCTCCCTCTCCTCCTCTCTCCCTCCCTCTCCTCCCTCCCTCCCCTCCTCCTCCTCTCTCCCTCTCCTCCCTCTGTCTCCTCCTCCTCTCTCCCTCCCTCTCCTCCCTCCCTCCCCTCCTCCTCCTCTCTCCCTCCCCTCCCTCCGTCTCCCCCTCCCTCTCCTCCCTCCCTCCCCTCCCCCTCCTCTCTCCCTCTTCTCCCTCTGTCTCCGTCTCTCCCTCCCTCCCTCCCTCTCCTCCCTCCGTCTCCCCCTCCTCTCTCTCCCTCTCGTCTGAACCCTGTCAGTCTCCCACCCTCCTATCTGCTCCGTGGCGTCCTCATTGGCGTGCGACATCAACTTGAAAGTGTTAATTGTGACTCGATTAGGATCGACACGGGAATGAAAGGCAAAATAAACATTAATTGCAGGAGAAGCAGCAGGGGGTCCGCCGGGGAAGATTGGCAAACACACGCAGGCGCGGTGTAACTTCCTCCCTCACCGCGGTGCCGGGGTCGTCTGCACACTGAAGGAGGCAAGTAAAAAAAAAAGAACTGTGACTCACCAAAACATTTGCTCTGATTGGTCGCGGTCCACGAAGACTTTGGCAGAGATGACGTTTCCGAAGGGCAGGAACATTTGCATGAGCTCCGTGTCTCCGAACTCCTGGGGCAGGTGGTAGATGAACAGGTTGCAGCCTTCTGGCCCTGGCAATGGGGTGGAGGTAAGGGGGTGGTGGTGCAGGGAGGGTTGGGGTGATGGGGGGGAAGGGGTTTGGGAGGAGGATCGATAAGAAAGCAGACGGGACAGAAAAAACAATAGGAGTTATAGAATAGAATAATATAACAGGAGGGATCAAAGAAAGGCTGTGATTGGCCCGATCAAGCTGACCGCTCAAACCGTGTGTGAATTGTTATGTGTGCTCTCGTGGCAGCGCATGGAAGAGATGCAGATGGTGAACTCTGTTCCCCCAAACCCTGTGTAACCAGCCCATAATTACTCTTCATCTCTCCCTGTCCACAGAGCCTGCTGCCAGCGTGGACAGAGTGTGCGTGCGTGTTGATGTGTGTGTATTTAAGAGAGAGAGAGAGAGGAGAGAGAGAGAGAGAGAGAGAGAGAGAGAGAGAGAGAGAGAGAGAGCAGAGAGCGAGAGCGAGAGACAGACAGACAGACAGACAGACAGACAGACAGACAGCCAGACAGACAGGCAGGCAGACAGACAGACAGGCAGGCAGACAGACAGACAGGCAGACAGACAGACAGACAGACAGAGAGAGAGGGGGGGGGGGGGGGGGGGGGCAGGTGAGGAGAAGGTGAGGAGAGGGTGAGGCCCAGGTAGAGAGAGGAGCAGGGACCAGGGGATAATGTGAGAATGTGACGGCAGGGTGGACGTGCTGAATGGGGCTCTGCTGCAGGGCTGTCTGTGTGCTTGGCTAGCTCTGCCTGCTGTCTAGCTGCTGCAGTTGATAGCCCAACAAGACGGGCCGGGGCTGGGCAGGAGGCTGATAAGACAGCAGCTTACTGTAGTGTCGCTGTCCCTCAGTGAGATAGAGGACATGCACTCGCATACACACATGCACGCACGCGTGTACTCACACACACCCACACACCCACACACACACACACACGCACAACCATACACATTGATACGCACACAGACATACACATACACACACACACACACACACACACACACACAGAACCAGACACAGACATGCACACACAGACATGCACGCACACACACGCAAGAACTCACACACACTTGCAAAGGCACAAAAAAACTCACACATTTAACACACACAGATATACACACACACACACACACACAGACATACACACGTAAGCTGTTGAAAAGTGTGACTCATATTTTGCCTTAGCTTCGGCTGATGAATTGTCATTTGTACAATCCACTGCTGAATTCCGTGTTCCCGAGAGCAGATCTTTACTTAACAAAAGCTGAACAGTGATTCAACTCTGTTCTCTATATGCTCCATTTGTGTAATTGAATTGGAATGGGACATATTTCATGGTCTCCCAGCTCACCACAAGAGAAGTGCTAATTCAGAGAGTCCAGTGTATAATGTTACATAACAACACGTGTGTGTGTGTGTGTGTGTGTGTGTGTGTGTGTGTGTGTGTGTGTGTGTGTGTGTGTGTGTGTGCGTGTGCGTCATAATATATAAATCAATGGTTAATGTGTCCAAGGCAAGACACACACTTTTACAATGTCCCTTTCTCTACATGTGTTACAGTAGCTCCAAAGATCCTGACATGTTCTTCCAATGACCATGGAACACACAAACATAAACTAACACTTCCAGGAAAACACTTAATTATAAGACTGCCCCTATTGAATATTCATAGCAGTGGAAGCCTGTCTCCCACAATCATACAGATGGATAATTGTGAGTGACAAACGGCTGAAGGGGAGTGATTTAGAAAGGCAGTATATCTTATGCTTTATTACATCTAATGCTGTGGCATAGGATCACTGGAGTAGGAATGGTAATAAATGATTGTGCATGCAGCTAATTAATCTAATGAATATTTATAACCACTTAAACACATTGTAATGGACTGATTAAGCAGTCCAACACTACGAGTTTGAATTAGTCCAGTTTTTGAATAATGAGTAACTTTCCATCTCACTGCTAATGTTCTTCTGTTTAAATGGGACAGACTTTTCCTCACATTTTTCCCTTGGCCAGCTTTTTTATTTCTTCCCTTTTTCCCGCTCCCTCGCTAATTCAAAGCAGCGCAGCAACATTAGAATGGAACATGGCAATTATCACGTTTTATCTTGGGTGGGCGCGCTCACAAGCTTTCGCTCACACACACACACACACACACACAGACACACACACTCACTCGTGCTTACCTTCCCGCTGTTGCTGGGGTATGATGGTTGGTTGCTGGGTGAAGGCTTGGCTGATTGGCGCGTAGGCAGCGGGGTACGCTGCTGGATTCAAAAGGGGGTAACCAAAGTGGAATTATTCACGTCTTACATTTTCATATTTGACATAACACATATAACCAAAACTCTCCCTAATCATTGTTCCATTTTTCACTTGCATCCACTCCAGAGGTCGCACACACACACACACAGACGACTGGTCGGCATGGAGACCAGCGCCGCGGTGGGGAATGCGGCCCACAGAGAAAGAGACAGAGAGGCAGAACGACTGGAGACACGCAGCGGACGAGAGAGAGAGACATGCAGAGATAGAGCAAGGGGACACACACACAGTGGACGACAGAGAGAGAGAGAGAGAGAGAGAGAGAGAGAGAGAGAGAGAGAGAGAGAGAGAGAGAGAGACAGAGACAGAGACAGTGAAACAGAGTTAGAGAGAGGGAGCGTGTGAGAGAGAGAGAGAGAGACAGAGACAGTGAGACAGAGTTAGAGAGAGGGAGCGTGTGAGAGAGAGAGGGGGGGGAGATAGAAAGAGAGAGCAGGGCGAGGTGAGGGATGGCTGCTGGAAGGAGATAGTAAGGAGAGAGAGATCACCTGCGTAGTGTTGCACGCCCGCATAAGCCTGCTGGAGAGGGTCAGTCACGGTCGGACTCTGTGCTGCAGAGAGAGGAAGAGGAAGAGGTGGAGGAGGAGGAAGGAAGTGGAAAGTGTGAGTTATAGACTGAGAGATAGTAATAGGCTGACAGACACACTAGCACACACACACACACACACACACACACACACACACACACACACACACACACACACAGATAGCAGACACAGACACAGAGACATACAGACAGATAGACAGACACGGACATACATACAGACAGACAGACAGACAGACAGACAGACAGACAGACACACAGACACAGATAGATAGACATAAAAACATACATACATACACATAGACAGATGCATACAAACACACACACACAAACACACACGCACAGACATACAGTGGTAGATGGATTTGCGAGCTGAGGTTCTTGTGTTTTTGTTTCCGACATATTCATTACATGTGCGAGACGCAGCCGCTAAACTAGCAGCTGGCGGCATGTAGTTCAGGCAACACCGAACACAATAAATTAAACAGAAGACACTAAAACACACACACACACACACACACACTCTCAGCCACGGCTCCACAGGAGGTAAGATCACACATCAAGACAGCGGGTGTATGGTGATCACATCTCCCAGCTCTTAAAAAACATTCATGTTGTGTCCAGATGTTTGGATCAAATATTAACAATGTTCCCCCGAAAAATGCTTTGTACTATGTGCCATCGCTGCAGCTGTCTCTGCATAATGTAGGAACAGGGTTGGTGCGGGCGTATGTCTGCGTCCATCCTTCAGGAGTCACTCAGAGTCAACATTAAGAAGCTAAAGAGCGCCGGAGACACGACCAATTAACCATAATGGACAGATAAACGGACTGATGGATTCACCATCAAACCAGGGTTGGCTGCTTTCATGTTTGTTTAAATCCATCTTTTCCAAAATTGACCGCACACAACTTAATGGTTTCAATTAAAAATGAAAGCAATTAAATGTCTTGACGTTTAAATAATATTCAAAACTTTTAAATTTCGGATACTTTCGGATACTTTTACTTCTGACCCTTAATCAAACCCTTTCTGGAGAATCCGCGTGTCTTTTTAATGAGTCATTACAAACACGAGAGTGAAAGAGTGCGTCTAGTTCAGCGTTAAGCACAGCAAACAGGCCGCACACACACGGCCCCCAGAGCAACCCCCCACAGGGATAAACAAAAGGCCAGCAGTGTGCCCTGTGTTCCCGTTTTCAACCAGATGCAAATCGGCCATGATTGGCTCACCTGGGTAGGGATGGATCCCATTGGTGTAGATGGGTTCTGAGTTGGGCTGACCGTTGCTCTGGGGCGGGAGTGTACTGAACCCGTTCACTCCAATAGGGGCTGCTATGCTGGGCACAGCCGAGGCATTGATGCCTGGCGGAGTGCTGGTGCCTGCAGAGAATACAGAGAATAAGTGAAGGGGAAGTGTGTGCATTCCTAGGTGCCATTCTGGCTGCATGCAGGATCTTGGCATTCAAAGAGACGTGAGCCAGAGATATTTAAAAACACGAATCGGCTTTATGCTTCATGTTACGTCAATGTGCCGTAAAACATTATGCAGTACGCCCCGTGAAATATCCAAGGTGTACATGCAGATAGAAAATGCCTTGATTCAATGTGTGGAAGAGCGTATCTATAGGAGCCACTGGGGTATAATGAAACGAGAGCGGGAGTTTAATAAGTGAACTC
>NC_136938.1:3977239-3987239 GCF_949987615.1 Pollachius pollachius | reverse complement strand
GGCAGGACAGAAGGACAGCAGCAGCCAGGGGCCAGTCGGGATATGATTAGCAAGATCATAAAAGCAATGACACCGGGACAGAGAAAGGACTCCTGATCACAGCCGGCATTCACGGTGCGTCCCGTCCCCACAAGGTCACCGGGAACTCACGCTTTGATTCGGATCGCTCCCCCCTCTCTCTTGTTTGAAAAGGACTGAATAACCGTAGTGTGTCATTGAGTGGACGGGTGGATGAACGGATGAATAAATAAATACAATTTCAGAAAGAGGACAGAAAGCAATATGCGATAAGTAATCTTCTGATGTGATTTGCGTGCATATGAGTGTGTCTCTGTGCGTCGCGGCAGCCTTCAGGCACGTGTGTGTGGGTGTGTCTGTGCCAGTGTTTGTCCTTCTACCCAGACCCAGCCCAAAAGCAAGGCTTTCACTCATAGACAGCCTTCAGAAACAGAACTATTACAACTGACAATCTGAGGAACTCGAATATGTCTGGACAAGAGGGAAAGAATGAAAAACAGAAAGACAGAAAGAAAGAAAGAAAGAAAGAAAGAAAGAAAGAAAGAAAGAAAGAAAGAAAGAAAGAAAGAAAGAAAGGAAGAAAGAAAGGAAGAAGAATGACAGAAAGAAATAAAGAACAGAAGAAAGAAAGGAAGAAGAAAGACAAAGACAGAAAAAAATAATAGGTGAAAGAAAGGAAGAAAAACAGAAAGAAAGAAAGAAAGAAAGAAAGAAAGAAAGAAAGAAAGAAAGAAAGAAAGAAAGAAAGACAGAAAGAAAGAATGAAAGAAATGCCTGGTGAGAAAGAAATACAAAGAAAGAAACCAAAAGGGTCTTGGTCCATCCAGCGATATGCCATAGCCCTTCATAAACATTACAATAACACCTCTGTGTGAATGTGCTGTCTGCAGATAAGAGCACAGTGGGAGTGCCGAGACTATAGTCAGTAATCAGCTGGACTCCAGGGAAAGGCTTCTACAACAGGATTCTATCAGAACCGGACAGCATCCTACCTCAGGCCAAGGGTGGGCCCCATCTGCAGCCTCCCAAGATGCCAATTCAATTAGCTCAATCAATACGGCCAAAGACCGCCTCACAAAATTACATGTTTTTTCTTATTCTCATTCTAATTTCCTTCCCCCCGACGCCCCCCCAACGTCTTGACATTGCTAAAGTCCTTCCCAACTTTACGGGGGCACAGAAGGACGGAGAGGGGGTTTAATGAGACCAAGAACTGAGCAAATATCTCCTTGCAGCCAACGCGGCGTGCCAGCCTCCCACGGCCCGGCAGAGGCTGGCATTTAGATCACATTGGTTCTCTTTGTTGTATCTGTTGTATTCCTCCACTCATTTGGTACCTCATGAAGAATGCATGTTGAGCGGCGCGGCCGGGAGAGCCCGCGGCGGTCTGCTCCCACTGCATAATGTCCCGAGCCGCGCTGGGCCGTGGCGGGCCTGCCTCCCTCTCTCCCCCGGCCTTGTTCTGCCTCCGACCTGACGGCTGGAAGAGCCGGGGCTGGAAAACCAGCGATCAGTGGCGTTCCCATCGTGACCAATCAGAAAGCACCCGTTCTTCTCTGTCACAACATCCTCCTAGTTAACGCCACTGCTTGGCCAGGCCTTCATCATTCATGGCACGGCCGTATGAATGTAATATAGCGGCATAAATATGCATGCGGAACACAGGATTGGCATTGCTGCATCGGAATATCCTGCTGTCAAAATGGCGTGTTTCGTTTCCTCCCGAATCTGATGAGGGCTGATGCAGTCTGACTGGAGGTGGAACCCAATTGGACAAAACGCATTTGAGGGTTCAGGTCCCAGGAGTATCCCAAAGACTCCTTCATTTCCTTCCCTTTCTCTTCCCCTTTCCCTCTTCCCTACAAGCAGGAGTAATACAGTGTCCGGGTAATGACAGAACAGGTGGTGGAGAGACAATAGACGGAGAGACAATGGCATGCAAAGCAGAACCCCTTCCTCGCTGGTGGCAGAATCACAAGCCGACAAACAAACCAAATAATGCCCCGCATGGGTGCCACACCTGGAGAGAAAATGAATTTGCTGGATTTGATAAGGGCCACCAGGGAGCCTTCAGTTTTGACAGGTACAACTAAGGAATTTGTCACAGGTTCAAAAACTAATCTAATTTCTCCCAACAACACACTTGACTTGAGGAAGGCTCACATATTGGATTTTCTTATACGGCACAACATGCGATGGGAGAAAACACACAACAGTAATTGAAGGATTAGAATTGAACGCCGCCAGTGGAAGGGATTTACGCTTTTATCTGTGCTTTACTGTGATACAAAGACAGTGGTGTTAAGTGTACAGTGAGGAGGTAAACAGACAGACAGTCATCTTTATCCTCTGAAGGGGCTTACAACTACATACTATTACAAGGCGCACATGGAGGGGACAAGGTCTCCTGGGAGAGAATACTAATAGGGAGCGAGCCGTTAATGTCTCCTTTGTATGTTGTTTCTATTATGTAATTCTACTCATCTATTTCTATTCATCTATTGTATTGGGTTATTTCCTCTTATTTTGTGGAAAAATATCAGAAAAAGGACATTTAGCAGACGCCTTATCCGATAACTGCATAAATTCTAAGCAAGGGTAGGCCTCAGTGGGAAAGGAACCCCCAACCCAGGCAGTGTTAATGCCCTGCTCACCGGTTGAGCTGCCCAGGACCACAGCATCGGAATCAAACTTCAGATCAGCCACTAACGAGGTCAAGGGACATCAGGGAAGGAATTCATTAGTTTAACCGTATGCACTGGGTGGAATAGTAGGCTGAAACCTTGATTTTGATGCGGGTTAAGACTTAAATCTTTGAGCAGCAACATTGACACCAAGTTTGACCGATGGGGTCCTCATTAGCCGGGGATCGACCATGTTGTAATGTCATTCATGATGGCATTCGCATGTTGTATTCGAAGACGCATTATCTCCATGGGTAGGGCTATTCAATATTTATATACAGCACTTAATACAAATGTACACATTTCAACGTGTTTCACTATGAAGGAGAGTGTGTCGGTCGCTACAACGTTTTGCCGATGGTTGCGCTTCGCACTTGTCAAGTGTTGCTTGTGTTGACATGCACTCTCGGCCGGTCTTAGCTCTCATTAATCCCATGCAGAAATATCACACACACATACATCAGAGACCAAGTCACACACACGCACATACGCGCACATACATAACCACACACACAAAAACACACACCCACAGGACCAAATACACACACATAAACACACACAAATACACACACAGGAACACACAAATACACAAACATACACACACACACATCAAAAACACATACACACATGCACATACACAAACACACTAACGCACTTATATATTGTCACTGCCACCGGTGTGTGCGCTGTCACAGAACACGACTATGTCTACAATGCTGTGGGTCTGTCTGTCTGCCCCCGGCTTGTCCATTTGAAGCGCTGCCACCCGGGCCCCTGGAGGGTTGAGCAGCTGAACCAGCAGGACGCCTGCTGGCGGCCACAACCCAAATCACCTGGGTTTGGATTATTCCTCAATTTCTGGGGCACCTGCAATGGCAAGGGCCATCAATTAGGGCCCCGCCCTGATCTAGCTCGCCCATGCCCTCCTCTAAGGGCCCCAGAACCCTTTAGCTTCATTAGGGCCCTCTCACTCTCAGCCTGGTGGGCATCTCAGCACTGCTGTTATTTATGGTTACGCACATGTGTCCCAGGTAACACAGATGCTGTGGAGCAAGCAAGGCACGAAGAGAGAGAGAGAGAGAGAGAGAGAGAGAGAGAGAGACACTGAGGAACCTCTTTAGTTCCAGGTTCATCTCCATACCACAGCTGGCCCCAGACAGTGAACGTAGAGTCCCATTCTCTGGTAGTCTGTTGTTGACGACATGTGGCAGCGTTATATCCAAATGAACTGCCCCGCCCTCCCTATGGCTGTGAATGGGAGCTCGGTTTAGGGAGCGGGGAACAGGTGCACTGAGAGTGGGATGGAGATATTGATGATTTAGATTATTAATGAACATTTGGATGGCTGTACTAGCGAGCTGTTTGGTGTTCCAAATGTTGTGCTGGACAGGTCCTCAGTAGCGCCCAGAGAGCTCAATGCATCCTGACATGCAGGTAAACGCGGCTAGCAGAGACAAAGACCCAGCAAAGGGGAAACAACATGTATTCAAACCGGAGCCCATTTGCCAGAAATTTGACAATGTCCTTGATTTAAATGAGTCATCAGAGTAAAAAGTATCATCGGTTGTGGCCGTGATGAAAACGCAATAACCAGTTTTTTCGGAAACGTTCGCTTGCCTGGGGACCGGGAGGAAACGACGTAGAGATGGTTGATTCAAAACACTTTTTTTTTGTTGGTGCCAGACGGCCACAACATCCGTCTGACTGTAACCCGTCACGTTTGCATACACTCACTACCTCTAATGCAAAATAAGGAGGCATCAAAAAGATGTGTAAATTACATCTGGCTTCCAGGACACTCGCTGGCAGCCAGGGAGAGTCTGTAAATATTTATTGCAGAACATCAGTGGAGTGTGTGAAGGTGTGGACGGCTGCCAGGCGTGAGTGAGTGCTTGTGTGTGCGCAGCTGTAGAGTACACAAATGCACACGCACGCGCACACACACAAACACACACACACACACACGCACGCACGCATGCACGCACGCACACACACACACACACACACACACACACACACACACACACACACAAACAGATTGTAATTGATCTTGTTTATTCCTCTCTCTTTCAAGCCAGATAGAAACATGCTCAATTTAATTAACTGCAGTTCAAAAGGAGATACAGGAAGTCCAATTAAAAATAAGACTTTGTATGTTTGTTGTAAGTTATGCTTAATGTTAGTGACGGAACACAGCAAGGATAACACCATGTGTCCAACACTTCATACAGCCAAACTAACCCTATCCAAGACGAAATCTCAGATGAAGCCTATTTGCTTTTTGCTGAACATTTTACAAGTGTGTTTGTGGATATCTTGCTGAAACAAGAAAATGACTTAATCAAAATGGAGGGAGCCAATGTAACAAGGGAACAAGGCCTAACAGTAACGGACGTCAAACCAAAACTAAAACCAAACCCTTAAGCAACTGCCATTAGCTTGCCATTATAAAAAGTCTAAATATTCAGCTGCCCATCGTACGGGATTAGCTTGTAAAAAATGCATAAACTCGAGCAGGACCAAATGAGCACCCAGTGCGCTTACAGATCTCCAATACTCCTGATTTCAGAGCTGAATATCCATTTCCCTCCAATGTCCTCATTTTAAAACTACAAGATGAAGTTCAAGAAGACCACGCAGCCATACCTTCCTCTTTCTGACCTCTCTTGAGTTGAATTCCGCTCTATATTCTCTGGGAGGGCTGGAAGGCCAGGCTAGGAGAAGGTCTAAACTCCGCTCTGTATTCTCTGGGAGGTCTAGTGGGCCGGGCCAGGGGAAGGTGCAAATTGCGGCGCTACAGTTGCAGCTGATGTGCTGTGACGCGGCACACGAGGAATCATCGATGCACAGTAGAACCCAGCGAGCGTCTGTGTACCGTTGCATTACGTCTCTTCTTTTGTTTCCACACTCCCAGGCTGTTTAAAAAGCGCTATATGTTTAAATCAGTGGTGTGGGTTTGTGAGTGTGTATGTGTGTTTGTGTGTGTGTGTGTGCGTGTTTTTTTTAGAAGCTGCATTTCTATGCAGTCCCATATTTCTTTCCTTGATTCTTATTGCATCATAGTGTTTGGTTTTCATGAGTCAGTACCCATGTATCATATGTGTTGTTGTGAGTCAATACCCATTTATAATACATGGTGTTTGTGAGTCAGTGCTCATGTAATATGCGTGGTGTTTGTGAGTCAGTGCCCATGTTTATTACGTGGTGTTTGTGAGTCAGTGTTCATGTATATTACGTGGTGTTTGTGAGTCAGTGCTCATGTTTTATGCATAGTGTTTGTGAGTCAGTGCTCATGTATTATAGGTGGTGTTTGTGAGTCAGTGCTCATGTATTATATGTGGTGTTTGTGAGTCAGTGTTCATGTATTATATGTGGTGTTTGTGAGTCAGTGCTCATGTTTTATACGTGGTGTTGGTGAGTCAGTTCCAATGTATTATACGTGGTGTTTGTGAGTAAGTACCCATGTATTATACGTGGTGTTTGTGAGTCAGTACCCATGTGTTATACTTGGTATTTGTAAGTCAGTGTTAATGTATTATACGTGGTGTTTGTGAGTCAGTGTTCATGTATTATACGTGGTGTTTGTGAGTCAGTGTTCATGTATTATACATTGTGTTTGCGATTCAGTGCTCATGTATTATGCGTGGTGTTTGTGAGTCAGTGTTCATGTATTATACGTGGTGTTTGTGAGTCAGTGTTCATGTATTATACATTGTGTTTGTGAGTCAGTGCTCATGTATTATACATTGTGTTTGTGAGTCAGTGCTCATGTACTATACTTGGTGTTTGTGTTCCAAGTGTGTATGAGGAATCAAAGCAGGGTACTCACAGGCATCGTCTGTCCACCATGCAAGCTGTTGATTGCTGCCTGCGCTTCTGCATGGCTGGAAAACTTCACAAAGGCACAGCCTGTGAGGAGGGAAAAATAGGAGAAAGGAAGGATAGGCAGAGAAGAGCAAGAGAAAGGTGAGGTGAAAACCGGGGGAGAGAGGCAGAGAGAGGAGAAACATCAGGGAGCTGGCCTGGAATATAACAAACAACAAAATGCATTCATTACCATTGTCTTCATGTTATCTGGCTCATATAATGTATTCTGCCATTTGTATTTTTGGTGCATAAGTCTGAATAAATCATTCTAATTGTAGTGCAGGCATTAGCTGAACAGACCATCCTGTCCCTCTCAAAAATGTAATCCCAGCCCCCCAAAATCCCTGAACCCCCACCCCTCTACCCCCACAGACTTGTTTGTGATTATTAATGTGTTTAATATTTACACATTGTGATTTGTGTGCAGTCACTCATAAAAGAGATTATGATGACAAAGGCATAGCATATTATAATCTGCCCATCTAACCGAATCTTTGCTCACGTATAATTTAGGAGAGGGGGGGCTTTGCTCAAGAGGTTTCCAAATCATTTCCAATCTGCTGTGTAGCGGGTGGAGGGAAAGGAAAACCAAACATAAAAATTGGCCCGGAGACAAAGGAGAGGGCTTGTTGCTCTTTGGTTTTTGCCTACATTAACATAACAAATAATGTATTTGAAAAAAAAGGCTTCATGGAGTACACATGCCTAACACGATTATTAGAACAATGTTTGCATCTGCATAAATATTGTAGACCATAAAAGAACGTTGCTCTCATGAATGCATGAAGAATTCGCAGTAAGGTTTCCATTAAAACCATAAACAAAAGTACAGAGTGCACGCACGTCTGAAAATCAGCAAAGCCAATATGACAAGAAGGTTTTGATCCAAATTAGCCTTTCTCTGTTGGTTCTTTTGGCTTTAATACTAAAGTGAACACAGAAACACACTGTGCCTGCCGACAGCTATGGCTGCTCTCTGTGAGCATGAGGAACGGGTGACACGCTGGGTGGATTAGCTGGCGGTTCAGAACAGAAAACATACATACATTTCAAACCTATGGGGGATTTGAACTCCAATTAGTCTTGACGGTAAACATTTGGAGGCAGAGAGGGAAGCGGCAGGATAAAACCTCACAGAGAGAGAGCGCATAAACCAGGGAGATATCAGGGGGGTGAGGAACCCAAAGACAAAACCGTGGCGCGGCGTGTACGGGGGCTCACCGCCGTGCCACCGAGGCTGATACCCTATTAAGACAGATTCAGCTGGAAGTGAACCGCGGTCATCTTCCAAATCGCCATTAAAATCTAACAGGAGCTATTTCTTTAAGCTGTATGGTCATTAAGGACGGCGCAAGGTATTCAGTTATGTGCTATTCTTATCCCTGCCTTCAGGTAGCTCATGTGTTAAGTCACGAAACGGCTAATTAACAAACTTCCTCGGATTAATTCTGCCCCTTTTTAGTATTAATTTACACAGGCCCAGTGTGTGCGTCGCAGGCAGAGAGCTCCGCCACCTCCTCTCTCTCTCGGCTCCTTAACAACCGCTGATCGACATTTATAATGCTTTCGACAAGCCAATTAGATTTGTTCATATACATTTATTCATCGTCTAACCCCCACAGGACACAAGATTATTCATTGAATTCACAAATCACTGAGAGGCAGAGACTGGGGAGGGAGTGAAGTTCCGGTGCTAACAGGAGGGCTTTTTTTTTCGGTTTCAAAATTGATAAAAATGGAGATTGCTTTATCCCGCAAAGACACAAACAATGTACGACAACAAATGAATAGATTGTGCCGCTCCATGAGAATAATACGTGAGATCTGATTCCAGGTTTGTTGAGAATTCTTTCTTGTGTTAGAAAACTGAAAAAGTACGAGGGCAGAATGTTTTCCATACGGTGGAACGGCCCTCGGAGCAGCGGAGGACTACAGAGGGGTCCCCATAAGTCACGGCGCGGCCTTTGATTCAGTCCCTGTGCCGCATCATCCTCTCCGCCCCTCTGATGTCCCTCTGATCAGACGCGGGAAAAAGGTCCACATTCATCCAACTTAAATGAGACTCCCTGCTGGGAAGCCGTTCAAAGAAAACTGTGCATCAGGTCTTTGAAGCAACAAAGGCGTTTAACCTTTTGTAGTTAAAAAAAAATAAGGAGCGGTTTGTTCTCGGGTTCCACTGTTTGTAATGTAGTTAAGGATTCTTTCTGCACGGGGAGAAGAACAACGCTGGTTGCCAGTGGTTTCGTTGGCCAACATAAGGAGTAGTGCGCGCTGCTGAGGATACATCTGCTGAACCGAGCCGAAGGGAGGCTCTGGCTGTCTCATGACGTAAACGTACACGTTTTTTGTCATCTCAAAGTGGTACGATCCTCAGAGCCCAGAGAGAGAGAGTCGGGGATCTAAAGCTGTTCCTGGCCTAGAATAGATGTGGGTCCAGGACCGCTTCTTAAAAACAAGACGGCAGCCTCATGAATTATTATTGGCGTTTGACTTTTTTCAGATTTGATGCCAGAGAACGAGGGGTAAAAAAAAAAAAGAGGAGGAGAAAAGAAGTGAAAGTGATTGCTCCGCTTTCATGCCAGAAGATCGCACTCCCTCCTGACTTCCCGAGGGAATAATGTGTACGCATGAATTCCGTCCCGCAGGATGGGCGACATTTATAACACAACTTAATTATGGACCTAAAAGCCGTCTCTCTATTATTCCTGACAATTCAGGGGCTCCATTCAACTCTGGCAGCAAGTGTTGCACTTTGAAAGCACTTTGAGGAGTGGCACCACAGAGAGACGGATGTTAAACTTCCCGGCCTTTTTATTGGGTGAAAGGGGGGCGGGGGGAGAGTCTCCAAGTGGCATACATTTACATCGAATGGGGACAAGGGGCTCCATCATGGAACAGATAGCACTGTCAATTTCAAGGTCTGTCTCATTCGAATTACGGGAGCCGCGTCCCGGGCGAGGCAGCGGCTGGCAAAATAATTTGCCGTAACGCTTTCTTAATGATGGCGCGCTACTATTGCACAGTGAGTGATAGGACCAGCCACGTGGAGACGGGACTGTTGTCTGCGGCGGGCGCGCGCGCACCCCACCACCACCCGCCCTCCTCCCCCCAACGGGTTTACGTCTGTGATCCCGGCAGAGAGCGAGGAGGAGGATATTCAGGGGGGACCCGAGATAAATAGCAACAAATGCTGGCAAGGCAGGGGGCATGGTAGATATTTGCATGTGTGTGTGTGTGTGTGTGTGTGTGTGTGTGTGTGTGTGTGTGTGTGTGTGTGTGTGTGTGTGTGTGTGTGTGTGTGTGTGTGTATCTGTGTGTCTGCATGTACGCGTGGGTATGTGGGTGTGTGTCTTTGTGTGTGTTGGCATGTGTTTGTACGCGTGTGTGGGCATAAATGTGTGTGTCTGCATGTGTGTGCCTGTGTGTGTGTG
>NC_136938.1:3959739-3974739 GCF_949987615.1 Pollachius pollachius | reverse complement strand
TAGAGAGGAGAGAGAATAGACAAAATGCTACAGCTGATGGCATCGTTCTGCTGAGCGGTGATGAAGACGTGCAACCCGCCAAAAGCTCCCCCCCCCCCCCCCCCCCCCCCACCCCCTGCTTTTATCAGCAGCCCGCTATGCTGAGCTTGCACCGCCGCTGTTGTAGCAGTAGTAGCTGTTGTTGTTGTTGTTGTTGTTGCTGTTGTTGGTGATCCCAATACAGTTGTTGCTTTAGTTCTCTCCATATATGAGGGAGACATGAATTTATTTGGGAGGGATTTTCAACTGAGCTATTCTCGTCTACGCTGCCAGGATGATGTTTGTTACAGAGACAGTTGGGGGCTTTGTTGCGGCGTGCCAGAGGTAGGAAGAGACAGGGAGGATTTTGCCTGAGTAGATGTGTTGTTGGATCCATGGCTGCAACACATCACTGCATTGGAAACACACCATGTAAGAACAAGGATGTTTAGTAAATGAGAAAGCAACAAGTATCAGTTCTTTTTTTTAAGGATTATGCTCGAATTGCTGCAGGGTTAACTTACTATTCTGGTTATTTGGTGGAGGCAAACATATTCTGGTGACTATTGCCTGTTCATTCCTCAAAGATTCCCATTCCTCAAGCCATGATCAGGATTTAGACCTTTTCTTAAAGCCACGATTACCACTTTAAGATGTCTTTACTGACAACAAAAACAGTTGTTGATCTGTCTGAGGCATTTTATGTTATCAATAATACCATTTAGCTAAGCAAGATCTTTATTGACACTTATTATTTCTGACGTGTTCTCCTTCTGGAGAGCCTGTTTACGACAACTGTTGTAATACTAGCATCTAACCAATAGATCGGGGTCCCTCAAGGATCTATTCTGGGTCCATTATGAATCACTTTAACATTCACTGCATGTCCATTTGTAATTTAATGATTTATGCTGATGACATTATTTTGTGTGCCTACTATCCAAACCAGGCCAGGACTGCTTATGGTCTTTCTTAAATGTCTGGCCTCATACTCTATCTACTATTAAACGGATCATTAAAAGTTTTTATTGCATACGCATGGGATCGTCTCCTCTAAATTTCCTTCCTTATATTCTTACTGTTTGTTGCTAATCAAATTGAAAATCTGACAATGATCGAGGGGGTCTCATCTGGATACCAAAGTGACCTTCCGGACCAACGTCTCCACATTAAGTATACATCTAAATTCTCATGCCAAAATGAGGTCACCTCATGTCAAGTACCAAGACTCCGGAGGCAGCACAAACGTATGTACCTCATACCATTACGCTTTGACCATCAGGGCTCAGATTCCCACCAATTAATCTGCCCACTGCCCTTACATTAGACAGAACATTAATCTTCTTTACATCTCCTGCATTATGCATCCCCCATTACACACTGTTGTGGAAGGGAATGGCTACTAGCAAGAACCCACGGGCAGAACTGATGGAAAGTGGCAGGAGGAGGATGAAGACTTTATTGGAAATGACATTGTTGATCTTCGGCGCGAGTCATTTGACTGCGGCGAGGAGCCGGGGAAGAGCGGGGGGGCGCCAGCGTCACCTGGGCCTCGACAGCTGTGAGGCCTCCTGTACCTGCCAGGCCCCATTAGACACAGCTGCTCTAAAAATAAAGAACCAGGACTTCCTCCTTTTCTCTTTTTTGTCTCTTAACGGCAAGGAGATGGAATCCGGATCCATTTCTGTAAAGTTCAAACGAGACACGTGCTTGCTACCCGCTTGGCCACACAAATGAGCACCTGCATAATCAATAAGGCCACGCTGCCTGCACTCTCCTGCTGCTGCCGAGGTAATGATGTTAGCTCTCCCTGATCCACCACCCCCGTCACACCACCGCCACCGCCACCGCCACCCTCGCACCACCCGACCCCGTGTTCACGCCTCACGTAGCAAGGTTTCCCTCCAAACTGACGGGCCATCAGTAAAGCCAAGTCGTCGTGCTCATTAGCACAGGGCTGTTCTCACAGAGCCGGTCCGGGAGGTGACTCTGGGGTCTGACAATAAGAGCAGAGAGGCATGTGTGCCTGGGAGGTGTGAGGTCTGAGGTGCGGACGGACAACAAGGGCAGGGGACCCAGGAGCTGCGTACCAGGGATCATCTCTGAGGGAGCATGGTTGAAAGGGTTCAGCCGCGACCAGGTGTTGAGGCAGGAGGAATGAGGCAGACCCTTGCCCACGGCATCAAAGGGCAAGGGATTTGAGTCCAGCATTTGCTGCTGTCCAGAACACACTGTGATCTTCCTTCCGTCTCCCTGCCTCTCGCAGAGACTCTAGCAGGAGGAGTGAACATCCACCGGGCCACCCGTCGTGTCTTAATGCTCTGGGACAAAAGTCTCATCTCAGTCTTCTTGGCCCGAGGAGATTTAATGGCAGCTTCACAAGGCAAATTAACGAGCCGCGGGCAACCTAATGAAATTTCCAAATGTGCTGGCAAACGCATAAATAAATGACACCCAGGTGAAGGCTTTTAAGGAAGTGTGAGTGTGTTTGGGAGCGTTCCTCTGGGAGAGTCACAGTTAGAAAATGAATTTGACGCTGATCTCTTTTCATTGCCGGACCAGAGAGCCGCTCCCAGCTGGCTCGCCCCATGCCCACGCCGGAGACTCGATTGCTATTAATTAGTCTACTTTGCACCTGTCTCCGAGCCGTGTTTATACGACCCGGAGTCCCTCCTCCCTTCCTAGGGTTACCTGATGGCCGACACCAGAATCGTATGCATGAGAATATACTTATGGTAATACAAAAAAACAAATTGTAAAGAGAAAACAATCCTGGGTGGTGAAAGTTCTGTGTTGAAAGTGGAGAAGGGATTGAGTGGAAATCAATGGATGCTGTGATGCAGCACGGTCATATATTTGAATTAGGAGAAGTTCAGGGGAAAAGGCTATTCAGTGGAGCAGACGTAAGATAGAGGGACATGATGGAAGTCTTTGTGCTACATATTTGACCTCTCCCGGTACTTATATCTCATGGAGAAAGGCTCATCTTATCCCTTTGACAGAGCTGAGCCCTTGAGTTGAGCGGTAGCGTAATAGTATACCAAAGAGACCTTCTGTAATCGGCACTTTCAAACCCCTGTACACTTTTCTATTGCAATAGTGTACTGTTTGAGAATAACAACAGCTGTCGTTTGGTTGTTTGTATTTGCTATGTATCCTAGCATCCAAAGTTTGTGTTTGTGTGAATCTGTATGAGTGTCTGTGTGTGTGTGTGTCTGTGTGTGTGTGTGAGTGTGTGTGTCTGTGTGTGTGTGTGTGTGTGTGTGTGTGTTTGCATGTCTGTGTGTGACTGTGTGTGAGAGTTTGATTGTGTGTGTTGTCTGTGTATTTTGTGTGTGTGTGTGTGTGTGTGTGTGTGTCTGTGTGTGTGTGGGTCTGAGTGTGGGTCTATTTAATCTCTTCTATGTAAATGTATGCATGCCACCAGAGGATATTCCATGAGGCATACTTCAGCATTAACATCATCATATACACTACATATTGTACGTGAAACACCACATTCCTCCATGACGCCACCTAGGGCAAAACCATTTTCTCTGGGTTTCGTCTGCTCAATTGTGTTTACGTCTCAGCCGCCGCCTCATCTTCTGCCCCGAGATGGGAGTAATTGTGTGGAAAATGTCCCTCTGTCAGAATATAGCCATGTCCAACCCAGGGGGACATGTGGTGGACTGGCACCATTTTATGAATGCAAATTAAAAAAAAAAAGAGATCAAAAAAGTTATCAAAACACAACTGACATCTGACAATTGGATGTCTCACGAAGCCTTTTCATTCCAGGGACTGGTATATTAAAAATTAATGGATTTCTTCAAAAACGCCATATGCTGTCAAGATTGATGCTGCTCTCCGCGGGATGAAGTGTTACTTTGGTTGTAGGCTGCGCTGAGCGTATGGATCCAGTCTCTCTTTTTCTCTCTGGCCCAAGGTCTCTCTCTCTCCCCCTCTCTCGCTCTCTCAATTTTCTATTCAATTCAATTCAAAAAAGCTTTATTGCCATGGGAAACAAATGTTTACATTGCCAAAGCAGGTGAACTACTCTCTCTCTCTCTCTCTCAGTCTCTCTCTCTCTCTCTCTCTCTCTCCCTCTGTCTCTCTCTCTCAGCACTCTCTCTGCTCTCTCTTTCCTATCTCTCACTGCTTCTCTTCTCTCTCTCTCTCTCTCTCCACTTTAAGTGGTTTCTCTCTGTATCTCACTCTCTCTTCTTCTTCATCTAAACCCTTCTCGTCTCTAGAGGCTAAGAACCACGAAACGCTAAAGTTTCCGCGTCTCTTTGCCGGTAATGGGAATATTCTCTTTTAAAGGATTACTCTTAAGGTCCTGTGTCGCTTTTTTAAATATGGTTCTTCTTCCCTTTCTCCCTGCTTTTTTATGACTCTATCACTTAGAGCCTGCTGGCGGCGGTGGAAAGTAGCAGGGTGCTGGTGAGTGTTCGAGAAGCACGGACAGCTGCATCCAACGATAAAAGACCCTGCTAGGCCGCTGGGTGCATTTCAAACTTGGAGTAATGTTGCAGCCAGCACAACACAAGAGTTCTGCTGTTGATGGACTCATTAGAAAAGCCTGATGCTGGCACACTGCTGGTGCCTGGGAGGCTGTGTTTCACCACAGTGGTCCCCCACCCCCACGCAAACCACCCCCACCGACACAACTACCACCAACACAACCACCAACACAACCACCCCCACCAACACAACTACCACCAACACAACCACCACCACAACCACCACCACCAACGCAACTACTACCAACCCCACCAAATGTTCTTGCAAGCGCCAACGCACACACACTCAATCGCACGTACACACACTCAATCCCACACACACATAAACACCCACATACACACACACACACACACAAGTGCGATATTTATAAGCCACACATAATGAAAAAAGGCAGATTCACTCTTTATTCCATCTTGGCCTTTCGTTTGTTTTGACCCCGTTTCACTCTGTTTTCCCGTTATCTTGACAGCCATTCTTTCAGTTTATGATTGTTGCCTTTGTATTTTTCTGATTCTGAACCTGCACAGCAGCCAGTCTGATTTCAGTACCTCCATCTGGAACAATCTGGTTTATTTGGTTTCCTGATCTACAGATTTGATCTTGTAATTTTTCTAATGTATTTAACTTCAGCAAGGCAAAGGTTTGTCAGAAAGAAATATGGTATATGATGATGCCAATTACCACTATAGCCAATCATATCATCATAGAGACACCACACAGAGATGGTACTGCAAAATTAAATTAAAAATAAATAAAATACACAACATTCCCGGAGTAGTAAAGTAAATCATGTAAATTGGTCTACAATTTACTGTATTAAATGCAAGTTGTGTGTGTGTGTGTGTGTGTGTGTGTGTGTGTGTGTGTGTGTGTGTGTGCGTGTGTGTGTGTTTGTATTATGCTTCATCAAAATAATGTTGACTCCTCACACATTGAACTTGAATAAATGCATAGTTTGCGCTCCATCTTCTATAAACATAGTTGCAGTGATCTGATGGCTATGCCTGGATAGTGCATAATAAAGCATTCCAATCCAGAACAACTAGAAATGTGTAGAAAGTTTGTTGTGAGGAGTGAAAAATGACTGCTTTTTTTAAAAGTGTGCTTTAAGTAGGTTGCAAACTTGGATAATTGACAATCACGAAAAATGAAAACGCTCTGGTAGAAACTCAATTTAGAAACGACAAAATACAAATATTTCCATAAATTCTTTTTTCCCACATATAAACAACTAACTCCAGTTTAAACTCCAGCTTTCCACAACATTTCCCTGTTGTCAAATAACAATTGTGTTTGTTTTGTTTGGAAGCTTAGGAAAAACAGTCATTAGTCCCTTTTTACACCCTGTAAGTCACCAAATGATTTACTTTAATCAATACACGGCAAAACTTAAGCCTCCATTTTACTATCAGCCCTCAGGCACTGCATGCTCCAAAGCTTTAAAACCCATTCCCCGCCTCTGTTGTAGCACACACACAATATTTATGTTGATTGTCCTCGTCTGACAGCAGATTATTAAGAATAGCTCCACGGCAAATGAAATAAATGCAGGGGGAGGACTATTGAAATTGTCAGTGTGTCAGGTACAATGACAGAATACAGGCTTACTGTTTAGAAATGCATTACACATAGCACTTGTGCCGTCGGGCCGGGAACAAGGGGCTATGCCTTCTCCTTTCTAGTATATGTGAGCATATAGGAATCAAACGCAAACACAAGGGACACTTCTGACGAATGTGTTTGTCAATTCATGTCCAGACACGTAGCCACCCTTTTCTGCTGTTTTGACATGACAAATGTAGTCAAAGTACTAGTATTTATGTTTGTGTGTGTTAGAGTGTTTGTGTGTGTGTGTATTTTTGTGAGTGTGTAACTCTTTGTGTGTGTGTGTGTGTGTGTGTATTGTGTTTGTGGGTAAATGTATGTGTGTTTGTGAGTAAGTATATGTGTGTGTGTCTACGTGTTTGTGTGTGTGTGTGTGTCTGTGTATGTCTGTAAGTCTCTTTGTCAAGTGCACGTGTGAGTAGGTGGATGTGTGCCTGCCTGTGTGTGTTTGTGCGTGTGTGTGCCCACAGATCCAAACAACTCATGGTCCTTTCATATATGTGTGGGCTTACGCATTTCCCATCACACAGACAGCTCGGGGTCCCTCAGTATACAGCCGACTTGAACTATCTCTCTCAACTCTCGCTTCATGTCCACAGGCATGAGCGAGGCCCTTCCCTTCCTCCTCTTCTCTTTTCTCCCACTTTCATTTGCATGTAAAGTAGCGCGTGCCCCTGTGAGGGTGTGAGGTGCTCCAGACAGGCCCTCCCCTGTGGCCTGCCAGCAACCCCCCCCCCCCCCCCCTTCCACATCCCTACCTGCTGGGGAGGGGCCTGACAGCACAGCACCAACAGCTTGAGCGGCTGTCAATCTCTCACCTCCCCGACTGGGGTCAGCTCTCTGAGACGGAATCGAGGGAGGCAAGGACGCACACGGGCAAATGTCTCAATACGCCCTTCAGCGGGGAGGACCTCAACGACAGAACCCAGAGCCCTGTTCACACGAGACAGAGGACGGGTGGATCCCTCAAGACCTCTTGAATCCGATTGCGTCCAGAGTAAAGAAGCTCACGTGTTCCCATGACAGGCCTGATGACACGAAGGGGCCGCGTCCGAGAGATCCCTGCCTGATACGCACGCACACAGACAGGCTCTAGCGCTGCACCACAGCCATGGTTTGGATGATCTCCAAGAATGGGCGAGAGATGTAGCGATGGTGGCGTACCAGTTTACATTGCGTTGGATAATGTTGCCAATCACGCAAAGTAGACTTGCTAGCTATCACTGAATCATCCAAAAAGAAGGCACGGCACTGCAATGTTTTTGATAAATGGGCATGGCATTGCTCCCCTTGCTTTTTTGTTGAAACAAATCCGTGAGAGGTGCTGTCTAGACAAGTTGCTTTGTAGAAAAAAAAGCATTGTAATTTATTCATGCATTTTTAAGGCCGATCTACACGTTGCTGGTCTGAAACCTTTATAGAATCTTTCTACCGTTGCATACGGCTGGCCCCGTTTGAGTTGGCCAATTACACACTCAAGGATCCCTGCCTCTGGCCGCATGATGGGTCGGAACAGATATGAAGAAAGTGAAACGCCCCGGTCACCCTGTTCATCAGACTTCAGACATCAATCTTCAGACTGATTCATGAGAACAGAACAGAGTGGAATATTACAACCTAGATCTCAACTATTATGAGATCAACTCGACTGTTGAAACGGACAACTCGACCAATACAGTGTAGACTCTCTAGAATATTATTGGATAGCCTACTAGACATTGAGACAGAGACTTGACTATTACAACATGGACTACTAAACTCTTACAACATAGATTTATATATATATGGAACATGACCGTATTAGAACATAGACTAGACTGTTACAGCATAGAATAGACTATTGGAGCATTAGACTAGAGGTGTATAAGAACAGACTTCTACAGTCTGAAATCGACTAGACTATCACAACAGACCATTACATCATAGACTGTCTCGACTAGATCAACCGTTATACTATTACATTATAGATCTTAGACTAGACCATTGGATCATAGACTATACTATTTCAACACAGACTAGCCTATTACAACATATACTCGAGACATTGCAACATACGACAGACTATTGCACCACATACTTTGAAAACCCAAAACTCACAAAGAACGTGCCGAACGATTTCATGGATCTGACAGACACTCTGCTGCATGTCGGACAAAGGGACAAGCACCATGCGCAGTTTAAATATCTCCATCTGAAACAAAGGGCAGGGGTCCTGAAACAAGTGTGGAGAGGAGTCGATGTAGATAAAAGCACCGAGAGATTGGCACTTTGCGAGAAAGTCAATGTTGATGGAGGTGGTCGTTGTGGAGAGAGTGCCAAGACGTCTTATCAGAGTTAATATAAGGAGAGGGCGTTCCCGTCTGACCTACGCTTCGGGCTTCCCATCGCCGCCGTGCCTCCAGCAGCGGCAGGAGTGGGACCCAGGCTCCAAGATTGTGTTTAGATAATGACCATCTCCAATCATAGATAATCTGCTCCCATCTCTTCTCCACAGACACAGTGGCAGACAAGGTCAGGGGGAAAGAGGAGGAGGAGATAGGGACGAGACGGCTCTGAGATGATTTACTGCTGAGATTCACTCAGCTGCCTCAATCACCCTCCGTTAACTTTCTCATCCTGTCGTCCCCTTCCACGCTCCGCGTTTTCCCCTTCCATCTTTCACCCTCTCTCTCTCCCTCCCTCTCTCCCTCTCTCCCTCTCCAGCCATCCCTTGGTGGGCTTCACTCCAAATCCCCATCTTTCCCCATCACTCGCTTCATCTCCCCCCTTGCTCTGCCGTAAGAATGAGACAGACATGGAGAGAGACAGCTAGCGCGAGCGAGAGAGAGAGAGAGAGAGAGAGAGAGAGAGAGGGGCCATCTCCTGCCCTGTCGGAATTGAGGCGAATTGCTTGGGTTTCAAGTGAAGATATGTGATGCTCCCCGTTCAAGCACTGTCCACAGAGTGGCTGCGCAGAGCCACGCCTTTGATTGTCTCTCCATATATCTGTATTACAATTGTGGTTTGATAGAATTGCGAGGGGGGGGCGGTGGGAAGACGTCAGTGTTAAGCACATCAGATGAAGGCTGAACTTGGAGGGGGGAGAGGTCGACTGAGTCACTAGCACTAGCACAGGAATAGGTATTTTTTTTTAGAAAGGCAATGAAACTCCTCTCCCGTGCCCCCCATTCTTCTGATAATCCGTAGGTGGGGGGTGGGAGTGGGAGGAGGGGGGGGGGGGGGGGGGAGGATGGGTGAAATAAGACATGAGTCATTCTAATTGACAGCCAGAGAATTAGCTCTGTGATCCGCAATGTCAGCCGAGCGACACCCCCGTTTTGTCAAGCTCCAGGTTTACCCTCCCTCCTCCCCCCCCCCCCCCCCCCCCCGGCGTCTCTTTGTCCCCGGAGAAAGGACACCTCCCTGGGCTCCTCTGCCTCCCAGCTGACAAATAGCTCTTAATGCCTGCAGAAGCACGTAATCCAGACCCCTCCTCAACCATCCCATGGCACATAATTGCCGATGTCTCGGATGTGATAAATGCGTCTCCGTTCCAGAGGTGCAAACGTCGCTCTGTTCGGCGGAGGCTTTTATTCTGGCGGCGCGCCTACGCACACGGGAGCTCCGCTGGGACCAGCGTTCCTGACCAGCTCTCGGGCTCACCGAGAGGAAAATCTATTCCCACTCCGTGCCTCTCTCGTCGGGGGCCCCTCGCCGACCTGTCTGTCTCCCCCTAACCGCAGGCCTTCATACTAAATCTAATTTCATTGTCAGCCACGGCCGCGGTTTACTTCCCTGCCTTGCCTGCTGACTTCCTGTTGCCATTAACACTCAATATCTCCGGAGGGACTCGTCCGCTCCGCCTTATTTCATTGGGAGACATGTCCTCTGTCCTCGTCCACGGAAACATCCCCTGACTGACGGAGCGCCGAGGTGGCGCTGGCATATAGAGCCCTCTGTATTTCATCCCTTCTGTTCCAGCTACCCTTTCTGCCAAGGAAAGAGCAGTAATTGATATTGGGACCATCCATCCTGCTCCTCTAAGCCTGGAAATCCAATTTATCTCAGGGAGGATGCTGATTGGCCACGGGCCAGACGCTGTCGGTCAGCCCTGGATGGTCTTAGATGGCCGTTAATTAAACCGGAGCCATGACAAAAATAAGACTTAAACAGGTCAATGTGTGCTAGTGGAGGGGGGGGTCATCTGATTTACCCCTTTGCCCCGTAAATCAGCGCAGTGGTTCAGTCCTATCGGGCCCGAGACAACTGCCACTCAGATGTAGGATAAAGGCAAGGCCTGGAAGAGTCCTGCCATTACATGGAGCTCCATTCATGTAAATCTCTCACTGGCTTCATTTGTATTAACCCAGATAATGGTACGCTCAAATGGATTCACAATGATTTAGTCATGAGCCATGCCATCATTAGAGAGGCAGTTTGTGTGTGTGTGTGTGTGTGTGTGTGTGTGTGGGTGTGTGTGTGTGTGTGTGTGTGTGTGTGTGTGTGTGTGTGTGTGTGTGTGTGTGTGTGTGTGTGTGTGTGTGTGTGTGTGATATGTGCATTCAGGGTGGGCGGGGCTGCCAAAGAATAACAGTAAAGTATTAAATATAAACACATAGAGTGAAACTTGGAGGACTGCATCATTAGGAATAACAGGAACAACAAGAGAGCTTGACTGCTCTCTGAATGTGATGCAACTCTCCGCTTGGGCCAATGATGATACGATAACTCCCTATATAAAGAATTACTTTATTGGAGCAAATAAGGCTGAGAGCTGGTATTTCATCTGAGATATTAGATGGCAGCCCTCCAGAGATAATACTCATTCTGGATTTAGTTACTCCAGAAATATTTTAACATCACACTGGAAACAACCGAGAGAGCTGCATGGATTTTTCCTATTCTGGCTTTGTGTCAGCCTTTCTCTCACACCCTCTCCCTCTCTCCCTCCCTCTCTCCCTCTCTCTCTCCCTCTTTCTCTCTCTTTCTCTCTCTTCCACTCTGTTTCACTCTCTCTCTACCAGTCTCTCTCTCTTACTCTCTAAGACCATCTCCCTATCTCGCTCACTTTCTCTCCCTCCCTCTTTCTCTCTCTTTCTATCTCCTTCACCCTCTCTCTCCCACCCTCTCCATCTCGCTCTCTCTTTCTCTCTCTCCCTCCCTCTCTCTTTTACTCTCTCTCTCCCTCTCTGACGCCTTCAAATACCTCGATCCCATTCCATCTGCTCTCTTTATTTATTTACTTTCCACAGCTCTGGTCTCTGTCCATCTTTTTATCTGTCTCTCTCTTTGAAACTGTCTCTCTCTATGTCAAATGTCTGTCTCTCTCTCTCTGTCTCTCTCTCTCTCTCTCTCTCTCTCTCTGTCTCCCTCTTCCCCACTCTCTCCCTCTTTTGGTTCTACCTCTCTTGCTATGTCAGTCATTCTCTTTCTTCCCCTCTCGGTGTGCCTTTGAACCTCTTCAGGTGACAGTGAACCTGAACGAGGCGCCCGGCCGGCCCAGATGGGGAGTCAACAGAAGCAGGTGACCTATATTACATGCCACCCTACAAACCCCACTCTGCCTCTCCTGGGAGCACAACAATGAGAATGTTCAATGTTTGCGGGGGTGTGTGTGTGTGTGTGTGTGTGTGCATGTGTTTGTGAGAGAGGGAAAACCAAAAGCAGGTTAATTACCTCCTCGTCCCTCGCTGTCTGCGGGCTTCACCTGGATTGGCCGATTCATCTGGAGGAGAGAGGAGAAGGCTGGGTTAGCAGGGAGGAGGATTGGGAAACCCCGGGTAACTCGGAGCGGAACAACAAGGGCAACCAGCGACGGCGGCGACGTTGGGGCCCTCGCTGAATCAGCGAAGCAGTGGTCTGGTGTGTGACCGTGTGCCCGTGTGTGTTCACTCAAACAGGTGCATACTGGCAAATATGTGTAGGTCTGTCTCTGTGCCAGGGAAGTCAATGGCCTGGCTCAGAGGTAATGCCGGCCCGACCAGGGACGACTCAGCAGAGTGTAACCTGCGTGGACGCTGATGACAATGTGTTTAATTAACCCGGGGCAGTGCCTCCGAGGGGCGGGCCAGCGTCTCCCAACAGTTCAGCAGAATCAGCCGTGCTCAGTGACCGATGCTCCCTGGGTGTCAGATGGCACCTGGGCGATTAGTGCCATCCCACCAGCCTCTCCCAGCTCCCTGCCCAGTAAGGAAGAGTGGGCCCGCCCAGTTGGCCTCTACACCATACCATCCCCCACCCCCCCCCTCCTGGGTCCTGGCTCCTGGCCCCAGACTCAGCATCCAAGTTTCCCTGCATCCTGCTCATCATTGTACTGCTGTATACCTTCTCCTCCTTTGCCTCTGTTTCTAGTGTTCCTCTCTGTTATTAAACCACCTCATGCTTTCTCCTTCCATCCCCATCTTCCTATGCTCTCTCTCTCTCTCTCTCTCTCTCTCTCTCTCTCTCTCTCTCTCTCTCTCTCTCTCTCCCCCAGCTTCTCATCTCCCTCTTAATGTGGTCCGTCGCTTTGTCCCCTCCCCTTGGGTCCTGAGAGTCGTGACTGATGTACCGCTGCTCTCGCCAGGGTCAGCACCACCCCCCGCCTCTACCCGCCTCTCCCCCCTGCCACTCCCTTCTCACCCCCCCGCCACTCCCTTCTCTCCCCTCTCCCTCCCCTCTCTCCCCCCTCTCTCCCCTCTCTCTCCCCTCTCTCCCCTCTCTCTCCACCATGCCTCTCCCCTCTCTCTCTCCTCTCTCCCCTCCCTCCCCCCCTACCTCCCCTCTCTCCCCTCTCTCTCCCCTCTCTCCCCTCTCTCTCCACCCTGCCTCTCCCCTCTCTCTCTCCTCTCTCCCCCCTCTCCCCCCTCTCTCTCCACCCTGCCTCTCCCCTCTCTCTCTCCTCTCTCCCCTCCCTCCCCACCCTGCCTCTCCTCTCTCCCCTCCCTCCCCACCCTGCCTCTCCATCTCTCCCCTCTCTCCTCTCCCTCCCCACCCTGCCTCTCCCTCTCTCCCCACTCTCCTCTCTCCCCACCCTGCCTCTCCCCTCTCTCCCCTCCCTCCCCTTTCTCCCCTCATGCTAGCGCTATAGAGGGCCGCAGAAGAGAGAGGAAGCTTGCGAAAGGTTAACAGCGGAGCGATCAATCGGCAACCTCCAAAGATCAATTTCATTGTGAGGGGGGAAAACATAAAACTCAAAAAGTAAAAGAGCCTTTATATTTTCTAACGGCTGGGGTCCGTTTTCCTCCCGTTCCGACCGTGTTCTCGTCTCGTCCCGGGGGACGCTCGGTAGCAAGATATTCCGAACCAATAAATGAAATAACAGACCCTGGCTCTCAGATAAAAGGTGCCTAGCGTGATCCGAGCCTCCCAACGGGAGGTCTTCCTGAGTACGCCCTCCCCACGTGAGCTGTATCGCTCGTGTTTCCTCGGTCCACGGCCCCCCCCCCTCGTCTCCCCGCCCGGTCCGCGAGGACTGCTAAGGGGTGCGGTCAATCAGCTGCGATGTGCGGCGGGGGGCCACGGGGGAGGCTCAGAGAGGCCGCGCGGCCCGCGGGCCAGCGACACCTCGACAGAGGCTGACACGGGCGGGGCCGGACGGCCGGGGGCGGCGGGGGTGTGATGTCATCTGCCCTGGGGAGACGCCGCGGCATCTAAGCCGACTCACAGCAGGGAACCAGAGGGGGACGGGGTCTGGAGCGCACGCACGTGACTGGCCGCGCTCACACACACACATATGTACACATTAAAACACACATACACACTCACACAACGCATGCATAAACACGCACACACACACAAACACACACACATACATAGACACACACACGTACACACAAACCCAGGCACATACGTAGATGCATAAGCACACACACACACACACACACAAACATACAAACACATTCACGCGACTATTGGCCAACAGACATACACCCAGAGAAATTCAAAAATCTGAAAAATCATAAAAATTACAAAAGTGCCTGAACGAGATTATTGAAACACAAGCCATCCGTTTAGTTTGGTTTGATTAAATCCAGTTCCCCCTAAAGACGTCTGGATCTAGATAATAAAAAGAGCGCCAAATGTCTTTAACGACGTAAGACGCGCCGAAGTCCCGAGGTCAAACGGCGAGCCGTCACGATTGGTCAGCGGCGCCATTAGCAGGCGCTGTGTCACCACGGCAGCAGGAGTTATGCTCCGAGCCGCCGGTCCCTCTTCACGTTGCTAGACAACCGACCAGCGGAACCGTTAGTGGGAGCGGGCGCGGGGTCGGCCGCTCCATGTGATGTCCTACTAGAGAGGGGTTCTGCTGAGGTCAGACTCCCACTCTACAACATGTCCCAGTTTCATGCCCTCTTTAAGTGTTCAGAGTGAGAGTGTTTCATCTCCTCAGGTGTGTGTGTGTGTGTGTGTGTGTGTGTGTGTGTGTGTGTGTGTGTGTGTGTGTGTGCGTGTGTGTGTGTGTGTGTGTGTGTGTGTGTGTGTAACCTGGACCTAATAATGTTACTTTGTTTTTCTGGAGCTCATTCATAACATCCTCAACAGTAGATTTCACTTCCCTTACGCACACACACACACACAAACACACACACGCACACACACACACACACACACACAAAACAAAGCCTATTTTGCTGCACACAGGCACACAACCATGCATACAAACATACATGCATTCACGTATATGCATACATCCATAACAGCATTCATGCATGCATATGCATGCATACGTACATACAACCCATTTGTTTATTTCACATCATACTAAAGTCAAACTCACTGTGCTCTCTACCTCTTCACCGTCACTTAGTCTGAATTCATTCCTGTTTCCTCCCGTCTCTCCCTCCCAGCCGACCTGGCTGCCTCTCACACGGAGACACAAAGAGTCTCGGGGCTCAATAACAGCAGGTGGCT
>NC_136938.1:3894739-3954739 GCF_949987615.1 Pollachius pollachius | reverse complement strand
TCCGTGGTCTCTCGCCCTTTGTCCCAGATGCATGTATAAATGGACTTGATGGTACTAAGGTGTTTATTACCTGGTATTATATGGAACAGGGTATTCAGGGCACAGATAAAATCAGGAATTTGGAAGACATGCTGTTGAACCCCAGCTGTTCCTGACAGGTAATGAAGATCAAAGTTTCTTCATTTCTGTGTGTGTGTGTGTGTGTGTGTGTGTGTGTGTGTGTGTGTGTGTGTGTGTGTGTGCATCCGTCCTTGTGTGTTTGTTTGGTGTGTGTGTGTGTGTGTATGTGTGTGCATGCGTGTGTGTGTGTGTGTGTGTGTGTGTGTGTGTGTGTGTGTGTGTGTGTGTGTCTGTGCATCCGTCCTTGTGTGTGTTTGTGTTTTTTATGTTTGTATGTGTGGGAGAGAAATAGAGAGAGGAAAAGAGAAGAACGAGGTCTGTGTAGGTATCCCCGCTGTTTGTGCTTGTGTGTTTGTGCGTCTGCTTGTGTGTATCTGTGTATGTGTGTGTATGTGTATGCGTGTCTGCTTGTGTGTATGTGTGTGTGTGTGTGGCGGTACACGTGTGTACACACATGTGAGTGTGCATGTGCCAGTTCATGTGCATCTGCGTGTGCACCCGTATGTGTGTGGGCATGTCAGTGTGTGTGCATGTAACACAACTACCAACACACACATACCAGAGCAGCCCAGAGCTCCAGCAGACATTAAAACAATAACCGTGTGCCTCCCCTCCCCCCAGGAGCGTACACCACACCGGCCTGTCAGACTAATGGCTCCCGGACAGGGACACCCCCACTGCAGGGGAAACAAATAAATAAGAGCAACACAATACAGGGCGTAACGACGCACATGAATCTGCCACGCCGCAGCGAGACGCTCCCGTCAGGACATCGCTCACGGAGCGTCGCTCTCCCGTCCTGCGGCGAGCGACCGCAGATGCGCCGGGGCAGAGGAGACACCTGCAACTCATTTGCAGGTGGAGGCTCTAGAGAGAACAGCAGAGCAGGCTCGTCCCGTGGCAGGAGACGGGCCGCCTCTGTAGCGCAGCGGAGGAACGAGCTCCCCGCCGACGGCGGGACCGCAGAGTCGCTCACCAGCTTCCGCACAAGACTCAAGACTCACTTACTCACCCCCAAACCCCTTTTACATACTTATTGTGTGTTGTGAGTCCTGGCACTAAAATACTACTTAGTGTTGTGTATCATCTTATCCTAGCTGCCTTTGTTGTGTACAGGGAATGGGTTAACCTAGCGATTGTTGGTGCTTGGCACTTGGTTCTATGAACTGTCTTACGACAGTGATATATTCTTGTTTCTATTTATTCTGAAAAATCGACCTATTGTAAATTGCTTTGGATTAAAGTGCCTGCTAAATGCCCCAAATGTAAATATAAATGTTAATGTAAGGAGGGAACGCCGGTCCACCTGGGAATCCCAGGGACGCCGGTTCTGACCAGTGTTCCCAAAGCGTCAGTAAGGAGAGAACCGGTAGCTCCCCTGACATTCCCTGTGAGTGTGTATGGTCAGCTCTGCAGCCGGGGTCCGTGTGAGAGGGTTAACGAGTGTGTATGATCAGCGCTGCAGCCGGGCTCCGTGTGAGAGGGTTAACGAGTGTGTATGGTCAGCGCTGCAGTCGGGCTCCGTGTGAGAGGGTTAACGAGTGTGTATGGTCAGCGCTGCAGCCGGGGTCCGTGTGAGAGAGTTAACGAGTGTGTATGGTCAGCTCTGCAGCCGGGGTCCATGTGAGAAGGTTAACGAGTGTGAGCGTTAATTGAAAAAGTGATCGGCGATGGTCATCATCGCCGGTGAAAGTGCGATATAAACGCAATCTGTTTGAGGATTTACTGCAACAGCCGTCAACCGGGAGAGAGCACGGGATACACTGGGAGAGGTTTACTCTCATCCACATAGTGCACACACACACACACACACACACACACACACACAAGCAGACACACACACATACATACACACACAAACGCAAGCACACACACACACACACACGCACACAGACAAGGACACATAAACACACACAAAAGTACACACAAACACACTTACAAGCAGACACACACACACACACAAACACACTCACACACAAATCACAATAACCTGCTGGAAAGTAAGGCAAGCACAAACCTCGCACAAACGCCGACACACACACATGCTCAGCACTGATAGTAATTGAAGGCAAGGAACATAAAGGCACTCATCAAACAGACACTATCACGCCTAACTGCTTTCATAAATACACATGGCAGAACAAACAGAAATGAGAAAAAAATAATGGAGTGGAAGATGCATTGTTATCATCAGTGGAACGAGTCCGCGACTACACAAACACACAACTGTACACGTGTCTGCCCACAGATGAATACAAATGTATCTGTACACGTATGTGTTTGTTTGTGTGTGTGTGTGTGTGTGTGTGTGCGTGCGTGCGTGCATGTGTATGTGTGTGCGCGTGTGTGTGTGTGTGTGTGTGTGTGTGTGTGTGTGTGTGCGCGTGCGTGCGTGTGTGTGTGCGTGTATGCGTGTGTGTGTGTGTCTGTGTTGGGTAGAAACTGAAAGAACACGAGCCGATGCCTGCACACACAAACCCTAGCAGATGTGCGTGCAGGGAAGTGTGGCCATGTACACATGAGCAGATTAACACACAAGCAGACAACTAGTTACACAACGTTTAATCACCCATATAGAAGTGCACAGACACATACACACAAACACACACACACACTCTCACACACACAAACATACACACAAAAACACACGCACATACCTAACATCCCAAGACACCGTTTGTGAAAATGATCACATCAATCGAAGTGATAGATAAAAGACTGTGAGCAATTGATAAAGTGCCACGGTTATTGGAAAGACAAATGGTTGAATTTGCTTTTGAAATTGGACTGGATCCCTGCTCAGGGGAACCAGACTCATCATCGTCAATGAGCTCACGGTCGTATTGAATCGCACTGCGGTCCGACGTCTGGCCCGGACAATCGGATCCATCAACCCAATGGGATCAAACAGAGCGACTCATGGAGCCTCTGGATGATGCATCGTGACTGCGTGTGAAGCATATCACACCAGCCAACGCACCATACATCAGGAGCCGCGGGTTGGGGAACGGGCTGCATGGTCGTGTGTTTAGGGGACTGGTGATGAGATCAATTAGGCGAACACATGTGGGCTGGAAACAGAATATATATGCAAAGAAACAGGCGGGGGGGTAATCCCTCAAACGACATGTTTGAACAAAACACAGCGGTTCCTAAAGGCTGTGAATTAACCATACATCATTGTAACATGTATGAACACCCCGTATAGATGAATCAACATAAAGGCACAGGGAGCGGGGTATCGTTAGATGTTCAGGAATGAAGAGACGATGATGTCGACGCTAGTGCAACAAGTCGTACCGGCGCATTCCGATATTTATTATTCAAAAAGTGTTAAGGAAAAAGGGCACCTCGTAAAACTTGCACGATTGCGGTACATTACTTATTGATGACAATAAATCGGTTGGCTATCGCTAACACAACTCGTAACGATGCAGTGGGTAAAGGTTTGGAGTGTGTGTGTGTGTGTTCGTGTATGTGTGTGTGTGTGTGTGTGTTTGTGTGTGTGTGTGTTTGTTTGTGTCTCAGTCTCTTTGTGAGTGAGTGAGTGAGCGAGTGTCTGTGTCTATGAGCGAGTGAGTGAGTTTATGTGTAGCTTTGTCTGTGTGAGTGAGTGAGTGAGTGAGTGAGCGAGTGTCTGTGTCTGTGAGCGAGTGAGTGAGTTTATGTGTAGCTTTGTCTGTGTGTGTGTGTGAATGCATTCCTGCAGCTGAAAGACCCTCAGAATGGGCAGAGGGTATACAGATGTACTCTGGATTTCATCGATTTGAACAGGGCACAGTGTCCGGTTGTTAGTGTTGAAGCCGCGTGACATTCAGCGACAGAGGATAGGTAGCTAGCATGCTCACCCTAATTGAAATATAGTTATCCTTTTCCAAGGATAAACACACACAATTGGCAGTGCACGAGCACACACCTATTTTCCACATAAACACAGATTTGCACCTGGGTATGATTACATCATGCATCACACTCACACGCTTACACAGACGCACACACACATACACACACACAAACACACACGCAAACACACACACGCCCACGCACACACACACACACATACACGGAAGGACACGTACTCTCACCAATACAACCATGTGACAGACACCCCCCCTCCTACCGTGTCTCACAGGGGTCTCCGGGGCTGTCAGAGCCGGGACCCCGTACCGGCCCTGGTCCGGCCCCCTGCTGTGGCACCTCATTAGACCCGGGGGCCGTGGACCCTGCCTGTCTGGGGGGCGCCGACCTGTGGCGTGGCACAACATCGCCGGCCAGGGCATGGTGGCCGCGCCGTGGGACCGCTGGTAAGGGTGATAGGGTCCCCCTCCCCCCTCTCGCTGAACCCAGGCCCTCCTCACGGAGAGAGACCCCCAATGGCAATGGCGGCGCGACGGCGGAACCATCTCATCTTAGTTAGGCTCACCGTCAGCCGCTAATTACACGCTGGCGCCGGAACTACTCCTCCGTTTAGACTCATCACGAGGCGCCGCCCTCACTGACATCATTAGCGGCCGATAACAAGCCGCCGCGCCGGGGGGCCGCACCCTGCCCCCCCGGTTCCGGGTGCCAACATGAACCCTTTCCCCAGACGTAATGAGCCGTGGCGATCGGGCAGCTCCAGGCCTGGTACTCTCATGTCACCGCCGGCCGCCTCCCGCCCCCCCCTCCTCCTCCTCCCTGTTCTTCATCCTGTTGTTCGTATTGTCTAGCCGCCGTTAGCGTTCAGCCACGGCCAGCGAGTGCTTCGCGGAGCTAACGATGCACACAACTAATGCTACATAAAAAACAACTGACGCTCCCCACCGCTATTGCTATACAGAACTGATGCTACCCTTAGCTGACACTAAATAGAGCTAAAACTTCACATCGCTGACGCTACACAGAACAGACGCTACCCATCGCTTATGCTACCAATAGCTGATGGTACACAGTGCCAATGCTACCCATCGCTAAAATAGACACTAGGTAGAACTAACACTTCACATCGCTGACGCAATCCATCGCTAACGCTACCCATCGCTAGCGCTACCCAGCGTAGTGCTAGCTCTACCCATCGCTGACGCTACCCAGAAGTGACGCTAGCCACCACTGCGGGCGAGCGGGGGAGGAGGCGGAGGCTGGAATAGCTCGGCAGGAAGTTGAAGCAGCGGGATGGCGGTGTATTCCAGGACGGGTTGGGGATCAAAGGTAGCGAGTAAATGAGATGAGACAGCGCCGCGAAGAACCCTTTGGGTCTGTGTTCCTGTTACTGTTTGTGTCTGAGTGTGTCTGTATGGTTGTGTGCACCTGTTTGTGGACGTGTGCGTAGGTTTGTGTACGTGTGTTTAAGTGTGTGTACATGTGCGTGCGTATGTGTTTGTGTGTGCGTGAGTGTGTATGTGTGTGTATGTATGCGTGTGTTTGTGTAAGTGTATGTGTATGTGTGTGTGTGTATGCTTGTCGGAATATTCTCCATGCGTGTGTGTGTGTTTTTCTTTTGTGTGCATTAGTCCCTGGGATGTGTGTGTGTGTGTGTGTGTGTGTGTGTGTGTGTGTGTGTGTGTGTGTGGGGGGGGAGGGGGGGGGGGGCGGTGTGTGTGTGTGTGTGAGCCACAGGTTGGACGTATTGTTTTGGACACGGGGAGCTCTGCGGGGGGCGAGCGCGGAAAACGGCCCCCTGGGAGACGGAGATGCCCCCTGGGGCTCCAGCTGTTTGGACTGAAGGAACCAGGACCAGCATACACATAGCTGGACAGACATACACACACACAGCAACATGAACACACACACACACACACACACACACACACACACACACACACACACAAACACACACACACATACACACATACACAGACTCAAACATAGACAAACACAGCATCATGAACACACACAGACACAGACTCTTGAACATGCACACACACACACACACACACACAGAAACACACACACACATACACACACACACACACACACACACACAGATTCATGATCATACACACACATAAACAGCATCATGAACACAGACACACACACTTACTCATGAACACACACACACACACACACACACAAACACACACACGCAAACACAGCATCATGAACACAAACAAACACAGCATCAATAACACACACACACATACACACACATAGATACTCATAAACACAGACACACACACAGACTCATGACCACAGACACACACACTGACTCATGACCAGAAACACACACACACACACACACACACACACACACACACACGGCGAGCCGTGAAAGAAGCGGTGCTCATCAGCAATCACAGCCTGCTTTACCGCGCGAGCCTTCAATGATTCACCAGGTGAGACTCAGGCAGCCGCCCACCGTAAGCACAGGCGGAGAACGCAGAAACAGAAAGCAACAAAGTCAGACAAACCTTCATTAGGCGCCCTCGCCTCGCTCCAATCCAGCTCTGACGGCACGCGGCTCGCCAATTACTGCCTCCCTAATTCCGGCGTTGAGGCCAAGGACTGACGCTCCCGCCATTCCTGACTTATTTATCCATGAACCGTGGAGTGCTGCACTGATTGACCAGGAATGGGGAAAAATGCATTTCACCTCATAGTCTCTCGCCCCCTCTCTCGCTCACTCGTTGACCGTGTAGTTCTAGACCACCATTTTGTGTGCTGTTATTAAATATTGACCGGCTGTTGAAATATACATGAGTTAAAGAAATAGATAATCAAATGAAGTGAAGGAAAAAACGCCAAACGAACTGTTGGAAAAGAGTGCCTGCTTACTGTTTTCAAATGAATCCCAACCGCGAGAATGACTTTTGCATTCCGAACGAGGAGGCATGTACCAAAAAAACACATATTGGTATTTGTCTCGAGTTAATGCACTGTTTTGCAATGCCTATTTGTGTTTCCAAAGGAAAAGCGAGTGGGGGGGAAATTAGATAAATAGAGAGTGGGGGGAGTGAAAATACCATTCGATGGGAGAGCCAAGTAGGCCGGTTAAGCGAGTGGATTCTTATGCAAATATATGCTAATATATGCACACAAGGCAGTGGCCGTGCCTGGGGCTGCTTTGATTGGCAGTTGCAGGTCTGTGTGTGAGTGTGTGTGTGGATGAGTTTGTGTTGGGTGGGTGTGTGGGGTTGTGTTGGTGCCTGGGTGTGTGTGTGTGTGTGTGAGTGCATGCGTGCCGGCGTGTATGCGTGTGTGTCTCTGGGAGTGCATGCGTGCACGTGAATATGTGTGTGTGCCAGCGTGGGTGTGTGTGTGCGCGGCCAACGGTCCGCTTAGCTCAGGGTGCTCCTGTAGAGTTGGGCACGGCTGACTCCTCATGTTCAACATGCTCTGGATCCACCGGCTGAACACGCCTGCAGCCTCGGACCCCTCACACACACCGGGCCCCCCCACTGGTACGGGCTGCCGTCCAGAACCCCCCCGCGCCGGGAGAACCCCGCTCCGCCAGCCCACCGCGGCGGCGGGCGGCGGCCAGGGCCTCATTATAAAACCACCGCCCTGATACAGCCGGCCCGGCCAGGGGGCGATCCTGTGAATGTTTGGCACTGGGCGCGTGTGTGTGGGTGTGTGTGTGTCAGTGTTCGTGTGTGTGTGTGTGGGTGTGGGTGTTTGTGTGTGTGTGTGGGTGTGTGTGTGTCAGTGTTCGTGTGTGTGTGTGTGGGTGTGGGTGTTTGTGTGTGTGTGTGCGTGTGTGTGTGTGTGTGTGTGTGTGTGTGTGTGTGTGTGAGTGTGGACGTGTCTTTGTGTATGTCTGTGTGTGTCTGTGTGTGTGTGTTTTTGTGAGTGTGTGCGTTTGTGAGTGTGTGTGTGTGTGTGTGTGTGTGTGTGTGTGTGTGTGTGTGTGCCAAGCCCTCGCCAGCTGTGTCTAGTGAATATTTGTGAATGTGTAAGTACATGCATAAACAGACATGTGCGATTCCAGATGTGTCTGTGTGTGTGTGTGTTTATGTTTTTGTATTGTGTGTGTAATCACATGCGCTTTTTTAAAATGTGTTTGTGTGTGTGTGTGTTGGTGTTTGTGTCTGTTTACATGTTACATGAGGGTGTATGTGTGTGTCTGTGTGTGTTGGCTGTATGGGTCGAGTCTGTGTCTATACATATCTGTCTGTCTGTCTGTCTGTCAGTCTGTCAGTCTGTCTTTGTGTTGACATGTGTGTGTGTCTGTGTGTGTGTGTGTGTGTGTGTGTTTTTGTTTGTGTGTGTCTGTGTGTGTGTGTGTGCTTGTGTGTGTCTGTGTCTGTGTGTGGTGTTGACATGTGTATGTATGTGCGTTTGCCTGCTTGCTTGTGTGCGTGCGTGCACGTGGTGGCGTGTGTGCGTGACAATAGTAAGGCGTGCCGATGTGAGGCCCAATGCTTCCTAATAGGCTGACAGAGGGTTCTGGGTCAGGCCCTGTCCATTACTTCTGGACGGGCTCTGAATGAAGGCAGCCAGCAGCCTCCCAGCCTGACTCCATGTGAATGCCATTTGTTTGTGTGTCTGTGAGGCGTCTTCATGCTGAGCCGCGCTACATCTTGATAATGGAAGCATCCTGAATAGGGCGATGCCACAGTAATTGGGTGGCTGCTATTTATCAGTTCTTGACAGTGCAGTCACTGTTTATTTTGTATTTTTTCTTCTTCTTCTTCTTCTTGTATTCACGAGGAGGACAAACAAATAGAGCCGACAACAACGATGCCATTACTTTGTGAATTCCTCAATCACAACCGCGCTCTGGAATAGGACCTGGACATCTGTCAATGTGTTCTGCCAAAAGTGGGGCAAAGTATATTTGAAACCAACGAATATATAAACTGTATCTATGTATCTTTTACATTTGATCTAAACATGTTTATGTTGCTGATACATATTTATATATAAAAGTACCCTCTCTTGAAAACCCTTCCACACACACACACACACACACACACACACACACACACACACACACACACACACACACACACACACACACACAGACGCAGGCTGCTCGCGTTTTGCCAACACATGATGGGTAGGTTAAAATCTGCAATTATACCCCCTGTGTCAGCGGCTCCCTGCGGCGGATAGGCAGCAAAATTACTCAGTTGGCAACACGCCTCACACCATCCCCTCTAGACACACACACACACACACACACACACACACACACACACACACACACACACACACACACACACACACACACGCGCACACACACAGGCCCATTCAAAATAAAAAGTGGAACACACTATTTTAAGAGAAGTGGAACAAACACACCCAGGCTCGTTTTGCGTCCCCACCTGGGGCCCAGAAATGGATTGTCATCATACAGTAGATTCCTTTTCTTCGCGAAACATTACGGTTATTTCCAGCAAAGATGTGGTCCGAAGTCTTCCCCCCCCGCTCAAATGATCTCCTGTCTGCAGCGTGACGAACCCACAGGAGACGAGACGGCCTGCCTCACACACGGATCGCATGCAGGTAATAACACACACATTCACATACTAACACACACATTCACATACTAAAACACACAGACCCATGCTAGCTCACACAGGCACATACTAACACACATGTGCACATACTATCGCACACATGCACATACCAACACACGTGCCTTCTCGTATCCATATTTCATCAAGCTCTGTCGAGGGAGGCGCTGCATAATACATCTTTTATCATATTATTACAAGAGATTTGTAACACTTGAAACAGAATGCAATATGCAGTTTATCTCCATGCACAGCAAGCAGGAGGTTCTTCTGTAGCGTCTGTCTGTGTCACCGGCGCACAGGAAGGGGAGGAGACGGGAGGAAGCGAGCTTCCCAACGCATCCTGACAGTCCATCATCTTCCTTGAGTGCAATTATTCACCCCAGCTCCAGGGAAGGCCAACGAAACAGGGGAAAATACTGAAGAAACGACGCATCAGAGATAGAGTAAAACACAGATCTACACATGCAGCCCATATAGTGCATGAAGGACGCACTCTGAATATCCGGACAACGACTCCGGTGTGATTGAGAGTGAGTTAGGCTATCGTATCGGGCAGGGTGCATTGTAATTTGCCTATTGACTGATTAGACTACAAGCCTATAAATAGGCAACAATCCACAATCAATCTGATTGATTGTGGAAACATTGACCACAAGGATGGAGGATGGCACTATAGAGAGGAGTGCTGCTGCCTCGCTTGGATAACCTGAATCCTGGAGAGGTGAACAACGCTGATGATCAAGTATTTAGATCCACACGTCAGACCACTAGACATTGGTGAACAACAACAACAATTTGCATCAGCGAAGACTGAATTTTTCACTATTTCATTTTCAATCTTCCTCAAGAACTTCACCTACATACATATCAACATCATCTAAAATGTACTTGTAAAACGTTGGGTTAAATATTTTTGCCTGATAGGGCCTACTCATAGTTTTAGCACGATAAATGGTATGCGATTTCAGTTGTTTGGTCACAAATTAAAGGTTATTAATTTATCTGTCATCTTATTGATTTCAGCCATGAGAAGCAGGTAATAATCTGTTATCGATATCGGCTGAAAAATTCTGTATTTCACAGTAAATGCAGCCCAGATAATCCATGCAAGATATGCTGCACATGCAACACATTCAACACGTGTGATTCATGTGATTCAAAATGGATATATTATCTGACAAGACATCTCATCCTACATGTCGAAAATAGACTTCACACCCAGCCAGTTTCCTCTGGTAACTACAATGTGCATAGAGAACGACAGTAACGTCTGTTAACTACAATATGCCAGAGAGTGTGTGGGTGTAACACAGGCCGTCACGAAACCAAACATAAAGTGGGAAACATAAAACTCCCAAAAAAGACGATGTTTGTTTATTGTCGTCCTGTTTGTGCGCCGGTGGCGGTATTTGTCTCTGGTATCTCTCCTCCTATCAGGAATGAGGATCCTTCCAGGGGGGACGGGGGGGACGGGGGAGGACGGGGGAGGACGGGGGACGGGTCTCTCCACCCTCACTCATTAGGTTTAATGCAGAGACAGTGATGTGAGCTGCCAGAACACACACACATTTCCTGCAGCTCGAGCCCACACACAGCAGTGTGCAATGCTAGCAGAACTCAGAGCTAAGGTTTCTCTGTCTGCTTGCTGGCAGCGGTGGGGAGAGAGCCTTGCCAGGAACAGATATGGGGATGCGAGTCTTTTGTTAGACAGATTAAAACCTTGGATTTCATTTAAGATAATGACTTTGAACAGGGCACTGCACCCCCCCCGAGCTGAGTCAGATACGTTTGTCAGTAAAACACCAATTAAAGGTGTTGTTTACGTGGAAATTAGGCTGACATAAACAGGTGTTGGGGCTGAGATTGCTCGCTCCTCATGATGAGGATGACTGAAGGAAAACAACAGGAAAAGCATAAATAAACATTGTGTCCCGCAGTAGCACTGTTCGCCCTGTGTCTAACCGGAGGACCGTTACGCTTTAGAAACCAGCCAGCGTGAAACACAGTGACCTCCAGCTCAGGCAGAATAGATTTCTGTTCCCTTAATCAACTTCCATATTCAACCCCCTCCCTCTCCCCCTGTCCTCCCTCTCTCCTTCTCTCTCACTCCCTTCCTCCCTCCCTCTCCCTCTCTGTCTCGCTACCTACCTCCCTCCCTTCATTCCTCCCTCCTTGTCTCTTTCTCTGTGTCTCTCCTCCTCTCCCGCTCTCTTTCCCCCCTCTCTCTCCAGTGTTAATGGGGGGCAGGACGGGGCGGGGAAGCAGGCAGGGAGCAGGAGTGAGGAGCAGGAGCGAGGTGCGGGGAGGAGAGGGGACCGAGGAGGAGCGGGGAGCAGCGGGGAGGAGCTGGGAGAGTTGGGGACAGCAGGCCCCCTTTTCTCCTTCACTGCGAGCAGCATCTGTTGCTCCAATGCTCCAATGCTATTTACAGATAGCTCTTGTTATTTACGCCTGATGAAATTCCATCCAGTGCCACACACGCACACGCACTCACACACACACACACACACACACACACACACGCACGCACACACACACACACACACACAAGCACACCGCTTGCACACACACACACTCTTGGACGGGTGATCGTATTTTCGCACACCAGAAATATGGACCAAAACAAGTGATTCCGAAAATGAGATTGAACACGGCGCTAGACGGCCGAGAGAAACACAAAGAAGTCCTCTTAGTGTTGACCGTTTTCACATCCTCGCTTTTTAATCTTTTTTTAATACACCAGCGCGGAAACACACACAAACACACACGCAGACAGACAAACACACACACACACATCCGTTCTACTTATTGTTGACATGCCCTGCGCTCTTAATAACTCCTTTTGGTGCCAATTCCACACATACCCCACGATGAATGAATGAATGAATAATACATAACTGTAGAGCTGCTGGTGGCGTTTGGGGGGAGGGTCCTGTGTAAAGACTGGATATGTCTCAGAGTTTAGCATTGCATCAATCTCTAAGCATGCACACACACGCACACACATACACACACACACACACACACACACACCCCTTGCCATGACACATTTAATACACCACTGCCTAAGTACAGATGGGTCTGGTCCTCAGAAAGCTGTGAGGGCTGGGGGCGAGGTGAGTGTGTGTTCCTTCTCATGTGAAATAGTGCCCCGTCAATATTCTGCATGTGTGACTTTTTCATTTTTTTTTTTTTCTTTTTCTTTCGGCGGATTTCAAAAGGCCTCACCCCTGTCTGACTCCAGGGACTGAGCAGGGAAAAGGATTTACTTCAACATGTGATTTGAACACGTGTGTGTGTGCCTGTGTGTGTCTTTGTGTGTGTGTGTGTGTGTGTGTGTGTGTGTGTGTGTGTGTGTGTGTGTGTGCGCGCTTGTGTGTGTGTGTGTGTGTGTGTGTAACTGCTAGCCTGTATATGGCTTCTTTAACAATGATAAAAGAAGGAATTGACAAAAGACATGCCGACAAAACAAAGGAAGTCGAAAGACCTAGGCGAGAGAGAGAGCAGAGATAGCAGAAAGAGAGCGAGAGAGAAAGAGAGAGAGAGAGAGAGAGAGAGCAGAATGAGAGAGGAAGGGGAAAAGGAAGTCTATATTAATTGTATAAATGTAGCACCTTTCTTGAACTAAATTCCTTTCCTTCTCAACTGATATTCATACATTCATCACTCGCTCATTGATCAACAGGATGTTTCATGCTTGTATTTTGTGTCATAGTGAACTGAAACCTTCATGTCAGGAACATTTGATCCGTTAAAACAAGACGTTCCTCTGAAATGGGTGGCTGAGTGTGTACTGAGGCAGCTCTGCGGTTGCTGTCTCCTTTCATTACTGACCCATCGGCCCCAGAAACAACCGGAGCTCCTGGGTTTTAGGGTTCAAGCAAACTATGAAGACCTGGAGGAGAACAAAAAAACAGTGCACGCACACACACACACACACACGCATGCACACACGCTGTTTCTGTTACTCTGATTAAATTCTATTCATTAAAATAAACAATCCTACCTACAAAGAAAGACAAAGTCACACACACACAAACACACACACACACACACACACACACACACACACACACACAAACACACACACACACACACACACACACACAAACACACACACACCGATGGCTGTAACAGTGGCATCACTGTCTGCCAGTCCGACCCTCCTCATGGTAAAGAACAGACTGTTGGCCTATGGTTTCCCTAAGTCTCTGGTAGGAAAGTGCTTTACTCTGGTAGATTACGGTCAGAGACCATTAAGATCTTTGTCTCATGAAGGCAGAGGGAAAGGGGGGGGTGGGGGAAATAGATGGTCTGTACGGGACCTAAAAAAAGACACAGGAGATAAAAACCGATGAAATTCTTCCTTCTTTCCTCTCCTCGGGGCGGTGAGCCACTCGGAGGGGGGTGTGGATATCAGCGCAAAAATGAGCAGCCCCATTGCTTATCTTGTACCATTTCTATCCAACTCTCTTTATTTTATGTCTCTGTCTGTCTGCCTCAGTTTTAAGCCCAGTTCGCTGTCTGGTTCCCTTCCTCCCCGTCGCTCTGATGGGAGCTGCAGGATTCTGCTGTCATGTTGTCATATGCCGCGGTCCTGACTCCTCTCGAATCGTCCTCGCTCTTCTCTCCCCGTTAACGTTCGGCCCACCATACCCAGCGTCCTCCCTCCCTCTCCCCCTCCCTCTCTAACTCTCCCATTCACTTGTTTTATGCACTATTGCCTCGCCTAATATCCAAGGTACGGGATAGGACCAGATGGAAAATGGCGATCGGTGGAGCCCAATCTCCAAATGTATTAATATTGTATCAGGTCAGGGTATTTCAAGCGGCTGCATGATAGATAATTTTGCCCGAGGCTTCTAAAGTTTCTGCTCTTTGCCATGTTGAATGGCCCACCTGTTCCAAATAACCAGACATGTGGAATGGTAAAAGATGAGTCTAGTTTAACAAAGGATTTTTCCCCCTGGTCCCCGTGCACCCAAGGCAGGCCTTGCACCAAAGCAGGCCAAGCAAAACCCGAAAATGTTCATTGTTAAAAAAGTAATAATCCCCAATAGAGAACCCACCATTTTGTTTGGCTGGCCTACATTGAGTTGAGGCTGGATTCTATCTTCCAACCACGTTCCTGAAAATCAAGATAAAAGTATGCCCCCCCCCCCCTCCACACACACACACACACACACACACACACCTACACACACACACACCTACACACACACACACACACACACACACACACACACACATACTACCTTCCCATGTGTCTGAATTCAAAACAATGCATTCATCTCAACAAATCATTTGCTCATTGTAGAAATATGTTTTCTGTGCTGCTAGGGAGAACCCTTCCATCGCAGGGCAAACACTTAATGGCATTCTGGATGAAACAAAAACATTTCAAGAGGAGGGCAATTTATTCTAGTACCTCTTGTTTCTGTGATTCCACACAAACCCAATCTGAATAATGAATGCTTCTAGATCCATCACTACCCAGGAATTAAACTCTGGATCTTTGCATTCTACACCTCTTCTTCCTTCCACACACGCACACACACGCAGACACACACGTGGACACACACGCACAAACACAGACACACACAAACACACACACACACAAACACACACACACACACACACACGCACACACACACACACACACACACAGACACACACACACACACACACCTGTACAATAGAGTAGAGATTGCATGGAGCACCACCCTTCGTATTTCCCCCTCCACCTCTGGTTGGTGCATGGGTACGAGGCGGTGCCGGTCTGATTCGAGTCACTTAGTCGGCCCGGGACGGGAACCATAGCAACTGAAGATGTATTCCCGGGCAAGTTGTTGGTGAAGATGAGGCAGGGAGTTGTGTCAGTAGGACGGGGTGGGAGCTATCTGGCAGCGAGAGCCGCTAAATGAAACGCAGAGGCGAACAATACATCTCTTCCTGTGTGCCAATGGGACTCCCCCACACTTACAACCATACACACACAGAACCACACACACACACACACACACACACGCACACACACACAACCACACACAACCACACACACGATACCACACAACCACACATACGCACACACAACCACACACACACACACACACACACATACACACATACACACACAAACACACACACACACCTACACACACACATGTTACCACACAACCACACACACACACAACCACACACACACACATACACACACACACACACACGTACGTATACATCTTCACACACACACAAACAAGTACGTATACACACACAATACCACACACACTCACACCTTGGGCCCCCGGCACAATGCTAGTGTTGTTTTTTAAATGAGCCAAGTTGACCTTCGCAGTGCATTAATGCACACCTCTGATGCAAATACATTTCCCTCCTAGACACAAAATAACCCGAAACACTCCCGGGTTCTGCAGGAGTTGAAAAGGACAGAGATTATGGAGTGGGGAACCAGCATGAGGAGAGAGTATTGACTGTTATGACGGTTCACCTTTTTACCCCGGTAAAAGAATGAATGTCGGCATTTGAATGCTAATGCTGATGTTGGGCTAAGAGACAGCGCCACAGTGATGATTCTTAATAAAGAGCGATGAGTGTTTTACATGGAGGAAGACATTCGCTGCCTCCTGCTTTAGGAGAGCCATCGGCTCACATGCTGAGAGAGAGAGAGAGAGAAAGAGAGAGCGAGATAGAGAGAGAGAGGGAGAGAGAGAGAGAGTAAGAGAGACTGAGGGACTGACGGCGAAAGAAAAGCAATATCAGGGAGACTTTATGGGCAGCTGATAGAAAAGCTTCTGCACATGAATTGATTGAAAGAACAACCAAAGAAAGCCCCTCCAACAACAGTGTTCGGCCCATTGACGTGGTACGGAGGAGGGCGGAGTGCATCGGCTGTCCAAGGGACAAAGCCCCGGCAACAAAGATGCTGGGAGTCGGGAGACGAGATGCTGGGTCGCAACGGCAGCAGAGCCACCGCACACTCTGTATAGTTGTCCCAGCCCCCGTGGCTGATGGGAGGCCGACAAGGGGCCTAGCTGGGGGCCGCAACACAGATCCATCAAGGGCCCACTTCCTTCATAGCTCTCTTTCTCTCACTTTCCCATCTCTTCCTCTCTCCCCCATCTCTTCCTCTACCGCATCTCTCCAACATCTCCTCCTCTCTCCCCCATCTCTTCGTCTCTCTCCCATCTCTCCCCATCTCTTCCTCTCTCCCCCATCTCTTCCTCTCTCCCCCATCTCTCCCCCATCTCTCCCTCTCTCCCCCAGCTCATTCGTTAACAGCCTTTGACCGACGTTGATATAAATGCGTTCTCTGCATCCCCGCGCCCCCCCCCCCCCCCCTCTCCACTCAGTCTTCAGTGAAGACGGGCTAACTCGCTCTACCTTTGCTTGTGGGGCCCGCGGAAAGGGCTTGGGCGCTCGTTGGGGCCCCGGTATAAAACAGAATGCCAAGATGAAACGAGGGATGAAGGGGACGGCGGAGCAGATTGGCCATTATCTGCAACATGAAGCTCCCCGCCACGGGGCCAAGGTCACAGAGACGGGCACAGCTGGGCGGGAAGCGCCGCGCCGTCCCGCCGGCCCAACGCCGCTCTTTGATCAGCCGTGTCATTCCATCACCAAGGTGACCCCGACGAGACGGTTGCTACGGTGACCGGTCACCACGGCCACAGAGCGAGGAGCGACAGTATCAACGCCGGAGAGCCGGTGAAACTCAGCAACGTCTTCGTCTTTTCAGATCGCTGATTACAGAGCCTGTCAGCCGGGAGGAGAGGCGTCACAGCACCACGGACGGCGCCTCCGGTGGCGTCCTGATGAATGTTTTGACCGCCGCATGGTGAGAGACCAGACACCCCTGGCTCTGAGGCCCAGCTGCATACGGGGCGCACTATCAGTCGGACCCATCAACACCCTGTCATGTATAAATATAGATATAAGTATAGATGTATTTAAAGAGACAGGCATTGGCTCCAGCCTGAAGTGACCTGATGCTACAGATGCACATCCTCTTCCAGCTCTCCCCCCCCCCCCCCCCCAGTGAGGCAACCACACTGGCAATGAAGTTAATTAAGATTTGAATCCTGGGTGAGGGTGTCAGTGGAATCCCGCAACAACAAAGGGCAGAGGAAGGCGGCGGCGAGAGTCGGCAGAGGGCTTGGGAGGGATGAGTGGTGCATTATGGGTGGGTGCATAGCCCCCAAACCCCCCCCCCTCCATCCCTCATCCCATTGGTCAGGATGAGCAAGGCTAGGCAGGCTAGTAGAGACTGATCAGAGAGGCTTGATGATGTGTGTGTGTGTGTGTGTTTGTGTGAGTGTGTGAGTTTGTGTGTGTGTGTGTGTGTATGTTTGTGTGTGTGTGTGTGTGTGCATGTGTGTGTGTGTGTGTGTTTGCTTCTTTTGATATAAGAGTAAGCATAAGAGCCATGCTACGCACAGCTAGAATGATGAGTTCATTCTCGAGCAGGAGAAAACATAATCAAACTGCTTGTCTGATGTTGTAAACACCGGGAAAACAAATTAACGACAATGGTAAGGATGCGACAATCCATGACAGACTAGAGGAAAAGGGGGGAAAATTCACTCTGAGACATTTGAATGCCTCCGGAAGAAAATGATCTCGCTTCTTGACTATGAAATAGAACAGTTTGCCGCAACTGACTTACATCAAGATTAACATCGGCCTTGATAGGGATTTCTCCTTTTTTATCTCGCCCCAAACCAAATTAGGAGGAGGCATTTATCAGCGTGGCTGTGTTGGGGCCTAAGCCTTCTGGGCAATGTAGTTGTGGAGAGAGGACCGACGCTGGTCCCAGAGCTGTGATATTGGAGCGGGCTAGAGCAGGGACGGGAGCCTATGCAATGTAAACAACGGAGGCTTTATGTGTGCGATGAAATAAGTGCGAATATTCCCCCGGTGGAGCCTGGGAGACAGAGGACCGTCAACACACCGCCTTATTGAAGTTTACCCTCAGGCACCGCGACCAAACACACTCCTTTATTCAACTCCCGCTTCTATTGCTTTGATTGAATGGACGCGGGCTGTTACAAAGACAACCCTGTAACATAAGGTTGGTTCTATGGATTATTATATATATCACATGTTTACTAGTATACTAATAACAGAAATTATCCTGAGGACCAAATTATGGCCCAGACTATGATAGAAATTCATGTTTCGAGAGACATACACAACTACTAGTCTAAACCCAGAAAAAAAAATATGAGCAAGATATTTTGAGGTTTAATCCAGGGGCTTGATCCATGAAAGCAGACCTTTGCAGAAATGAAATGCTCCCGATTAAAGAAAGTCATGAAAGCACACAGCCTTTTCCAGGCTGGAACATCAATAAGTTGTTCTTCCATGACCCAAAGAGCTGACCCAAAAAGCCTTACCACCATGACCCCCCCCCCCCCCCCCCCTGCACAAACATGCTAATACCACCTGGGGGCCAACCTGTGGGCCGTCCGTACGCTGCTGCCACGGCCGGCCCTCCACCGCTACACTTAAAGCGCTGCCAAGCTCATCAGCGGCGGCTGGGATCCAGGAGATCACAGCCACTCTAGGTGCTGACGCGCTCAGCGTTCCTCAAAGGCTGATGGATCTGGCGTGTTCATTATGGAGCGGGAGCTCTCTTTAATCAGGCTGAGAGTCACTTATCATGAGGACGCCTCAGCGCACACACCAACGCACACACACGCATGACCGCACACGCACACAGGTGCACTGATGCACACACGCACGTACATAGACACACGCACGCACTTACGCACACACACACGTGTGCACACGCATGCCTACACGTGCATGAACGCACGCACACACACGTACGCACCTATGCACACATACACACGCACGCATTTCCGCACACACCCATATGGACACCTATATATATACACACAAATGGAAAGTGCTTCTCATAAATTATGCATATACAGAAGAACTTAAATATGTGTTAATATACACAGTAATGGTGTGGCTGAACAAGCGCACGAGTAAAACGAATGACCGCACAAACGTACACGGGAGTGGGCTTGTGTGTCTCTGTGACTAGAAAAAGAGCACGTTGGTTCCAACGCCCACCCACGGGCCACGGCGCCCTGCGCACGGACACTAATGCCGTTGTGGTCCTGCAGACCTGAGATGGGGAAAAGAGCTTATTGGATTTTAGAGGACAAGGTACAGAGATGCTCATGGCGTGTTTTCCACACAAGACAAATCCATTAGTTGAGTAGGGATGCTGTTGTGTTTGCAGGTATGGATGTTTCCGGCCGGGGACAATCTGATCTCTGGGCCCGCCGTGTGTAAGACTGAATAAATATTTGAGATTTGGAGCGCGGACGCGTTTCCGGAGAGCGTCGGTAAACATCTGTGAGAGTGTTTGTGTTTTCTGTTTATCTGCGTCAGTGTGGCATACGCACAGCGCTGTGTACAAGCGTAGATACAGGTGAGGGCCTATCGTGTGTGTGTGTGTGTGTGTGTGTGTGTGTGTGTGTGTGTGTGTGTGTGTGTGTGTGTGTGTGTGTGTGTGTGTGTGTGTGTGTGTGTGTGTGTGCGTGTGTGTGTGTGTGTGTGTGTGTGTGTGTGTGCACTGATTTAATCGCTCCTCAGACAGAGCACAGAGAGGCCAAGGAGGCTGTGAGACAGATAGGAACAGACAAACGCGACAAGGCGAAAGAGGGAGTGTGTGTGTCTGTGTGTGTGTGTGTGTGTGTGTGTGTTTCTGTGTGTATGTCTGCATTGTCCCCCAGGCTACCTCTGCTGCTACACAACAAATACATCCCTCAGACACAGATATGTATGTATGCACACCCAGGTGGATAAACACACGTACACACACACACACACACACACACACACACACACACAAACACACACGCACACACACACACACACACATAAACAGACACACACTCAAACACAAACATACAGGCCGGTTAAATGTCCAAAATGCATTACATACATCCACACTGGCACAAAGGCACAAAAAAACACATAGCCCCTTATACAACCTTATAATTATCTGAAAACAAGGACCCAATTTGTTTTCATTGTCAATTTGGCACTTTTAATCCACAATTATCCATCATCAAATTGACGCAAGAATATGACTTTTTTTCTCGCTGCTCGCTATTATTATCTAAAGTAGCGACATATTACACGGTTTAAGTGTTGTGCAAGTGTTGTGAACGCACCCACATGCGTGTGCATGTCTGCATCTGTGAGTGTGTGTGTTTTTCTGAGCATAAGAGTGCTTGTGGGTGTGTGTGTTTGTGTGTGTGTGTGTGTGTGTGTGTGTCGGTATGCATGTGTGGTCATGAGAGTGCTTGTGTGTGTGTGTGTGTGTGTGTGTGTGTGTGTGTGTGTGTGTGTGCGCGTGTGCGTGTGCGTGAGTGTGTGTGTGTGTGTGTGTGTATGTGAGCGTGAGACTGCTTGTGCGTGTGCGTTTCTGTGTTTCAGTGTGCGTGTGTGAGCGAGCGTGAGAGTGCTTGGATGTGCGTGCCCGTGGGCGAGTGCGAGTGCGGTAGTGAAGCGTATGGCCAGAGGTCACTAATGGAGAACATGGTGGTAATGAGCCTTCCAGCCCAGGTTGTCCCTTAATCTCATCTACCTAACTCGATCAGGTAAAGGTCAGCCCACTGTACACAAGGTGCCCTGTCTCCGACCGACTCCCTTCCAGAGAGCCCCGCGTGTGGGACCCTATAGCGGCCCCAGAGGGCCGAGAGGGGCTGCCGCGTTCACTCAGGGCTAATTTCATTTGCAGTGGTTTTCTTTCCAGGTTTCTTTTGTTCAGCCAGAGGGTGCCTACGGACGGCAGGGTTGTGTACGGGAAGGTGTTTGACGTCCAGTGTAAAGGTAATGGGTTCCTTTAACCCGTACCTGTAGGATTTACATCTATTTTCATGTCTGCCATATTCAGTGATGCCAGTAACGCGTTACTGGCCTCGGACTCCTCTGATTACTGCAGTAATCAGATTAAAGTTAATCATCAAAGTCACTGTGCGTTACTATTTTTTTACCGGATCACCGATTGGCGTTGAGAGCGATGGAGTGGTGTGTGGGTGTCTGTCTGCCTGTTTGTGTGAGAGTGTTTGTGCGTGTGAAGCGTAAGTCTCCAAAGACTTCAATCTATCACAGGCGAGTGTCGACCTTGACTCTCCAGAGTCCGCGCCACCAGTTGTTATTAGCGGCGGAATTAGTCGCGCAGTGCTGCGTGCGTGTGTGTGTTTGTGTGTGTGTGTGTGTGTGTGTGTGTGTGTGTGTGTGTGTGTGTGTGTGTGTGTGTGTGTGTGTGTGTGTGTGTTGTGCTGGAGCGACGGCAACAGAGAGAGTCCGTGGGAGCCACTACATTTTCACCAGAGAACTAAACCCACGGGGGGGGCCGTGCAGCTCGAGCGCTAGAACGCGCTGTTTACGTCACGCACGTGGAGATGCGTCCAGTGATCCCCCCCTGTAAAGCGCGCAGTGATATTTTGTCTATGCATTTGAAGTTGGCGGAAGCGGTTGAAAGCCGTGTGTCAGTGTGTGCACCCAGGGCCGTAGCACCAAATTCTGGGCCCTGTATACAAGAGGTACTCATGCCCCCCCCGCCCCCCCGCCCCGAATTCCCCCTACCAGCCCCCTGCGCAGAATTGTTGAGGGGGGGGGGGGGGGGGGGGGGGAATTAGTATTGGCAAAACCGTGTTTTTATTTTTAGGTGGCAGCGGGTGTTGTCGCAGCTAAATGTAACTAATAAAGTAACTTGTAATCTAACTTAGTTACTTTTAAAATCAAGTAATCAGTAAAGTAACTAAGCTACTATTTTAAGGAGAAACTAGTAATCAGTTATCGGATTACTTTTTCAAGGTAACTGTGGCAACACTGGCCATATTAGATATAAGTGTCTCCAATGAAACAAAGTAATTTTGATTCCACCAAACACATGCAACCTTAGGTATCTCAAATACGATAAACTGCCAAAAAGACGAACGGCGCAACAGGAAAACCCTCCAGAAAAAAAGGTTATCTCCTGCCAAAGGAGATGTCTCCCTCACCCTCCCCGACTGTCTGACTTGCTGGAGGAGAACACAGCCTCGTGATGGACCTCGAAGCAGCCCAGTTTAAACCCCTTTAATCTGCCCCAGGGGATATGACATCTTAAGGCTGTGGCGGCTCTGGAAGCCGGGAGCGGAAGGCAAGTCTGACACATCGCAATTCTACCAGATCAACTCCTGGCTCCTTTCACATGTGGAGAGGAGAGGAAATGGGAAGGGAAAACTTGACTTGCGAGAAGAGGCCATTAAGGAAAGGAAAGTAGCTACATTTTCCTTCATTATTGCTTTTAGACGATTTCCCGGTGAAATTGCCTGACATATGGCGAGTTTGTGAGAATCAGAGAGAGGCAGAGGGGCGGGGGGTGGGGTTGCCTAGTCTTACATCAGCCTCTACGTGTGTGACTGTGCATACCAGAAGCTGTGCATGTGCGTGAATAAACAGCGTGTGTCCTCTGAGGGGGAAAGGTAGCGCTCCACCTGACACATTGAAAATACATCATCTCAATCAGATCGCGGTCTGCGCAATGACTGCCAGACGCAAGCGCATGCATAATTGCGGCTGGGGGTAACAGGACGCCTGGCTGTGTTTATGATGGTGAAAATAATCATGCATCTGGTACGGAGAGTTTGAACAGCGGCAGCCGTGCATTGATCGTCCGTGCGTATTCCAGCAGACTGATTCTCGTGTGCCCCTGCTTGGGCACTTTGTACACTAATGACTCGCAATGAAATCCCCTGTATGGGTCTGGACAAACTAATGGCCTTCAAGCAAATGAATATGTGATACTAACACAGATTATCATTGTCAATTTATCGCCCTTCCATACATCCCAAATGTGTGCCTCTTTAAAATGTTATGCTTTGCTGCCATCTAGATAAATAAAGGGTAATTTTTGCACTAATAGAGTGGACAACAGGAAATGAAGATGATGAGATGGGTGTTTTGGTGGAACACCACCCGAAGGATTAGAGCCGGGGAGGGGGAACCGCATTGCCTCCTCCTAGTCTGTGGTCTCATGTATTCTGCAGATAACAGAACGCAGACAGTGACGAACACTCTGGTGGGCTTCTACCGTCTGGAGCTGCACATTGCAGGATGATTCACAGGCAGATTCTGCTGTTCATCAGGATGTCTGACAGTTCAATTCCACATCTCTGCTAACCATCAGGGCTGTCATCTGTCAGGAATCTATCTGCATGTATTCACGAGTGAGAACAGGCTAAGTCTGACGTTTCTGAACATGTAATGCAGTTTTTGAAATGCAGTTACATTGTTTTGGGGGGGCTTTTTTCAGAGCCGTGAATGGCAGAATATGTGCTATCATCACTATTACCTCTGACGCCCCTAGGTGGTTACATGGAACGCAGAGACGTCTGTAAATTGGCGTTTGCCTGGCTTACAAGATTCAAGATGGTTTATTGTCATAAACACAACAATTACAAAAGTAGTCGCTGGCACTGAAATTCTTGAGTCTAAGACTCCTGACAGTTAAATTCCAGTGCAATGTAAAAGAGAAGTATAAAAGAAACACAAGTAAGAGTGCTGAGACCGAAATAAACAAAAATAAATAAATAAACTACAATACTGGACATAATAATTGGAATAAAATAAAAATTAGAATAAAATAAAAATATAGTAAAAACTGTAATGTATGAATAGTTGCAGCATAAACAGAGTGTGAAATGTAAATGTAAACAGACGTTTTTATAAAGATGTTGACTGTTATAAAGTGGCATAGTGGTGAGCTAAGTAAGTAGTTCAGGAGTTCAGCAGTCGTATGGCCTGTGGCCTGATTACACGGAATCAGGTGAGATGTATAATTCCGAACTCATCATCGGAGGAAAGATTGCTGGGTTAGCATTAGCCCTCCATTAGCCCCGTCCACTGACTTGTAGAGCTACTGTGGGCCGGTCCGGTTCATTTGAGGGGAATGCACTTTTAATTACTTTCCAAAGATGTCCAATTTGTTCCAGATTGTCCCTTTTTTCCAAAGCAGTACCAATAACAACAAGATTGCACTTTGTCTACAAACTCACGGATAATTCGGCGCTATTTCCGACAATGTGATTATTAGGCTACCTGTGAGGCGTCGTTGACAGGGGGCCCTCCGCAAAGATTATCCCGCCAGAATTAGCTTAGAATATAATTGCAACAGCGGCGCATCACAGGTACATAGTGCAGAATTATCTGCGTGTTTGTAGACAAACTACAGTCTTGTTGCGTTGTTATAGGCACTCATTTTGAAAAGCGATTTCTTCGGAGCACATTGGAAATCTCTGGAAAGTATTTAAAGAATATTCCTCTCACATCAACAGGAGCAGCTTCTGTAACTGCAAGTCAATGGAGGCGTCTAATCGAAAGCAAACGCTAACCAAGATATCTTCCCTTCTGGAAGCACAATGATGAATTTTGAGTTAAACAACTCATCTGAATCTGGGTAAGATAGGCAAACGCCAATTTACAGATATCGCTGTGTATCCTTTACGTACTGCTGCTTCATTAAGGGGAGAATCTGTCAAATTGACAGTGCAAGTCAATATGAGAATGTAGGAGAGGACTGCCTGAACTGATGTCCTACGACTCAGGCAGATAGAAGTTGTAGATGCCTTGAGCAAACCCCAGTTCTTTGTGAGTTGAGGCACAGGACACCCACCATGGGGTATCGGTTGCCCTCACCCTGGGGAAATATAGAATTCCTAATGAGCCAAACCATCATGTCCTTGAAAGTTGGAAGAACACCAAGCATCTGGAGGAAACTCGGGCTAACTCAAGGAGAGAACCTACAAACTCCAGACAGCAGAGTTGGGAGTTTAAACTGTCGCCAGTGTCAAAGTAGCGGACAGCCTCAGAAAAATAGGGGTTAGCTTCTGCCAGAGAAAAAAATGTTCCTGATTTATTTGTGTATGTTATTCTCTGTGTTCACCAAAGGTTCACCGGCAGCCGTTGACCGTGAGTGATTCAAAGAAGAAATCGTCACGGTAGGAATATGGCTCAGAAGGTAGAGCGTTTTGGCTGGTCACCGGAGGTTGCTGGTACGATCCCTGGCTCCTCCTAGCTTAGTGTCAAGGTGTCTCTAAACAAGACACCTCACCCTCACTGCTCCCTACAAGCCGGCCGTCGCCCTGCATGGCTGACTCCGCCATTGGTGTGTGAATGTGTGCATGAACGGGTGAATGTGAGGCAATATTGTAAAGCGCTCTGAGTGGCCACTGGTTAGAATAGCACTGCATAAATGCAGACCATTTACCATTTTATATCTCAACCGAGTCTAGCTCTCGCCCTGGTTTTGCCACGGCCGCCATCCGTCCCTCCTGACATCTGGGACGGGTTGCGGGGCTCCAGCCGGGGTTCAGGGGAGGCAGGCGGCCCAGGGCCCCAGCATCGGCTCTCCGTCAGTGGGGGACGTTCTGCATACTGAGCAGTCTGATTAGGCAAAGGAGCGCTGTGGGGGGCCCGTTGGAGAGGACCGGGAGGGAGACAGGCGTGACGGCACACAGCCCCACAGCTGTCTGCCTCGTCTGGCCAGGTAAGTGGGAGGACGACCCGGTGAAGCCTCCCCCTCCTCCCCCTTCGCCCCGGCAGAGAGACGGCGGGCTCAGGACTGACCGGGCGCCACTCACACATTCACGATGCTAAATGGTAAATGGACTGCATTTATACAGTGCTCTTCTAACCAGTGGCCACTCAAAGTGCTCTACAATTATTGCCTTACATTCATACACACGTTCACAGCGCTCTACAACCACGCAGGGCGACAGCCAGCTCTTTGGGAGCAGTCAGGGTGAGTGGTTGCTCAGGGACATCTGGACACTCAGCTAGGAGGAGCCGGGGATCGAACTAGCAACCTTCCGGTTAGAAGTCAACCCGCTCTACCAACTGAGCCAGGGGGCGTGAGTGGTTTTGCTTTGATGGAGGGGGGTAATTGTTGTGATCCATACAATTGCAATGCTATAGATGAGGACATGACTGGCTTGTTGCTATTTGTTTATTAAAACAGATTGCCGACAACCCTAATTAATTTCAGACAGAGAAAATGTTTTACCCCCGCTCATAATTAATTTCTGTCTCGGGAGTGACAAGCCATGGTTAACCATGCCGCCCATAAAGATACCAAAACATGTATTTAAGTAAAAAAGGTTTTGATGTTAAACTAAATTGGAAGGAGGGATTATGCTAACCCCAGCAAAACCAGAGCCATACCTCTGTTGGCCTTACAGACAACAATGGAACTCAATAGCATCGTAGCTGAGCAATCTCCCATTTAAAGTCAATAATCTTTACCTCCACTCCATCATCAATCCTGGTGCCAGTAGGACTGCAGCCAAACAAGAACAACGCTCTGAGATACTGATCACAACAGGCCTGTCTGTCCACCTCAATGTCCCACACAGCACATGACCGTCACATGATCGCCAGCCGTGTGGGTGTGTGTGTGTGTGTGTGTATTTGTGTGTGTGTGTGTTTGTGTGTGTGTGTGTGTGTGTGTGTATGTGTGTGTTACTGTGTGTAAGCTGTGTGTGTGTGTGTGCATGTCAGCCATGTGTGTTTGTTTGTGTGTGTGTCCACCGTGTGTGCATGTGTTTGTGTGTCAACTGTGTATGTATGTGTCAGCCATGTTTGTGTTTCATCCATGTGTGTGTGTGGATGCGTGTGTTTGTCATCAATGTGTGTATGTGTGTGTGTGTGTGTGTTAATGTATGTGTAAGCCGTGTGTGTGTGTCAGTCGTGTGTGTGTGTGTGTGTGTGTGTGTGTGTGTGTGTGTGTCAGCCATTTGTGTGTGTGTGTGTGTGTGTGTGTCAGCCGTGTGTGTGTACGTGTTCCACACCCACACGCATTACGGTAACCGATGAATGCTGTCACGGTCAAAATAAAATCAGAGAGGCATAAATCAGACGGTGATTGCGTAAATCTCCGGCGCGGCGCGGCGGTGGCGGCGGAGGGTTTATGAGGCGCTGCGACTCACGCTGATTGCCCGGACTCCACCTTCACCGCAGCCCTCCTCCTCTAATAAGGTGGACAGGGTGGAGGAGACGGGTGGGGGGCCGGCAGGGCGTGTGTGTGGACGGAGGTGTGGGTGGACGGAGGTTAGGGTGGGGTTGTAGGGGGGTCCTCTCGGGTGCTGACGAAGAAGACACAACTAACGGGTGGAGGTCTGTAACTAAGGGGTGGAGGTCTGTAACTAAGGGGTGGAGGTCTGTAACTAACGGGTGGAGGTCTGTAACTAACGGGTGGAGGTCTGTAACTAAGGGGTGGAGGTCTGTAACTAAGGGGTGGAGGTCTGTGACTAACAGGTGGAGGTCTGTAACTAAGGGGTGGAGGTCTGTAACTAAGGGGTGGAGGTCTGTGACTAAGGGGTGGAGGTCTGTAACTAAGGGGTGGAGGTCTGTAACTAACGGGTGGAGGTCTGTAACTAACGGGTGGAGGTCTGTCACTAACGGGTGGAAGTCTGTAACTAACGGGTGGAGGCGAAAATCCTCAACTATCCTTGCCCGTGACTCATTGCTGCGTCTCCTAGTGCACGCACAAACATACACACAAACACATACCTTACTCACACATGCACACACACACATACACACACAGGTTGACATGAGCAAATAACCTAAGCGTAATCCCTGAGGAAGATTACACAGGGCGCACACTAACACACACACTGCCACAGAAACACACACACACACACACACACACACACGCACACACGCACACACACACACCATGGACGCAACACCCGGCCAGGATCGCGCGCTGTCAGGGGAGCGTGAGGGGACATGACAGAACAGCGCAGAGAGGTCAGCCTTCCACCGAGTCGATAATGAAAGAATAATACCGCAGTAAGGCCGGCCGAGCGCTGCCCGCGATCGCTCATCTCATTAGCGTTGGCCCTAATGACGCCCGTTTCTGCTATGTGTTGGACACCCTTAATTAGGCACGGCCTTCTAAAAATAAACCGTCAATTAAGAGGCGGCGTGAGCGTACACGCTCTGGGGGCGCGGTGCTGCTGTTGGTGTTTTCGTTGGAGTAATTGAGTCGGGCGGTGTTAACACTAAACAAGACGCGTCCGAGCGATGCACAGCGCTCCGTCTATAGGGATGGCGTGTTGGTGGAGCGGAGTTAAAGGGTGAGGGCGGCGTGAAGACGGACGGAACGCGTTCATCCTGGTGTTGCTGGGAGGAAGTGGCTGAGGGGGAGTGTGTTTGTGTGTTTATTGTTTATTGATTAAAAGGATCCCCGTTAGCTGTCACCAAAGTGGGACGAGCTAGTCTTCTGGGGCTCAGAGATCAACCCTTAAGAACAACATGGCCGACCTGAGGACGGCAGAGAGTTGGCGTGAGAGCAGAGGTCAACGATCGTCCTAAACACGAGCAGAGAGACTGAAAGAGCAGGAAATCGCTGGAGAAAGTTAAACTCGTAGCGTCGCACATTGCGAGCAGAATGTTTGTGCTGAGACTCAGAGGTGGGCCTGAATAATTCAGCACTTAAAGAAAATAGGGTTTACTTTATGTCGCAATATAAGCTGCCCACCTAGTCATCCATTGGAATAGGATGCATTTTATTTGTTTACATTTTGTAAATAGCTTATATTCCATCATCAGTCCACCATAGTCCTACCGGACCATTAAGGTAAAATTATATCAATAAAGAACAAACCCATCAAACTGTGAACCAGGCGAAAAACACAGCCCGCGATGCATTGTCTGTGTTTACACATCTATATTATATAAATAATTTTCTTTAAGAAGCTAACACCCTCGCCAGGCAAACCAAGGGCCTGTGACTAATTAGCATCCCCCGGCCATGAGTGACATCATGCAGCAAGAAATAGCCCTAATCCGACACGTTCGCCGCGTATCTACAGCGCATCGTAAAGCTGTCAACACGCGGCGCCGTGTTCACTCACATCGGATGTTATGGGACGGTATCGAGTGTGAACTGGTGTTCTCTGAGCAATGTCAGCGGAGGACACTACATCTTTGTTATGGTAATTACAGCGCACTGAAATTATGCAGATGAAACAATGGAACGGGCCAAAGTTTCAGCGAGCAATACACTTAGGCAGAATGTCATATTTTCAAGCTAGTCATTTGGAAGACTTACTATGTCTTTAAAGAAATTCAAAACAAAACACCATGACAGAGAAAGTCTAATAGACTGAATATTTAAAAAAGGCACAATTCCTTCAGGGGAAAAGCCATTACGGCCTCGGTAGAGAGGCAATAACATTCAGTGGTATAATAGGTAGAAATATTCAAAGTCTGCAACCTTTATCTTGACGATTCCTTCTCTGCCTTTTTACATGGTGTCATTTCTTTTTTTAAGGAATTATTATAATGAAACAGTTTGGGGAACTTTAAATGGGCCACCTGTACTTTATAACTCTTTCTTCTGGCAGCATATGTCTTCCCCAAATGAAAGGTGTTTTGAGAGGGAGAGGAGAGGGGACTAATCCGTGCCTTGAATGCGCTCCATTTGGCCTTGTTTCCAGCCCTGCTCTGTCCACTGCCGTGGATACCAGACACACACCAACAGACACACACCAGCAAACACACACCAGCAGACACACACCAAAATACGCACATCAACAGACACACACCAACAGACACACACCAGAAGACACACACCAGCAGACACACACCAGCAAAGACACACCAGCAGACACACACCAACATACACACATCAACAGACACACACCAACAGACACACACCAACAGACACACAGCAGCAGAACAGCAGACCTGGGGCTTTCAGAGAGACACACCCACACACACATACACACACACACACACACAAACACACACACAGGCAGCCACACACACACACACACACACACACAAACACATGCCTGCAGACCCCCACACACACATACACACACACACACACACACACACACAGGCAGACACACACAAACACACACACACACACACACACACACACACACACACACACACATTCCACTCCCACACACAATTTAAGTTGCAATCCTTGTCTGTCTTTCTTTGAATCTTCCTCCCCCCCTCTCTTCCTCTCTCTTTCCTTGTGTCTCTACTCCTCTGACTCTCCTAAACACCTTCACTCATACATATACACAGCCTTATGATCACAGCCGCTACCTCAGTCCTGTGGACGTCCAGCTCTTCCTAAAGAGTGCTGTTGTATCGGGCGTTTGCACCAGCGTGCCTTTGGCCCAGAGAGGGAGAGAGAGAGCTCAGATCAATATCTTGATCTCACTTATCATTAGACCCTCTCAAATATTGTGCATCCGAGTGTGTTGGGTTACTACTCGACTAAGTGTTAATACCTGACGTTTGTCCACACAGGCCCACTTTATTTTTTCTGTATCATTAGCATACATGGCCGTGTGATTGACCTTAATCATTATGGGGGGCCTCGGCTTGATTTCACTGTTTTAATGTATTCGGTTACTGCACTCTACAATGAAATATCTACGGCACAGTGCAAACAAACAGAGAGATACACACGTGCGACGCCCAACACACACCCACACACACGGCCATGTGACCGTACCCGGTAGACCTGCGAGTCAATAAAATACACATTAGAAATACAGATGTGAAAGCATCTTCTCCTAACCCCGCTCTCGTGTGTATGGGTGTGTGTGTTTGTGTGTGTGCGTGTGCGTGTGCGTGCGTGTGCGTGTGCGTGTGTGTGTGTGTGTGTGTGTGTGTTTGTGTGTAGGCTGGAGGCCTGCCATCCTGGGTCTCCAAGGCCAGATCTGAAACCTATTCCCCTGATCCAGGCGCTGAGTCAAGGTTCAGCAGATTGCCGGCCGGGCTGAATTGAGCTCCAGTGATCTCTACTTGGGCTACTTTTTCTTCCTTTCTTTTTTTTCTTTTTTTATCACGGTCCTGTCAGGGGGTGTGGGGGGGGTGACAGCTCCTCAAGATCAAGGTGACTTATAGGAGACGGGGAGGGGGTGATGGTGGGGGGGGGGAGGTAATGACATCATGGCGGTCAAGATCATTCCCATTCCTTGACAGATTACAGTGTTGGACAAGCTGCCACTCGCGTCGCATGGCTGTGATGGCTCTGATAATTGGAGTGCTTATTGGGGTGGGGTAACTGGGGGGGTGAGGCACGGGGGCCGGACGGATGGATGCCGGGGCCCCAGTCGATGGATCGATACTGTGATGCAAAGCTGCAGGTACGGGCGCTAGCCGGAGCGTGTGGGTATAGAATCAAAACTGAAGAAGGTCGTTGGTGCGATTGTATTTGCATTATCCTCCTCATCGTCCCGCCCTCCTCTCCTCTCTGCTTTATTCTCATTGTCACTCAGTGGGAAATGTATTATGGGAGAGGAGAGCTCAGCCCTGATAAATCCCGGGGAGCCGCGGTGCCCCAGGCTGTATATATATGATGTACAGAAACTGACAGCGAAGAAAATGTACCTTCCCGGGCGCCATGACAGCTCGGATGCACCGGAGAGTGTGTGGCATTTATTGGAGTATTCGTTTTGGATTCCGCCTTTTTATTGTGCTATTATTGTTTTATCTTCCTCAATCCCATTCCACTGATCTAACTATCAATTTGCCTCCTGTCTTCCTGGCAAGTAGACTCACGGGCGGCCGGCCCGTCATTGTTCGGCATCAGGCGGCGGCCCCGGCAGAAAAAAGATTTCATAATCATCGCTTGTGCTCCTCGCAAGTCAATAGCTGCGACTTTATCAGCGGAGAACACACAGCAGGTTGGTTCAGGGAGTTAATTGAATGGGAGAAAATGCAGCGCGCCGGCGCCACGCGCACAATGTCATTTTCATATCGCTCAAATGTCATCAGACCATGGGGGTGACAGCATGGGCTGACCACCTGTCAGGGCTCCCGCTGACGGCAGCCACTGAGCACCCTGGGACCCCCCTCTGCCCCCCTCCCTCCACAACCGCTGCCGTTGCCCCCTTTAAAGGAGCTCTGCGTTTCTTTGTGTTATTTCCAGACATTTTTACCCGGGCGGCTGCGTGCAGAAGTAAGTTGTGGGGGTGTCAGCGGGCTGTCAGGGGCTCAGCTGTTACTCAGAGGCTTTAGGAATGGATAGGTGTCGCCCTCGGCACCTGACATATATTACAGGAACTTCTGCTGATTAGTATGCATGGGGCTCGCACTCAGGTGGATTACAAATCCATTTTTTGTAAAAGGGGAATAGTGCAGTACTGTATGTTGTACATGTAAATACGATGCGTTGGTGGTGGAAATTGTGTTTTATTAATCCGATTGGGAATATCTCACTTTCTTTTCCGATCAAAACATACTCAGATATCACGTATCGTTAGTCTCATAGCATAATTCAAGAAAAGTCAAGATAAATCTTAAAATATGACTCGGGCAATTGTGCTATGAGGCCAACGATAAATATCACAAAAATGTTGTCCACAAGCGATTGGTTCTACAGAAACACCTCAGTCTGAAGGCAGTCACCACTTACATCTCAGGGGGTTCAAACCATTGTTTAAAGCGAGCCCATGCCAGCCACTACCATTTACGGCTGCAACCACTTCCCCTAACTGCCGTCCTGGCCTCCACCAAACGCCAAACTGCCTTTTTCCACTGGTCTGTGACCCACTTAAGCCTGTCTCTGCCGTAAGCAATTAGTCGATTTGGATCTAACTTTGTGACGGCTGCCCCAGAGTCAGTATCACATTGCAGCCGGCGATGCAACAGCCAGTCACAATCTAGAGTGGTGCCGGATTTGGGTCTTAAGGAGTCAGAATGACCAGATCTAGCTTAGCCTGCTATTGCAAATGAGACTGCAATAAAATCCAATCATGAAAACTTTAGAACTATGTAAACACTTTTGCTGGAGACAACATCACATTAATGAAAATAACATTGCAGGAGATGATGTTGGGTCGGGGTCACGGATCTGATGGGAGATGTTTGATTGGCCATCAATACCAGAGAAGCTTAACCTGGATGTTTTCGCACAGAAAAAAGGGTCTCTACACGAAACTAAACTCTACGACCTCTAGTGAGGGCAACACTGGAGACCCGACAACCACCCCAACGCAATAAATAAAAGGAGGAGGGATCAATACTTCTGGGGTCCATAGATGATCACAGGGAGATAGAATTCCTGCAGAATTTAATTGAACAGGAGTCATAGCTGGCAGGAGAGGAATCTCCGACGTCTGATATCGAAGGCTAAATTTCAATCCTCACGAAGAACGGAAAAGAAACGAGTGACGAGACGACAGAGAAGAGAACGAGAGAGAGAACAAGGATGGAAGTCAAAGAACGGTGTTGCTGGCACTGAGAGAAAGCAGTGAGGAGTGAGGAATAGAGCGCATACAGAGGGAGTAGAGTCTGGCGGAGAGTAAGGCAAGTGAGGAGGCTCAAGGATCCGTCAGCGGCAGACGTGAGGAGTGAGAAAACATGGCAAGGCAGAATAATAGTTACAGCGGGAAAGAGGGAGTGGTGAGGAGGAGAAAAAGAGAAATAGCCAATTAGCAAGAATACTGCAGGTGTGTTTTCTCTCTATAACCCCACCCCCCCCCACCCGTCTCCCCCGTCCCCATCACCCTCTTCTACCCTGTCGAAGGGGGGGGGGGGGGGGGGGGGGGGGGGGGGGGGGGTGAGGGGGTGGGGGTAGGGCTGTGCAGGCCTCAAAGAGCATGGAGTTGCTAAGGCAACCACCTGGCACGCTCTGTCTCCAGGGAAACGGAAATGTCACAGCTTAAGAGGTCTCACATAAAGTAAGCAGGGAAGAAAATGGCAGAGATAGAGAGACAGAGACAGAGAGGGGGAGAGAGAGAGAGACAGAGAGAGAGAGGGAGAGAGAGAGAGAGGGAGACAGAGAGAGACAGACAGAGGTAAAGAGACAGAGAGAGACAGAGAGACAGAAAGAAACAGAGAAAGGGGGGGAGAAAGAATTAAGAGAGACAGAGCGAGAGAGAGAGAGAGAGAGAGAGAGAGAGAGAGGGAGAGGGGGGGAGAGAGAGAGTGAGAGAGAGAGACAGAGAGGGAGAGGGGGGGAGAGAGAGAGAGAGTGAGAGAGAGAGAGAGTGAGAGAGAGAGACAGAGAGGGAGAGGGGGGGAGAGAGAGAGAGAGAGAGAGAGAGAGAGAGAAAGAGAACATGCAGGTAAGAATGAGGAAACACAGCAGTGGAATCGTAGTGTAACGCCTTATCTTTGTGCCAAAGCTGTCACATTATCTATGGAGTTTCTGTAGAATCAAATTAATCTGCTGGCATTTCCATCTGAGCCTCCCACTACTCCCTAACTTAGTTTACAGTCTGAGCAGATGACAAAGGGGACGCGCGGGTAATTTAGAGACGCTCCCTTAGTGATAATCACGGCAGAAACTCAAAACCCTCGTATCTGATGCCTGAACACAATACCGCCGGTGGCAGGGTCTCGGAGAACTAATCACATTTCATTTATTGAATCAAATATTTACCGTTGAAGAGGACCGGAGAGGGTCTGGAGGCGCTGCTGCGGGGTCGAGTCCCACCGCTGGCAGCCTCCACGGCGGGGTTGAATGTGACCGGGTTTAGCGCCCGGGCAGCCAAGCGACCCTCCAAATCACACATTAGCGAAGGCCAACCTGCTAAAAAGCCATTAACCTGAATGGTCACTGATTCCTCCATTATTAGCACAGTGCTGCGCCCTCGCTCCTCCAGAGCCTCCCGGCCTCACACAGGTGCTGCAGCCCCCACCTCTGCCCCCTTCCACCCCTCCATACCCCCCCCCCCCCCACCACCACCACCACCACCACCCTCCAGCCTCCTTCAACCCGCCCCCCTCCCAGCCCCCACAGGCCCCGGCAGGGTCAACAAACTCCGGGGTGTTTTTCTGTGGCACCGCCACTTCCCCTGATCTATGCCACACATTATTGTTATTGGCGCTCCTGCTTTCCCTCCCCAACTTTTATTTGTTGATAACTTATTGACTAATTGCACCCATCTGGTCTAATTGACCTTTCTGAATTACCCTGTTGCGATGCGAAAAGAAATCGGAAAGTTAGAATCGCCCACGGAAGTCACAGACGCCATTAAAAGAGGGGAAGTCTGTGCCATGTTTGTGTGTTTTGGTGTGTGATTGTGTGTTTTCGTGTGCGTGTTTGTGTGTTTTTCGTGTGCATGATTGTTCGTTTTGGTGTGTTTGTGTGTTTTGGTGTGTGTTTGTTTGTTTTATTGTGTGCGTGTGTTTTGGTGTGTGTTTGTGTGTTTTAATGTGTGCCTGTGTGTTTTGTTTGCATGTTTGTGTGTTTCAATGTTTGTTTGTGTGTTCGGTGTGTGTTTGCGTGGTTTAATGTGTCCGTCGTTTTGTGTGCGTGTTTGTGTGTTTCTTGTGTGTACTTGTGTGTTTTTGTGTGTGTTTGCATGGTTTAATGTGTGTCTGTCATTTGGTGTGTGTGTTTGTGTGTTTCTCGTGTGTACTTGCGTGTTTTCGTGTGTGTTTGCATGGTTTAATGTTTGTCTGTCATTTTGTGTACGTGTTTGTGTGTTTCTCGTATGTGGCCGTGTGCTGTCGTGTGTGTCCACCGCGGTGTTAGTTTGAGGGCCGTGGGAGACGGAGACGGCCAGCTAAATGGGGCATTTCTCCAGCATGCTGTTGCATGTTTGACAGTGTGTGTGTCTGGCCATGCCTAATTTATTTCCCCCTTTGTCGTTGTTGTCTCCATTCCTCGGTTGATTAAACCAACCTCATGCGGCTATGCTCAACAAATAGCGTAATTGAGTACGACCTTGGTAAATGATATATCAGCCCTACCCTCCAAAAACACCACCTGCACCAGACGCCCATCCACCATCGCGCCACTCGGCGGGCCGCCGCACCAAACACAACACACATAAACAGGGGATTCGCCTCCGCAGCCAAAGTCATTTCTTGCTCGACCTTTCCCACAAATCACCGCAATGACACAGGGCTGGATGGATCACTGAAATGGGACACATTTGTATCACTTAGGCCTTTCATCAGATACAAGCAGATACTCATCTATTATTCCCCGCTTCCATTTGCAACTTTAGCACCTCAGACCCCGCACAGAGGGCAGAATAAGTGAACAAAACATCGCTATCTTTGCCCCATGTAGCAGTAGCATCAGAGCCCCTCTCCGTACAGAGGTCTCATTAAAATGCCATCCCGTCTCTGTGTCGTAGATGGAGGCAGGAGAGAAGGGGAGAGAGGAGGGGGGCCGGTAGATTGTGTTCAAAGGGGGCCTGCCGCAGAAGATCTGATGGCTCTCTCAGCTCAATCTCGCTGGGATCTCTCGCGGGATACGGACGTCTGCGATGAGACGACTCCGTACCTAATGAGTCTGAGCTCGAGCAGGCCGCTTTATACAAAACAAAACAAAGAGCTTCCCTCCATTCCCTGTTTGTTTGCTTTCACCAGGCCCACCTTCTTTCCTCATCTGGCTGTCTGTCTGGCTGTCTGTCTGGCTGTTTGTCTGTCTGTCTGGCTGTCTGCCTGCCTGCCTGCCTGGCTTGCCAGCCGTCTGCCTGGCTGGCTGTTTTGCAGGCTGTCAGTCTGTCTGGCTGGCTGGCTGGCTGGCTGTCTAGCTTGCTGGATGTCTGGCTGTCTGGCTGGCAGGCTGTTTGTCTGGCTGTCTGGATGGCTGTCTGGCTAGCTGGATGGCTTGCTGTTTGTCTGGCTGTCTGGCTAGCTGGATGACTGGCTGTCGGTCTAGCTGTTTGTCTGTCTGGCTGGCCGACTGTCTGGCTGTCTGTCTGTCTGTCAGGCTAGCTGGCTGGCTGTCTGGCTAGCTGTTTGTCTGGTTGTCTGGATGGCTGTCTGGCGAGCAGGATGGCTGGCTGGCCGGCTGGCTGGCCGGCTGGCTGGCCGGCTGGCTTTCTGGCTTGCTGACCGGCTGTCTGGCTAACTGGATGGCTGGCTGGCCGGCTGGTCTGCACCGCGGAGCTGAGCGATGGGTCTGCCCACAGCCAGTGTGTGACACTGATGTGTTTCTCAAGAGGGATGTGTATCCTGCAGGTAAACACCTGGAGGCTGAGGAATCACCCTCGCAGAGCGGGCGACAGGGGCGCCGCTGTAGCCAGGGACGGTTAACAAAGTGAGACTCATCCTTCTGCCTTTCTCCACGCCTCAGACTGCCTCAGACGCGCCCGGTGTGACGGCGGACCGGCGCGCTGTGTTGCAGACGGGAGGGAGAGAAAGAGGGTCCACTCACGGGACAGGACATGTTGAGGGTGTGTGTTTGTTTTTATGTTCTGGTGTCCATTGTTTCCATTGAAATTAAATGAAATTGATGCACGAAAAAATCCAATGAAGAATTAACAGGCAGAAAATATTGGAAGTAATAGCAAGAAATGTTCAATCCCTGTAGAACCATCTGGCTGATTATGAGGGCAAGATTATATTTGTAATTATGTGTGTGTGCGTGTGTGTTTGTCCCTGTGTGTGTGTGTGTGTGTGTGTATGTGTGTGAGTGCGTTTGTCCGTCCTTATGTCTCTGTGTGAGTGTGTGTGTATGTGTGTGTACATGTGTATGTGTGTGTGTGTGTGTGTGTGTGTGTGTGTGTGTGTGTCTCTGTGTGTATGTGTACGTATGTGTGTGTGGGTCTCCATGTCTATCTCTGTGTGTAAAACACCAGTGTGTGTGGGATTGAGCAGAAAGTCTGGGTGACCTCTGCCGAAGACATTGAAAGGACGGATGCTTTGTTAGGCAGCAGATCTCCCTTCCACGTCCCTCCAAGCGTGTCCGCCTCTGGCGCGGAGGAGGGATGGAGATGGGCTGATAAAAATAGGTCACACTGTCAATAAACAGCCCGGGAGAGAGGAGAGCAACAAGGAGGAAGGTTACCATGGCATGGAGGGGAGACGGACAGATGGGTGGACAGACTCTTCATCACCTCCAGTGTACTGGGAGATGATAAAGCAACTGAGAAGGGGGGGGAAGACAGGATACAGACAAAGAGGACAGAGCAGAACTAACCAGCTCCCCTCAACTCACACATGAGGTCAGAATCCGTTCCTGAAACCCGGCTCTGTATTTCCCGTTCCACTGTCCACTGGTGAAACGATACGGAGTGGAAGGACCACACTGGGGGTGGAGGGGGTCAGGCTCCACACTGCAGCTCATTAAAACACCCCTTCTCCTGCTCTTTGACAAGCTCCCAGTGACAGGACGCCTAAAGGGCCGTGTGGAGAAACATTCCCCGGGTTACCTGCACATGATGAACCGCAGGGGGGGATGGGGGGGTAAACTCCCTGCCATCCACCGTGATTAATGCACGATGCAGAGTAGAGAGAGAGAGAGAGAGCGAGAGGCATGCATGCTCCAAGCCCAGCCCTCCGCCAGGGAACGGGCCTATCACCATATAGGCACTGCCGGCCCCTCGAGCAAAATGGCTTTAATCAAGAACCCCGGCAGAGTCAACAGCCACGCGGGACGCCGTTTCATTTGTAGTTAAGTCAGGAGCTGGGCGGGGCCGCTCGTACCGCTGGCCCTCGGAGGACGATCGGGGGAGCGGGGAAGGAAAGCGAGAGCAGGGGAAGACGGATGGAGCGAACAGGACGTTTCAACTCGCCTTCCCCACGTCTTTACCTCAGAGAGCTGTCATGACAGCCGGCCAGGCGGCCTGCTTATTTATTGAGAGCTTTCATTCGTGTGCAGCCCTGACAGAGAGCATGTTTCCCTGATTTAAACAGACTCGGGTTCCTGGCCTTCGGTATCCCAGAATGTGGGCCCGCGGAGCCGCTGATAACTAGCATACCTCTCACGTCGCTTCAACTCAGAGACACGGCCGGTGCACCGCTGCCTCCCCGCTGACCTTGTTAAAATATGGGTCGATAAATGAAAAACTTCAAATGCATATTGTGCTTGACAGGAGTTCATAAAACAGAACACCTGGATTCCCCCATCTCACACAACTTACGTGAAATAGGTATAACTCAAATCATTTCTTTATCAAATGTGATATTTCTTTGTATCAATTATCCAAAGATTCCTGTATGATGTAGGTTGTTTAACATCAGAGTGGCTGCATGAGCTTACTCTCAACACGACCTGTAGTAAATGTTCTGGAAGAACACAGCAGTGAAATATACCAGTGACTGGAAGAACAGTCGCTGGTATAACGTCTGTGTTTGGATCGTATAGCTGTGAACCACGACAGTGTTTAGAGGACATTTGCATAAAGGTAAAAGGGTGTGTGGGACAAAGCAGTCAGGCTAGGCAGCAGCCCAAGTCACCATAGGAAGGGTTTGGTTCCAGTGCGGCAACAGATGAACGTTGCCAATGTAAATCGTGGACGGCTTCGAGCTTTCTGCGGGGAGCATAATTAGCCGTGAAACTTCAGATTGCAGAGAGAGAGCTAGCGCAACATGAAAACTGTTTCAGAAAGCATATCCTTGAACTCTCTGTGAGAAGACGGGTTTTTCCTCAGAACAAAGAGATTTTTCTATCTTTATCTCTTCTGTCCTTCTGATTTATTCACACTACAGTATACATGGTTCAGAAAAAACATAACATCACTGAAGAAACAAACAGATATGGAGGTTGAGAGATATTCAGTTGGAGCCCAGTCCTGTGAAGTACTTCTGAGGGTTGCCTTTTAAGTTTGGTTTTAAAAACATCGTCTTTTTCCTTCTTGGAATGGAAGAGAGTGGGATTCCCCTGAGTATCTGTGTCCACTGTGAACGACGCCCACACAGTGTCTCTGGAGACACACCACTCACAAAGGGCCACGAGAGGAAGGGAGGGAGGGAGGGAGGGAGAGAGAGAGAGAGAGAGAGAGAGAGAGAGAGAGAGGGGGAGAGAGAGACAGAGAGAGAAAGAGAGAGAGGGAGAGAGAGAGACAGAGATAGGGAGAGAGAGAGACAGAGAGAGGGGGAGAGAGAGACAGAGAGAGGGAGAGAGAGACAGAGACAGAGACAGAGAGACAGAGAGAGAGAGAGACAGAGAGAGAGGCAGACAAAGGGTGCATCTTAATTCCACTATCCCTTCGTCCGGCCTTCCATCCACTCTTCCATCGATATCCACCTTATTTCTTCACACAAATGAAACCTACATTAAATCTGTATGATGATGAGTACCATAACAGGGGAGAATGCTCTGCACCTTGAATTGGACATACTACAATCCAGAGTGGAGGAAGTAATAGCACTGGGGTTGGTTCTGACCAGGAGGTAGGCAAGCGCAGCATCTTGCTAATGTGATACACACAAGGTTATTATTCTCCCAAGAGTGTTTGCTTGGACGGACACACACAGGCAGACACACACAAACACACACACAAACACACACACACACACTTTGTGTGCATTACTGTATTGGTAAATTGGTAAAAGCATTACTGGTTACTTCAAAGGCTTTGGAAGGCCTTGGGTAAATACAGGACAGCCGTACTTGAAGAAGAAAGTACATACAAAAGTATATATATATATATATATATACATATATATATATATATATATATATATATATATATATACTGTATATAAAGTATAGTATTTATTGTTTTACAATAGATATGGGTAGCATCACCGCAGAACAACTTCTTGGAAAGCTGTGAACACAAACTCACATTTCAAAGGTAACTTTTAGTTTTCGATGAGCGTGGAAGAAAGGCGTGGGAACATATTGTTCTGGGTTCTTAGTTGCTTGTTGCCATTCCCTCCTACTTCTCTCTGTGGGGATCCCTGGTGGATGGATTATATTCTAAGCCCTAGCTTTAATAACCTACACAAATAATGCAGTCACTTTAACACAGTTTGAGATAAAGTTAGTGTGCCAAGCAGGTGTGAAAGGCTGTCAAAGCGATGCAATAGATATATCAGCTGCACATTTAGAATGAAGACACAACACAATGAAGAGCCCCAGGAATCTGGGCAGGGATATGAACCAAAATATTAATGTCAAGATCAATGCACTGACTGCCGTCAGCCTATCTCATGTGTTTGACTAGATCAATCAATAGACAGAAGATAGATAGGTAGACAGATACATACGTAGAAACATAGAAAGCTACATCGATATATAGACAGAAAGATAGACAGATAGACAGATAGATAGATAAAGACTAGTACACTTGGTAAAGTAGTAGAGTACAGAAATGTGTTAATGCATTAATAACCATTAACTCAGTTAATTTTCAGTTAAGTAGTGGTCTTACAACTATTTACTTATAGTGCTAAATGTTAAGTAAGTTAATAGTTTTATGTAAATTAAGTTATTAAAGTATACATCATTCAACAGGGTTAGGGATAACCCCATTATAATGTTATATCATAATGATCCTAACTGCATAACCTATGTTAAGCGTTAATGAATGTACCTTGTTGTAAAGTGTTGCCTAACACTCCTGGCCCATATGGTCTCTAACGAACTCTTCGCCAAGACCTAGACCTCATGATGTGTGCGACCAGGTGCACAAGCCTGTGTGCATGTGCGTGCGTGTGTATTTGCTTATACGTTTGTGTGTGTGTGTGTGTGTGTGTGTGTGTGTGTGTGTGTGTGTGTGTGTGTGTGTGTGTGTGTGTGTGTGTGTGTGTGTGTGTTGGGTCTTCTCAGTGTAAGGAAGATGGAAGGGAGGAAGCTTCTGGTGAAGAGAAAGGGGGGGGTCAACCCAAGTGTTGTGCAGATGCAACCCCCCCCCCCCCACACACACACATACATACACACACACACACACACACACACACCTTGGCCGACCAACACCCCCACCTCCCCCATATTGCCTCCCCCTCAGACATCCACACAGCCATACAGATCCAAACCACACATACTACTTTTATTATTTAATGTTTATCTATCTTCCGCATTCTCCCAACCAAAACTGCGTCATGATCTATTTATTTATGCTGATCCAGAAAACACAGAGGAAATGAAAACACACCTTTTTTCATTATTCCTTCCTTCGTTCAAGTGCTTTCCAGCCGCTGAGTAAAATTCATATTTATGCTAATGCCCGGCTCCTCGTCCCGCCTCTGCCCGGTGCCTGAGACGGGAGCGAGGCTGAATTAATGACATCGCATCGGCGGTAATGTTTGCTGCGTTTCATTAGCTTGTATATCTTTAATTTCCAATAAACACAGTAATTAGGAGAGGTATCTGCGGAGACCGGGGCTGGCTGGCTGGCTGCTGCCGCGGTAACAGCTGTAACCAAATCTGCACCGAGGTAACAGCAGTCAAGGAGGACACTCAGCATCATTAAGTCCCGCCTCGCGCGGGGAAGGGCCGCGATTCAATTATATGGAAATGAAGCCCGGCAGATATCCACCCTGCCCGTCGCGGGAGAGGCACGGCAGCGGCAGAACAATGCACGGCGGCGCGTCTGCAGGGTGGACAGAGTGACCATGGGCACAATGCAGATACAGCCCTGTGGCGCCAATACAAACAGAGAGACACGTCCAGAGTGGGGATTTTTCAGGCCAGGGATGTTTTTCTTTTGTTGTTTTTTTTTCCCCCTCCCTCCTTCCCTCTTTCCCTCCCTCTAAATCCATCGCTGTGTCGCATTTCCATTTGCCTTGGTTTTAAAGAAATGTGTTTTTCAAAGAGTGCTAAAGAGGGGAGGGAGTGTTCAGAGAGAGCGTTCTCTCATAATCCTCCGAGTCGCATATTTCACAGACTTGTGCTCTGCCTGACCACAAAGGCCAGGAGGATGCATTAATCCTACACATTAGCAGGAGGACAACTGAGACTCATGTACAGAGAAGCAATTTACCTTCCTGACCTTTCAATCTGTGAAAGCGTTCCACAGGCATTCTCCCCGCGCCGCCCGGATTTCATACTTGTCCCCGACACTATTCACAGAGCCGTCGCACAAGCTCTTTGTCTTCTTACATGTGAGGATTAGAGACAGAATGAGAAAAGGAGAAAGCAGATGGATGTCAGGAATGACAACATCAGGGATCAGTGAGGCAAGGAAATTACTGGCCTGGCCAGTGCCTGTATGGAGAATGACTAAATCGAACAGGATTCACTCGCTTTCACCCTGAGGAGGATATTGGCCACGCGGTGTGAAGGAGAGAGGGGGATCTGCTATGACATGAACCGACACTGGCCGAGTTACCATCCCTGACCTCCTAGCCACAATGTCCTGTTTATTTTGAGACAGACAGGAAAAAGCTAACGGGAAGAGCTAATAGGGGCTTTGTTAGGTGTGGAACTCGCCGCGGTGGAAGACAGGGATGCTACGTTAAATGGCGTCACTCCAGTTGGGGTTAAGAGGGTCATCCAGATCTCTATTACTCAGTGTCGGGCGTTGGAGATTACACAGGGCATTACTATAAGATGACCGTGGCATTATCTGTGTTTTGTCACGTCGGCCATGTTCCCGATGCATTAGACTCAACCAGTGGAAATAAACTGATAAGTACTGCCATTCCAGTATCCTTTTTATCAGGCTGTTTGATATTTGACCTTTTAGAAAAATAACTCTTCCTGGTACAGCTTCCTTCTGGCTATATCTTTCAGAATCATAGCACATGTTTGTAAGGATAATTAGTGAAGTCAAAACATTTCAATTCAGCTGCAATTAAATGAAAACAGCTGCTGCAAAACGCTCACATCTCCAGCCTTGTTTTCTAACTTTGAGTTCATCCTTCCTTCTATCTCCTGTCTACATTAATCTCGCCCCTAAGATCTCTCCGCCAGTGTGGCGGATCTAAAGACGAGGCTACAGAAAGGTCAGCCACCTCCCTGCCAACCGTCTCCCCACTGCATCCTCCTGGCATGATGCCGTGCTCCGACCCCCCCCTCCCCCCCCCCCCTCCCCCCCCCCCCCCCCCAACAAAGCGTCCTCCTAGGCAGCCCCCCTTCAGCCTCACACTCGGCCTGGCTCCTCAGCGTGGGGGATCCATACTGTCAGATGTTATTACAGACTCACATTCCCAGTAATCAGACGGATCAACTGGGACCGTGTGACTGGTAGTGATTAGCATCGCTGGCATGGCGGTCGTCTTCGGGCTTTGCGAGGGAGAACAACAGGAGCTGACGGGTCCATCTGTTGCTAGGAATCATCACCGGTGCTTCCACTCGCTCTCTCCTCGCCCAGAGAACGCTGCGTCGACGAGGGATGGAGGGGCGAGCGAAAGGGACGCTCGGGAAAATGCTTCGCCCCCTGGGGTCGCATAGAAGCAGGGCCGCGCTGCCGATGCCCACCCGGCCCTCCTCAGTGGATGCCTGGGTTAGCATATGGCCGGAGAGGGGAGGAACCAAACCTAGCGGCAGGCAGGATTAGGAATGGCGCGGGGCGCCTTGGCTACAGCACCCCATCACACACCCGGTGGGAGGAGCACAGATGCTGGACGAGGCGGGGAGGCCCGCTCCTCGTTAAGGATCCATTACAGAGAAGCCCTCGTTAAAAAACAACCAGTGAGGAGCGAGGCTCCTTTAATAAGGAGCCGAGTGTGCAAGAGGAGAAGATGCAGTTCAACAATTAATCAACTGCCCTACCCTTTCTATGTAATCATTGTCTCCATCGCTACCGTCAGGGATACGTCTGGGAACGGAATATCCACTCGAAATCAAAGCTGATCCAAAAAAGGGGGATTTGGTTGTTGGTCTAGGTTGGTTCTTTCTCGTCCTCTCTCTTCCTGACGGCCTGATTTAGGAGAGGAGAGTGTTCCATTGGCGAGGAGAAAGAGAGAGTGCGATGGAGCGAGGGGGGAGTTGGTGGGAGTGGAGAAGATGTGCAACAGAACCCGGGTGGTGGAGAGAGGGGTTCAGGGTATTTGTCGCCTGTGAGCAATGGTTAACATGTTAACACTGGGCGCTCTGCTGAAATGAGTTAGCCTCACTCGATGTTTCCATGTTTATTAAGAGACAGGAAGGAAATAGCTTTCTGCTCCATTAAATGGGGGAGCAGCAGGTAGCGGCCGGAACACATCAGAGTAGCAGCAGATCCTCCCAGGATAAGGTCTGCAGGCCGCCCAGGAGATAACCAAACCCCTGACAATTCCTATAACCACATACTTGTTATTCAAACGGTTCCGAGTGAAACAGTAGCGCCACTGGGGTCAAAGAGTTCCGGTCGGTGACGATGAGACTTGACACTTATTCAATTAATTCACAGTAAAACATTGGGGATCGGACAAATTTGGAGTCGGTGCCACTTGTTTTATTATAAAAATAATTCTCCTTTCAGGGAAGATATGATAATAACATCAAACACGGATGACCCAGAGATGGCGCTCCAGCTGAACTGGCGAGCGGCGTGGAGGTGTGAATCCCTCCGCCAGAGAAACTAAGAGCTGTTGATCTCCTCTTTCTGTTTTTGTTTTTCGTTTCCTTAACAGGGGAAACCTCCCTGAGTGGTTCATAGCTGCATAAGCTGCAGCTTTAAGCACCATGGAGATTTATGCCTCTGTCAGCTCACAGGGGTGCAATCAGGAGTAAAGATCCTATAAGGCGCTGGGATGGGTCCGCAGGTACGGCTGCACACGCCCACACGGAGACGAACAACGTTCTTACACCGTGGAGTACTCGCTCCTCCTCCCCCCCTCCCTGGAAGGCGAAGGTTCACATGGCCATTTATATGTGGAACAATTTCCGTGACCCTGGGGCCATCCCAGGGAATACAACACCACAACAGAGGAAACTAAGGTTTTTATTCATCATCAAGGCCAGCTACAAGGAAAGAACATCTGCAGCAAAGCGTCTTCGGGTCTATCTCAGAGTTGTGCGACGCTATGCACATTTAGTGTTGATAATCTATGTTTGTTTGTGTCTTTTCCTTCTGGGTTTAGTTGAGATGGAAGCGAGTGGGGGAGGAAGGAAGAGACGATGACAGAATCAAAGCAAGCTATCATGGACCAGAGGAAGGCATACAGAGGCCTACAACACATCCCTATGATAGTCTGGTAAAGACGCACATCACACTGGAGCTGTTGTTGTTGTTCCAGCCCTGGTAATGCTTATTTCCTCTGCTTTGTCAAGTGTTTACTGGCTGTGCATGTGGTGGCGTGTCTGATGTGGTTTGTGTGGAGCTGTTTATGCATTTCACATCTCAATGTTTCAACGTCCAATTCTCAACACCAGCTTCCACTTTACTTACATATCGGCTCGATTTCAGCTATATATATATATTTTATCCTTAGCGAGCACTGTCTCACTCTCCCCTGCAGGAACTGTCTCACTCCTCTCATCAGGCAAGGTCTCACTCTCCTGAGATGGTTCTGTCTCACTCTCCCAAGCTGGAACTGACTCACTCTCCCCAGTTTGCACCACCTCACTCTACTATGCTGGTACTTTCTCACTCTCCTTAGCTGGTGCTGTCTCACTCTCTCAAGCTGGTACTGTCTCACTCTCTATTTCTGCTTTCCTCGGTCTCTCCCTTCCACATCATTATTTTAACCCCAGCCAACCCGCTGGGTGATTTAATTGTTTTATCACCTTCCTCATTGCCACCGCCTTCATGTGTATTGATTTTGTTATTCTGCACACAGGTTTAAGCGGGGGTGACCGATGGAGCGTTACTCACAAGAGCCCACACCGCCAATTCCCCACATCATCTTGTATTTTCATGGTGAGGATGTCTGCTGTTCCGCTCCACTAGATAATATCTACTTGACTCAGTCCAGTTTAGAGGGCTGTGGATAAACAACAACCAGCGCCCTGTCGTCTGCAGAGTAAACCCTCCCCTCCTCCGAGCTGTCTGGACGCCTGCGCCCCGGCCCGGCTGATATAGAAAGTATGTGCATGACGGCACAGGTGTGAGAGGTGTCACTGTGGAACCGCCGCGCGGTAATCACAGGAGGTGGCGGCATGTCAGCGCCATCCCCACGGCGATGGATGTCTCTTGGGGGTGGGGGTGAGGTGTGGTGAGGGTGGGGAAAGGGGGGGCAGCGATGGGGCGCACCGGGCCAGCGCTTGGATGCAAACCCCCCCTTCCCTCCCCCCCCTCCCCCTCCCCCCTCCCCCCTCCCTCCCTCACCGCTCCCCCCACCCCAACACCCGTCCCTCCCGGTCCGTCGCATCATGGCCGACGACAGCTCCAACTCACCTTGCCATCACGCCCCCACCCCCCCATCCTCCTCCTCCATACCCTCCAGCCCATCCCCCCCCCCCCCCCCCCCCCCCCCCGGGCCAATCATGGCTCTCCTCTCCCCCCCAGCCTCCCACCACCGGCTGGCTGGCCGACAACACCACGCCTGACAATCGCTTACCCGCCGCCTCACGTCTGTCAAGACCCTGGCTGTCAAATTACTGTCAGTGGAAAGTGAGGGAGGGGGGGGGCAGGAGGTGGAGGGGGTGGAGGAGGTGGAGGGCCGAGGGGTGGAGGGGCGAGGGGTGGGGGGGTGAGGAGTTGAAGTAGATCCCTATCTAATAAGGAGAGGGGAGAGAAGGGCGTGGCATGGGCTGCAGCGATGAGCTCAAGAGGGACTCCTCTCGCTCTCTCTCTTACACACACACACACACACACACGCACACACACACACACACACACACACACACACACTTTGACATATATATCAGTGTATTACTCTCCTCTCACCCCTCTTGCAGCCCTCTGTCCGGCCTCCCTCTCGTTCTACCATCTCTTCATCCAGCATCTCTGTTCCCCCCCGCTTCCCTGGTGCTATCTGCCCCGCGCACACACACACACACACACACACACATATTCAGACAGACACACACATACACACACAAACACTCATATACACACGTACATATTCACAGACATCATAAACATCCGCGCACAGGCACACACACACATATTCAGACACACACACACAAACACACACACATGTACGCACAAACACAAACACAGACACAGACACGCACACACACACACAGGTAGGCACACATACATACATTCCCATAGACACATATACACACACACACACACACATACACACACACACACACACACACACACACAAGCACACACACATGTACGCACAAACACAAACACAGACACAGACACGCACACACACACACAGGTAGGCACACATACATACATTCCCATAGACACATATACACACACACACACACATACACACACACACACACACACACACACACACACACACACACACACACACTCTTCCTCGATTGCCCAAACTGCCCCATCCCCAACGCAGGCATCAACTTTCAAACCTACAGCGTATGGTCAGCTCTGCTGTGGTTTAAAAAATAAATAATAACTTGTGTGTGTCTGCGTGTGTGGGTGGGGTGGGGGGATGGGATGGGGGTATTGGGGGGGATAACAGTAATGGGCAGAAAAATGAAATGACTTTCTGGGCCCTCGTGTAAAAGGATTGCATGCTGTTCTAGACAAGCAATATTCCCTCAATTATCACCGCTCACACGGCCCTGTGCAGCCCTGGCTGAAGGTTTAATTCCAAGGCCTGCAATAAAATGGATGCCCTAGATATCATGAGGAAGTAAGTCCTGGATGGATGTTTTGAAAAACGCCTGAGTGTGCGTGTGTGTGTGGGTGTGTGTGTGTGTGTTAGTGAGGTGTTTTTATATAGTCAATTAGTCTGTGTTTGTTTGTGTGTGTCTGTCTATGCACACACAAACAGATAATGTGCGTGTGTTTGGGTTTATTTGTGTGTGTCGGTGGGTCTGTGTGTGTGGGAGTCAATTAGTCTGTGTGTGTGTGTGTGTGTGTGTGTGTGTGTGTGTGTGTGTGTGTCTGTCTGTACAAATATGGACAGACACTCCTTTCAGGAGTCACAACTTTGTGAGTTCCTGCGTGGGTGTGTGGGTGTTTCTGTCTGGGCTGCATTCTCCGGCGAAGGAGGATATGGTTTGGTCTTGTGCTATTGATCCATAGAGCGGCTGTCCAGTCGTTACCAACTCCCAGTCTCATTCTGACATCCTATCCGGGCCATCACTGAACACAGATGTGATTGACGCAACCCTGGAAGTACATGGCTCTTTACAGACACAACATTTGTGCCGTACATCCATTGCCTGGAGCTAACTGAGAGGCCAACACCAGAGATATCACAAAAGATATTTCAAACATACGGTTGCTCGCTGAGTAAACACAGGTAAGTCCTCTAAAGTTGTACTGACAGGACATTACTTCTTTACACTCCTTAACTTAGTATTGACCCAATTTGGCACTGTGATCGACCCCAGGCACTTAAGCCCGTGATTGGTGGAGGGAAAGGAGTGGGTCCACCGTGCACGGATGAGTGCTCAGATAATTGGTGGAGAGGACGGGGAGGCACCAGGGGCCAGTTTAACATAAAGGCGTCTGGCCGGCCCAGCTCCTTGTTCCTTAAGTGCCATTTTAATACAGTCGTTCCCCCGCCTTTTAATTGCAATCAGACCTTGAGGGCAGACGTGGCTCTGGTCTGTAATCAATGGGCTCAACTCACGGCCACATATCTAGTGGGTGGAGAGCACTGGACATACGTTTGGTCACGTGGGTCATCCACACACACGGGTAAAGAGAAAGAGTTACTGTACGATTATAAAGCTAAACGTTATTCAAATATCGCCTGGACAGAAGCATGTGTGTTTTGGAATGAGGGTTCAGTGTTACACATTGCACATTATACAAAACACACACACTGTCATACACAACAACAATTATCCAGGTGTTAGACAAACAATTGTCTAACAACACACAGAGGAAACAAACCAGGGTGGGAAACAGAGAGAGATGACGAGAGAGAGAGAAAGAGACAGAGAGAGAGAGAGAGAGAGAGAGAGAGAGAGAGACAAACCAGGGTGGGAAACAGAGAGAGATGACGAGAGAGAGAGAAAGAGACAGAGAGAGAGAGAGAGAGAGAGAGAGAGAGAGAGAGAGAGAGAGAGGGAGAGAGAGAGAGAGGGAGAGAGATGACGAGAGCGAGAGCGGGGAGAGAGAGAGGCTTTGTCTCAGTGTGGCGTGGGGATCGATAGGTTGACCCGGCAGGTGTTGAGCTCTTTGCTGCAGGAAGAGAGCCAGGCAGAAGGGTTAGCGCTGTCTTGAGCAGCCCAGGCCTGCAACCCTCAAATCTGTCGCCCAGGCTTAGGGCCTGAGTCTGGACACGTGCACGGGTCTGCTGGTGTGTATGTGTGTGTGTGTGTGTGTGTGTGTGTGTGTGTGTGTGTGTGTGTGTGTGTGTGTGTGTGTGTGTGTGTGTGTGTGTGTTTGTGTGTGAGTGTGTGTGTGTGTGTGTGTGTGTGTTTATTTGGTTGTGTTGTGGCATGCAGGTGAAATCATGTTTTGTGCAGCATAAAGAAATACACTTATGCTATTATTCATTGGGCTTTATTTCTTAGACAAGCCTGTCTTTGTCAATTTAGCTCCAGGCACGCGTGTATGTTTGTTTGCATGTAATTTTCATTGCTTGTAACATGTATGTTTGGCCAAGTCTGTATCCTCATCTGGGCTGTTGTTACTCGCATGCTGGTAATATTTGATTCGACCTGACACGGAGAAACTAGCCCCAGGCAAGCCTTGCTCCCTGGCATTGTTTGGTCCTTCTTCCTTCCCTCAGGTGTCATACAGAAATGGATATGAAGTGCACTGGCTGGGGCCGAATACTGCGGACCACGAGGAGGAGAAGGAAAGGCAGAGCTTGAGATGGAGGGAAGAGAAGGAGATGAATGGTAGGGATAAAAGTAGATGGCAGACAGGGGGATGGGACATTAGTGGACAACGAGGGAGGGGAGAGGAAGGGGGAGTAGAGAAGAGGAAGGGGGAGGAGAGGAGAGGAGAAGAGAGGAGGGTAAGGAGGAGGAGGGGAGAGGAGGGGAGAGGAGAGGGGTGGAGGGGAAGCAGGGCAGATTAGACAAAGGGATAGGAGGGAAGCCAAGAGAAAAGGTGTTTAGATGGATGGAAAGTAAGGAGGAGAGGGAGGGGAGGAGATGAGGGGAGAGTAAAGAGGCAAAGGGGAAAGTAAAGAGAGATTGAACAGAATAAAAATGATTCTGTGTGCGGGGTCTTTTGTCTCGTTGTTATCTGTACGCTGTAACAAACGCGTTGTCAGGTGTACAGCCCGGTTGTGTACCTGGCTAACACCCTCGTCTCAGTCTCACTGGGTAGCTTCAGCTCAGAAGGGATTCCGGTAGGATGAGGGGGAGGAGGTAACAGAGAATCAGCACCAGGCCGAGAGGGGAGAAGCCGAGGGGAGAGCAGGAAAGGAGGGGGAGGAGGAGAGGAGATGAGGGAGATGGGAGGGGAGCAGAGAGAAGGATATGCATAAAGGAATTGAGAGTCCGGACACCAGACAAGGGGAGAGGTGGGAGGATTGACGGGGAGAGGCCAAAGGGACGAGAAGAGAGGGCAGATGATGGGTGGGGGAGAGGAGCGGAGTGGGGCTGACGTAACGCTGACCCATCCCACCCAAGGCCCCGGGCTCAGCGCTGGAGATGACATCACTACACCTCAGGCTGGAAGGAAGAGCCCGGCGCAGGAGATAAAACAAATGTGTAACCTCTACACAGACACACACACAGACACACACACATACTACACACACACACACACACACACACACACATACACACACACACACATCCATACACACACACACACAAACATACAGAACAAGCACCCAAAAACACATCTACACACCAACACACACACAGACACACACACACATTTATACATCTATACACAGACACACACACTGCCCACTACCTCACTTCCATATATTTGGAGGATTAATTGAACATTCACACGTTTCACCCAGAAAAGGGAAGCCTAAATAGAGTGTTAGACTGCTCAGCATTACATGTCACTAGGAGGAACAATCCTCTCTTCCTCAAACTAGCAAGAGTGTTCATGCATGTCAGGTCCGTTATATTTAGATACACCATCCGTTCATTTGGTTGACTCAAAAAAGTGTGAACTGATAATTAAAAATACCAAAAAATGCAAATTGGCTGTATTCCTCCCAAATCAAATTCTTCTGAAAACAGGGGGAAGAAAACACTGCTATCTATTAATGTGGGCCGTTCATACCATCCGCACATGTCCTTTCAAAACACCCGTTGACGTCAAGTCGCGTTTTACGAAAAATCTATGAATTTTCGCGCTGTGTGCTATTATTACTCTTCGTTCTGAGATGTTACACATTCAGATATATATTCCAAAACAAATATCTTAAATAAACACGTCCGTCCTGGTTAGTTTTAAACGTGCCGATCGAGTGTGAATCCATGTGTACTGAGATGTTTGGGCTGCTGCTTATGATGATGATGATGATGATGATGCATCTCCCAGCTTATGGAATTAGACGCTAATCAGGGCGCCAGCGAGCGACGGGAGCCTGGGTCCGCGCGCCACGCGGTGTCGGAGCGTACCTGGGCCTGTCTCTCTCATTACGCTGAGCCGGTTCAGAGGACGCCGTGGCAACGTGTCAACAAGTGTGTGGAGCGATAGAGCAGTCCAAAAACACTAAGCCCCTAACACAAGGCTTAAAGATAGAATGCTCACACACACACACACACAGACACACACACACACACACACGATAATCTTTCAAATGAACCCAAATGTAAAATGAATAATGAACTAAACGGCGTTAACCTATTTCCATCCCTTCTTCCTGAAGGTGGATAATGAGGTTGAATGGTCGGGTAAAGAAGGAGCTGAAATCCCCGTTCCAGCTTCCTGTTCTTGCTTCATTTATTTTACGTTTTGGGTATCGTTCATTTTTTCAGGAAGTCCCATCAATGCACCTTTTCCATCATACCTGCGTCACTCGTTACAACACTTGTAGATATTTAATCATGGTATCACTCTCAGAGAGAAACACTGTCCAACATTAACTCTTTACAGAGCAGTTCAATCTTCAAGAAGCTCTTCAGGAAGGTTTTGGCAGGAGTGTCTGTGTGTGTGGGGGGGGGGGTTGTGTGTTCAGGGATGTGAGGGGTGGGTTGCTGCTGGCCAGGGGGGGGGTTGGGGTAAGACGGGGGCAGGGTGGGGGTCCTCACAGCGGGGGGACGGGGTTGGCGGTATCAGCTAATTAATCAGCGGAACAAAGACACAAAGCGCAGCTAAAGGCTGGGCCGTGCGGGGGCCGGTGGAGGAGTGGGGAGGGTGGAGGAGAGGGGAGGGTGGAGGAGAGGGGAGGAGTGGAGGAGTGGGGAGGGTGGAGGGGAGGGGAGGGTGGACGAGTGGGGAGGGTGGAGGAGAGGGGAGGGTGGAGGACAGGGGAGGGTGGAGGACAGGGGAGGGTGGAGGAGTGGGGAGGGTGGAGGGGAGGGGAGGGTGGAGGACAGGGGAGGGTGGAGGACAGGGGAGGGTGGAGGGGAGGGTGAAGGAGTGGGGAGGGTGGAGGAGAGGGGAGGGTGCAGGGGAGGGGAGGGTGGAGGAGTGGGGAGGGTGGAGGAGAGGGGAGGGTGGAGGAGAGGGGAGGGTGGAGGAGTGGGGAGGGTGGAGGAGAGGGGAGGGTGGAGAGGAGGGGAGGGTGGAGGAGTGGGGAGGGTGGAGGAGTGGGGAGGGTGGAGGGGAGGGGAGGGTGGATGAGAGGGGAGGGTGAAGGAGAGGGGAGGGTGGAGGAGTGGGGAGGGTGGAGAAGAGGAGAGGGTGAAGGAGTGGGGAGGGTGGAGGAGAGGAGAGGGTGAAGGAGTGGGGAGGGTGGAGGAGAGGAGAGGGTGAAGGAGTGGGGAGGGTGGAGGAGTGGGGAGGAGAGGGGAGGGTGGAGGAGAGGAGAGGGTGGAGGAGTGGGGAGGGTGGAGGAGTGGGGAGGGTGGAGGAGTGGGGAGGAGAGGGGAGGGTGGAGGAGAGGAGAGGGTGGAGGAGTGGGGAGGGTGGATGAGAGGGGAGGGTGGAGGAGTGGGGAGGGTGGATGAGAGGGGAGGGTGGAGGAGTGGGGAGGGTGGAGGAGTGGGGAGGAGAGGGGAGGGTGGAGGAGAGGGGAGGGTGGAGGAGTGGGGAGGGTGGATGAGAGGGGAGGGTGGAGGAGTGGGGAGGGTGGAGGAGTGGGGAGGAGAGGGGAGGGTGGAGGAGAGGGGAGGGTGGAGGAGTGGGGCAGGAGCTAGGGGAAGGTTGAGGAGCTGAGGGCAGGTGGAGGAGCCGCCTAGCAGGGATCAGAGCGGCAGCTCTCAGGACTCCGCCCACTATCCTCAGGACTCCGCCCACTATCCTCAGGACTCCGCCCACACTCATCATCTGTCAGCTTGGGGCGAGTGGTGTAATAGTGGATGTTGTGATGGCAAAAGGGAGGGTTGTTCTTGTGGCTTGGGGTGTGTGTGTGTGTGTGTGTGTGTGTGTGTGTGTGTGTGTGTGTGTGTGTGTGTGTGTGTGTGTGTGTGTGTGTGCGTGTGCGTGCTGTGCATGTGTGTGAAGGAAAATTGACAGTGTAAAAAATAAGGTCCCAGTTCCATGTTGAAACAGCCGTACATTCTTGTTAGTCTCCCCCGTGCCCCCCATCCATCGGCAAACCCCAACCAAACGAACACAGTAATGACAAACACACACGCAGACAAACACACACCCACCATCCCACACACCCACCCACCCCCCCCCCCCACACACACACACACACACACACACACACACCAACCATTGTCACTAGACGAGACAAATCGCTTTCACAGAGTCTACCCGAGCAACACATTTTCATTACTCACTCTTGGCTATCATCCGCAATCAAACAAAAAGACAAAGAGAGAGCGGCGCGTTTACACACGCGGTGGACGCCAACGCACGCACGCCGACAGCGATAAGCAACGCTCGCTCATGCGATCCTCATCATGAAAACCGCTTGATTCAAATATACAACCGACCATACATCCGCACTCTCAAGGTTCATAGCTGCACGCTAATCTAATCCAGTCTAACCATCAGTGCATTAACAAACGAAGACTTATCTCCCCTCGCAAACTCCCCCTCTCTCTCTCTCTCGACGCACATCTCTCTCTCTCTCTCCCTGTCTCTACACATATCTCTCTCTCTTTCCCCCCATCTCTCTCTCTTTCTCTCTGTCTCGCTCTCTCTCACTCTCTCTCTCTAGAACAACATCTTTCTGTCTTTCTCTCTCTCTCCCCCCATCTCTCCCTTTCTCTCTCCCCGTCTCTCTCTCTGCGTCCCACTCTCTCTTGCTCTTTCCCCGTCTTTCTCTCTCTCTCTGTGTGTGTCTCTCTCTCCCCCACTTCCTGCTCAGAGAGCCAGGGTCCCTCGCCCTAAACAGAGCTGTCAGCCAGGGTGAGGGCGACCAGACAGCCCGCCGTAGCACACACTGCAAATTTGCATCCATTACGTCTCATTTGGAAAACACACAAGATTCTCATCGAACCCGACCCCGGTGGCCCCGCCCACCACCACCACCATCCCCCCCAGTCCGCGGGCCGCCGGCGCCTCCTTATGGTGGCACCGGCCCCCGGCCCTCCAGGCTGGGGTGGTCGGCCTGGCGGAGGTCAGCGATGAATATACATGTGTGTGTTCCCCCAGCCGGGGATGAAACTGAGAGAAACAGAGCGAGGGAAGGAGGGTGAATATTGAGCAGTGCGCCTGTGTGTGTGTGTCTCTCTTTGTGTGTGTGTGTATCTGTCTGTGTGTGTGTGTGTGTCTGTGTCTGTGTGTGCGTGTGCGTGTGTCTCCGCTGTGTGTGTGTGTGTGTGTCTGTGTGTGTGTGTGTGTGTGTGTCTGTGTGTGTGTGTGTGAGTGTGTGTGTGTGTGTGTGTGTGTGTGTGTGTGTTTGTCTGTGTCTCTATGTTTGTGTCTGTCTCTTTCTCGGTCGGTGTGTTTGTGTGTGTGTGTGTGTGTGTGTCTGTGTGTGTGGCATCCATCGGCAGTTCCGCAGTCACCATGTCCTCTGCTGTTCGTCTCAGCCGGAGCTTATGAATACAAATATTTACATGCCTGTCGTGCGCTTGTCTTTATAGAACAATCAGGGCGCGGCCCTGAAGAGAAATATAGAATGCGCCGTTATTTCTCTAGGATTGTTTTCTCTGCTCCGACACCAACTTCCCTCCTCTAGCGTTCTTGCAGTGGACGGTTTTCAACAGAGGGGGAGCACTCACACACACACACACCCACACACACACACACACACACGGACACACACCTACACACACAAACACACACGAATACACACACAAAGACACACACAACGACACACACACAAAGACACAGAGAAAAAGACACGTAAACACACAGAAAAACACAGCGACCCGCTCACACACACCACACACAGCGTAATATGGCGATTGTCATATAATATTGACTGTTCTTGTCCTCGTCTCCACCAATAAGCAGTGTGGAGTAAAGAGAGGCACTGCAATATTAATGCTCTGGATATTTCAGAGGGGATGGGCGAGTCAGGGTGAATCAACAGCAGAGGCAATAAAACACAGAGCATGCTTATTGTTTTCCTTTGTTTGGTGGGATGCCAGAACACTGACCTGGATTAACTCAGTGTGTCAGTCTCCGCGTGCGTCTGAGCATACGTGTGTTGCTGCACATGCACTCTCTGGAGGCCTATGTGTGCCTGTTAATAATTGAAATGATTATGGCATCCAAAACATATCCACTCCTCCCATCGTAAATCAGAGTGAGTCTCTGTCTCTCTCTCTCTCTCTCTCTCTCTCTCTCTCTCTCTCACTCTCTCTCTCTCTCTCTCTCTCTCTCTCTCTCTCTCCTGTATGTTTACCTTGCCTAACCCTGCCAGTACAGACCCGCCGTGCTGATTCTGTTGGGTCGTGTCCCCCCTCCCTAAGGGGCCATGTAATCACTAGCCGGCCATACACTGAAGGCTGTTATTTGCATGGTAATAGACAGCCTCTCTGCTCTGTAGGCTGGGGGGGGGGGGGGGGGGGAGCCCTGATCAAACCCCCTCCCCCACGCGCTGACCGACAGGTGACGGAGCCAATCGATCACTCCTCTCACTACGCCTTTATGAATGTGTTTACAAGAGGGAGGGGGGGGGGGGCGACAGCAAATGAAACTTTCTGACATCTTGACGGCATTAATGCGCCGGCGCGTCCGCGGGCCGGTGTTTATTTCCTACGGCCGCTTGTCCATTAGCCGCCCGCCGTTCCCCCGCATCCACTTCATCACCACGGCGGCGGCGGCTCGTCTCTCCCGGACCTCGCTGGCCCGCGGCCAACCATCACTTACACACCCCGGAGAACCGGCGAGAACCGCCCTGGGCCCGGCCCGGAGGGGCCGCCGGCATGCGTGCGTGTGTGTGTGTGTGTGTGTGTGTGTGTGTGTGCGTGCGTGCGTGCGTGTGTGTGTGTGTGTGTGTGTGTGTGTGTGTTGACAACACTATCAAAAGGCCATTAAATCCTGAACTCTGTACGGGGTTCGCTCCCTCCCTCGGATCAGGGGTCCCTCGGTCCGTCACCGGGACTCTCCTGCTTCAGTGCACGAGTGTGTTCGTTGACATTGTACACATACGTGTCATTTGCGCCCGTAACGACATTCATCGCTGTCGGGGAGGGGTGGGAAGGGGGTGGCGGTGATGACGTGGTGTCTGTGTGTTTTGAGAGATCGATAGGGTTGGGGTGGGGTGGGGGGTTATAGATGCTGCTAGTCTCCTTCCCCCCCCCGCCACGCCCATCAGGTCTAATGAGGGTCGTCGGTGATGACCTCAGTCTCCCGGGTCACGCCGCTGATTAAACATTGTCTCCGGGGCAGACTACCCGCCCTCCCCCTCCCCCCAGTGACACTTTCCTCGCCTCTCTCTCTCTGCCCACTTCCTCTTCTCATTTTCCCCTGTCTTTCGCGGCCCCCTCCCCTCCTTCTTTCTCCCATCTCTCCCCGGCTGCCTCTTCACTTTCCTCCCTCTCCCTCCCTTATCTTTTTCTCCTCTATCTACCCCTCTCTCTCCCACCTCCCTCTCTCCCTCTCTCTCTCTCTCTCTCTCCCTCTCATCCTCCTCTGACTAATGGCTCCCTCTGATCTAACCCCGATCGATCTCGATCTCCCCCCCAGCCCTCCCTCCCTCTCCACCCCAACCCACAGCCTCGCATCGCGACCCTTTACCCCCGCAGGCCAGACACAGCCCCACCAGCTCCCCCTCCCCCCTACCCTTCCCACCCCCCTCGCCAGTCCCCTCCTCCCCCCTAGCCCCCGGCTCCCCTCCCCTCTCCCAGCACCTCTCTCGCTCCGGCGCCTTCACTCTCCCTGACTGTCATCTGTCTTTCTAAAAGCCCATTCTGGAGACTCGGGGTACGCCCGGTCCTGTTATGTGTTTGTGCGCGGCCATAAAACACATTTGTCGCTCGAATCACAAATGTATTTTTCTCCGACTTCCATTTTTCACTGGGACTGGGGGTTTTAAATTTGTGTTTGTGTTGCGCAGTTGTGTGTGTGTGTGTGTATGTGTGTGTGTGTGTGTGTGTGTGTGTGTGTGTGTGTGTGTTTGTGTGTGTGTGTGTGTGTGCTGATATGTGTGTGTGTGTGTGTACGTGCTGATATGTGTGTTTGTGTTTGTGTGTACGGATGTGTTTGTACGGATATGTGTGTGTACGGATATGTGTGTGTGTGGCCGTGTGTTCGGATGTGTGTGTGCATGCGGATGTGTGTGTGTGTGGATATGTGTGTTTGTGTGTTTGTGTGTGTGTATGTGTCTGTGTGTGTGTGTGTGTGTGTGTGTGTGTCTGTGTGTGTGTGTGTTTGTGTGTGACATTGGTCTTCATGAATGATGATTCCGTGCTGGGATCTACGCGGTGTGAGAACGCACAGGACACAGCGCTGTGTTTCTGTTATTGTATTCATCATGTTTGACTAACATCCATTCTGGGGGTAATACAGATTCTTTATTTAAAACATGGCCCTGCCAGCGAGGCGGGGCCTTTGTCTGAAGCCAGGGGAACGGCTGATTCATCTGTCTGTAAGCTGCAGCCCGTCTCCACTCCATCTTGACCCCCAGGCCAGGCGAGGGCAAGAGCCAGAGACGTATGTTTAAGACGCAGCCAGTCTCTGCCTTTTAATCATTCTCCCTCCTCTTTGATCTGAGAGAACTCCAGTCCGAGCTGCGAGCTGAAACCATCGGCGAGACGTTTTAAAGGGCTGGAATAGCTGCAATTAGGGCCCAATAGCTCGCCATTCATCAGCACCCCTTTCATGTCCACCATTTTATTTTATGAAAGCAATCGATTGTTCCTGCGGCGTGAAGAGGCCGCCCCACCTTCCGCGTGCACTCCGCGGGCGAAAGGAGCGAGCACGGTCAGGCCATTACTTCAACCGTGCACGTGCAGAGCAGAAACAGTGGCACGCACGCGCACGCACGCACACACGCATACAAGCACACGCACACACGCATACACACAGATGGACGACGAGAAAGAGAGAGGAACATAGAAAGAGGGAGAGAGATTGTGTAGCTGGAACATTATGACAGACACTCGCAGTTACACCACAGTAATCACCAACCGGCCGGCAAAAAGAAATAGCGGCGATGGAGAACGCCAGATTCACTGGTGCCTCATGGCTTCGGGTCGGACTTTACGATGGCCACACTGATTCAATAATGAAGGAAGCAAAAACAGGAGACGTTTGAATAATGAAAAAAGATAAAAAATAAGCTGATGTGTGTCACGGTTTTATGTTTCCTCCAAACGACCACTAAT
>NC_136938.1:3879739-3889739 GCF_949987615.1 Pollachius pollachius | reverse complement strand
AATGCATATGCATTATGCATGTGACAATATATGCATTTATGCATACACGAACATATGCATGCATACATGCACACTCTCATGTACCCTGAGACGGTAAGGTGATCACATACACAGATGAACATGTATTTACGCATGCACGTGTTTGCATGCGGTGTTGCATTGTTTAATGTCATCAGACATGTTGTGTACTCCATTGAAGTACATCACTGCTGAAGGTGGGCTGAAGACTGTAGTCCTCAGAGACGAGAGCCGTGCCCCGACCACAGTACACAGTTTTACCCTCCATGCTGCAACCCATCACTGTAGGCCTGCACAGGAACATGCCGCGCTAATGCAATATTGATCCGACAAATATGTGTGTGTGTGTGTGTCTGAATGTCTGTTAATCTGTGTGTGTGTGCGTGTGTGTGTGTGTGTGTGTGTGTGTGTGTGTGTGTGTGTGTGTATGTGTGTGTAAGTGTTCGTGTGTGTGTATACATGTGTCACTGTGCATGTTACATTGTCCAAGTTTGCAATTGAAGTGTGTGTGTGTGTGTGTGTGTTTGTGTGTGTGCGCGTGTACTTGTGTGTCTGTTCTTGCATGCGTGCTAGCGCATGTGTGTGGTTGTGTGCTGTGTTAGTGAACTGGCCTTGTGCGCTGGCCCCCAAGTTGTGTGAACTATTGTTGGCGGCTGCTCTGTTGCTTGTGTTGAGTGAGTAAGTGGATGGCAGCTGTGAGCGAGCTGCATTAATAACCATGGGCAGTGAGCTAGCCTTGGTGCTATTCCTGTCACCTCACTGTCAGATGGCCCCTCAGCGGCTGGGGCCCACGGCCTGCCCTGTGTGACTGTCTGTACTGGAGGACTGTCTGAACTGTCTGTCTGTACTGGATGACTGTCTGAACTGCCTGTCTGTACTGGATGACTGTCTGAACTGGAGGACTGTCTGTACTGGATAACCGTCTGTACTGGATAACCGTCTGTACTGGATGACTGTCTGTACTGGGTGACTGTGTATACTGTATATATATATATAAATATGTACCAGGAAGCATCCAAGACCCAGCGAGCTACCCTATTCAATAACAACATACATCCAACTTACAAACACGGCCGCCCACTTAAAACCGCCCTCCTTCACATAAGCATTCATAGGCACAAACACACACACACACACACACACACACACACACATACATATATATATATATATATATATATATATCTTGGGCTCTGCGTTCAACAGCAAAGAGTGTTTAATTTTTCAGTCACTACGGCAACGTGGTCCGCAGGGGTTCCGTCGAGCTGTAGATAGCAAGCGCCACTCCACCTCCCGCACTCCAGCGTTAACCCACTCTTGTTATTACAGTTTGACTTTCTCCCTCTACCCCCCCCCCCCCCCCCCCCCCCCCAGTCTTTAATCAGCATGTAAACAAGTGCAAGGTCATTTTGTTCCTTAAAGAGGGAGGCGGGGGGGGGGGGGTTGGGGCGATAAGAGGAGCTGCTGTAGTTAATCCTTTGGACACACTGATGGAGGGGTTTGTCCTGGAGATGCTTTGGTGTTAATTATGCAAGACTGCATCTCCTGAACTCTCTCTCTCTCTCTCTCGCTCTCTCTCTCTCTCTCTCTCTCTCTCTCTCTCTCTCTCTCTCTCTCTCTCTCCTCACCCACTCACAATGACTCATCACTTTTTCCTCTCTTCCTTTATCTCTCTCTCTCTCCTTTACTTTTCTCTCTCTCACCCCCTCCTTTAGGTCTCTCTCTCTCTCTTTCTCTCTCTCTCTCTCCTTTAACTCTCTCTCTGTCTCTCTCTCCTTTAGCTCTCTCTCTCTGTCTCTGTCTCTCTCTCCTTTAGCTCTCTCTCTCTCTCCCTTCCTAGCTTTCTCATCCTGGACCTCGGGAGGCTGAACTGTGGCCACATATCTTGTCAGAGAGGGGAGGAGCGGAGGAGGAGAGGAGAGGATGGGAGGAAAGGAAGGGAGGGGAGCCGGCGTTCGCTACATCAACGGATCCAAAATGGAGTCCGGGGAGAGCCAGAGGCCCGGGACTTATGGAAAAAATAGTGATGCAGGGATTTATATAAATAACGTGTGTGTGTGTGTGTGTGTGTGTGTGTGTGTGTGTGTGTGTGTGCACACGTCTGTGTGTGTGTCTGTTTGTGTGTCTGTGTGTTTGTTGTGACGAACGCCGCGATATACGTCAATAGTCCATGTATACATGAGTCATTTTTCCATCCGCTGAATGCTTCGATTCTTCTCCCCGCGTGATTAACTAACGATGTGCGGCATGGCGGTTTAGTTCCGCCGCGCCGAGCCCGACGCCGTGTTGTTTGTCTTCCCAGGACTATGGTTTGTGTGTCCAAATAATCTGCGACGCACAAACAGCGCCGTGATGGCATAACGGGCTGGGGGAGACGCAGAGGGAGGAGTTGTGCAACACATGAGTGGTTTGGAGTCGGAGTGGAAGGCGGAGCGGGGAGACGGAGAGGGAACCAGATGAGCTGGATGTGAGGAGACTATTTTTACCACGTGTTAGAGAAGGACACATTCGGCAGCACCATATGTTGTGGCTGCCACATCTTTATCAAACACAGAGCAGGGACTACAGGTACGCGTTGGAGGCTATGAGGAGTGACATGTGTGAGGAGGCTATTTCAAAACAAAGAGTGCATTTTATTTATTATTTAATGTAGTAAAAAGCGTGACAAAAAACATTGATGTATAATTGACAGAGTCCTCCGGGCCATCGCACAGCGTGACTAAAGATGGAATCAAGCCCGGGACATTTTCAATCCACATCGAATCCTAATGATGTAAACAAAAACATTGAAACCCAAAGTGATAAATGCTAAGGATTTGAGAGACGTGGAAGAATTGTTTAACAACATCCACTCCAAGGTGAAGAACACAGCTCTCGTCAGAAGAGAGAGAGAGAGAGAGAGAGAGAGAGAGAGAGAGAGAGAGAGGGCGGAGAGAGAGAGAGAGAGAGAGAGAGAGATATAGTGTGATCAGTCAGGATATTTTGGTTGCTGTTAGGGAACAATTAGAGCGGGTAAGGATGGGAGGGGGGGGGGGACGAGTGTTGCTCATTGTCAGTCTCTTCTCCTGCGTGCCTCATTATCAGACAAAGAAGTCAGATGAATTAAACAAGGAGAGAGAGAGAGACAGACACGCAGAAACATAGAGCGAGAGGGAGGACGAGAGAGAGAGGAGTGCGTGAGAGGGAGAGAGAAGCCCTCCCATCCCAGATCATCCAGGCCTCCTCAACCCCCCAGACTCTACCTGTCAGAGCCGGAGACACAGCGCCTGGCTGCCTCCCCGTGTCGGAGTCTTTCTGTGGGGGTGGCGGGGGGACAATGGCTGTCTGGAGTGCATTATAAAAATGAGATGTACCGGAACACGACACGTTCAGTGATTGTGACTTCCATCCCTAACTGCAGAGTTTAGTTATGGCCGCCGTGGTCCCGTCTCATCCGTCTACGTTTACCTCGGATGAACCCTGCCTCGCACAGAACGCTGCGACTGGTGGGAATCGTTTTTGGGACCTTTTGGTACAAATCTGCGTATTGCTACTCATGTGCGACAGTGGAAGCCCTGCGGTTGATTGCGGCATCAAAGCCATGGAAACTAAGGCAGTACTTGGCAGTGCTGTTGGTTCTCGCGACGGCGCGGCTGACGTCTCTCTCTCTCTCTCTCTCCCTCTCTCTCCTGACCTCGGCCGGGTTGGACTCCGGCTTGATGAAGATTGTGAAGATTCTTTTATGTGGCTGTTCCCAGCGAGGACACAAAGGGAACCAGCTCCAGCCGATGTCCAAGGCGAGAAACAGACGCTCTGCTGCAGCAGCCTTCCAGAAGCCCTCCCTCCCTCCGCCTCCAGCAGGCCTTGGGTTTACCCGTCCATATACCTTCATATACCTACGCCTGTGTATCTCTGTATGAAGATATAAAGTCCCAGCCGTTGTACAACGCCCATCTGCTGCCAGGATTAACATTTATTCACTATTCAAATTCGAAAATCCCAACTCCATGGAAGCAAATTAATTTCCCCACAATGGTTGGGCCGGGGCGGCCCTATAATAGAAAACAATGAAGACTGCATCCCTGGATTGCGATTCCATTCAGCGGCTAATCGGCAGGATTGTGACCGCGCGGTGTGGTTAAGTGCTTTCATCCCGGAGGGCTGTGAAAAACAATGGCTCTTTTTAATTTCTTCTCGCTAGCAGACGAGCCTGACTAGATGAGGACATGATACAGACTGAATTGATGATGAGGAGGGTGGCGTGGACGAAGGGGGGGGGGGGGGGGGGCGGAGGGGGTCGGAGGTGGTGATGGGAGGGGCTTCATTTTGCTTCATTTGTTACTCACCGTGCATCGGACTCAAGGAGATTAGGAGTCTGGCGGGGAACACAAGCTGACCGTAAACAGCCCCGATAGGTCCGAGGGAAGACTGGGTACTGCCCTGGGCGGCCCGGCTAATTAGTTTACCCAATCCGGCCCAGCCAGGACCAGGGCCAGCTGAGCAGCGCGCTACGCCCTGCGATAAGGCAGCATGACACAGCACCTCACACGCACACACACACACACACACACAAGCATGTACACACACAACCATGTACACACACACACACACACAAAAGCATGTACACACACACCCAACACCTCACACACACAACCACACACACACACACACACATAACCACACACACACACACACACACAGACACAGCCACACACACACACGCACATGTACACACATGCACAAACACACACACACCCCTCCCAACACTAAATATATCCATTAACATGTTGCAGAGATAAAGAGGACTGAATGTACCATGTGCGTATGTGTTCCAGTGTATTCTGTTTTTGTATTTGTTTGTTTTTGCTGTATTGTGTAGTTTGTTTGTATTTGCTGTATTGTGTAGTTTGTTCGTTTTTTGCTATATCGTGTAGTTTGCTTTTTTTTCCTGTATTGTGTAGTTTGTTTGTAGTTTGTTTGTGTTTGTATGTGTGTCTGTATCTGTGGCTGTGTCTCTGTGTGTGTTTGTGTGCATGTACGTGTATGTGTGTGCGGGAGTGTTTGTTTTAATGTGTTTGGGCTAGAGTTTGTGTGTGACATTCAAGAGCTCAAAATTAGTTAATTGCATCCAGAGATAGAAACAATGCAGTACCTTTTTAAAATACAACAGTACAAATTATTAAATATGGCTAACATGTACGGCTTTGGTAAAACTAAGAGCTGCCTTTGAGAAGACAAGGCTCCACCAGAGCCACAGAGAGGCGAACACGTGGACTCTGGGTCGATGAAGGAATCTGATGCCTCGACTCGCTTACGAAACCCCAAACTTGGAGCCTCCCCGACCCATTTCCATGAGAGACATCCTCCAGGCCTCCTTTGTCCCCGAGACTTTCACTTGCAGAAGATGACAGAAAATGACGACAAATTGAGGTAGAGTGAGAGGGGGAAAAAAACAGAGTTCAAACTGCAGCATTTTGCTACTCCTTTCATTGCAACCAGACGCCTTCCAGCATAGCCTTTCAAATTTGAGGAGAAGCACTTCTGAAACTGAGGGTAGGGAACTTTCTCTTTTATTCTCCCTTTCCTCTCCTCCTCCCCCTCTCTCTGTTTCGCAAGGCTGCCTTGTTATCAATAAAGAGGCCAGGTGCTTCTGCAACTCAGACGACAGAAACCAAGAATGCAGAATCGTTCTATGAGCAGCTCAAAGTGTGATGAAATGACAGGAGTGATGCTGTGGTACGATCGAGAACCAACACACCCACTCAAAGAGAGAGAGAGACACAGAGACGGAGACAGAGAGAGAGAGAGACAGAGAGACAGAGACAGAGACAAAGAGAGAAAGAGAGAGAGAAAGATAGAGAGAGCGACTATGAGACAGAGAGAGAGACAGAAAGAGAGAGAAAGCAAAAGAGAGTGTGAGACAGAGCGAGTGACAGAGAGAGAGACAGAGAGAGAGAAAGATAGAGAGAGCGACTATGAGACAGAGAGAGAGACAGAGAGAGAGAAAGCAAAAGAGAGTGTGAGACAGAGCGAGAGACAGAGAGAGAGACAGAGATAGTCAGAGTGAAGGAGAAAGACAGAGAGAGACAATATAGATAAAGGATTAGTCATATAAAGAAAGAAAGTAATAAAGATAGATGAGAGCGTGAGAGCGAGAGAGCGACAGAGCGAGAGGTGGTGTTAAAGTGTGGAGGAGAGTCACAGGGCGAGCACTGAACTGAGGAGACAGAAAGACAAAAGACAGCGGTGTGAAAGGAGGGAGGTTGGGGAGGTTCGGTGGCTGAACTAATACTGGCGCAAAACTTTAGTTTTAATCTTAACTTGAATTCGCTTTCGGGCTTCACTTATGGCCAATTAGCATGCGTGTTCTGTGTGCACGCCACGAGATAATTGGCCTAAGAGGAAGAGAGTCGCGTGACCCTTAGATGGGAGGTGCCGGATCCGTCGAGTGCCTCTCTGGAGAAACGCAGGGGGGAAGTCTACCCACTCTGCAGAGGGACATGCTTGGGCCCCAGCCATACATCTGTATAGAGCTGGGGTTGAATTAGGTGAGGGTTGGAGACCCTGGAGTCATCGTTTTATTGCAGTATGCTACACGCTGAATATTTGCAGAAGAAGAATCAGAAACGTATTACAAAAGATTTTCATCTGGGTGCAGGTATTGGCAATTCTGGTATGTATTCTAGAAATACAAATCTAGAATAAAAAGTCTCAAAGGATAATTATCAGTATTATAAGTATGAATGTAATTTCTGTCGTATTTGCAATTTAATATGCATAATTAAAGAGGAAGGCTGCTACACCTCACATTACTTCTTAAGGAAATTAAACTTATATAATTTTAAATGTAACATGAAACCAAACACGTAGAACAATATCCCTTATCAAGTAATTCCTTGTTACATATTTGTGGTTAGTTCTTCCAAAAATGTCTCTTTACCTCCCTTTAATTCTTTCTTTGTTTCTTACCTTACTTCCATCTTTCATGAATGCTTACTTTCTGGCTTTACCTCATAGCTCTGACTCATCCTCTCTCTCTCTCTCTCTCTCTCTCTCTCTCTCTCTGACTCATCCTCTCTCTCTCTCTCTCTCTCTCTCTCTCTGACTCATCCTCTCTCTCTCTCTCTCTCTCTCTCTCTCTCTCTCTCTCTCTCTCTCTCTCTCTCTCTCTCTCTCTCTCTCTCTCTCTCTCTCTTACTCGTCCTCTCTCTCTCCTTCCCTGTGTCTCTCACTATGTTTCTCTCCGACTCCCCCTCTTCACCTCCACTCAGATCTCAACAGGCACGGTGGAGTGGAGTCACCGTGGAGAACTCTGCTGGTCCGAGTTGTCTTCCTCCAGCACCACACTGGCTTCCTTTGTCTGGCCAGCCCCAGTCCCAACACTCCCAGTTCACTCCACCAGCCTAGTCTGTTGGCCCACATCGACAGTTTGCTTCAACTCAGAGTCGAACAACTTGTTTTCAAAGTTGAATATTCAACATCTTGTGAATGAAGATATTAGCATCAGGTTCATTTGAATATTAACCAAAGAAACGCGCTACTTTATCATCCATGACTTGTACAAGTTATTCATTCCAATGGGTCAGACTTTGTTTGTTTGCTGTCAGCTCGCTAAATAACAATGAAACATTTGCTTTAGAGCGAGAGTGGTGATTACTTGTTGTAAATTAAACTCTTTACTTTGAGGTCAATGCATTTCTGTTGGCACTCAGCGTGCCGGCCAAGTACAGCACGGGCAAAATGAACTCACTGCTCTCTGTAGAGGAGGCAGGAGAGCCAGACACACACAAACACCCAAACAACTACACACACAATCACACCCACACACACAAACACACACACACACACACACACACACGCACACACACATACAGACGCACGAAACGATTAGGTCATGGTGACAAACTCCCTCTCTCTCATACACCCCACAGTATTTCCCCCTATACTGACATACTGTCACACATTCACACACAACCACACACACACACACACACACACCCATACACACACACACAGAGACTACACCTATGCGCGGCCCAGCATGTGATGCTCCTCATCAAACCGGGGGCACATCTCATTAGGCTACAGTGTACGGTGCGGAGCTCAGCCTGGGATTGGAGGAATGACCCCTCGCTGGGAGCAGCTGAACGGAAAAGTTTGGCCCAATCCCATAGACGATAGCTCAATAAGAGTCTCTCTCCCTCTCCCTCTTCTGGACAACAGCAGGGATAACAAGAGCTATGTCTGCAGCAGCCTTTGGTCTGCACATGTGCAGTAGGTGAATGTTAACAAGGGACAGTTTGTGTTGTCCAGAGACTGTGGGCCTCTGTGTGTGCCGTGCATGTCTGTGTGTCTGTCTGTGTGTATTACATATGTATGTATGGCTGTATCTTTATGTCTCCTATTACCTCCCTCTAGCTCTCTCTCTCTTTCTCCCTGTCGCTCTCTCTCGCACTCTTGCTCTCTCTGTCCCCCCCTCTCTAGCTCTCTTTCTCCCTCCACCTCTCTCTTGCGCTCTCTCTCACGTCCTCTCTCTCTCTCTCTCTCTCTCTCTCTCTTTCTCCCTCTCTCGATCTCTCGATCTCTCTCTCTCTCTCTCTCTCTCTCTCCTCTCTCTCTCGATCTCTCGATCTCTCTCTCGATCTCTCTCTCCCTGGCCCCCTTAGGCCCTGTTTAAAGTCTCATCTAGGGAGGTTTCAGGAGTGTGTGAGTGTGTGCGTGTGTGCATGTGTGCATGCGTGCGTGTGTGTGTTTCCTTCCTTATGGGGCCCGCGGGCCTAATTCCATCACACCTTGTATTCCCAAAACACCGCTGGTGAAGAAAACCCTAGCAGGTCTGTGTAGGCCTGAGCAGGTCTTACCCGACACGGCATGGAAACTGTTCTCATTCCCTCTGAACACTCGGCTGCAGCAGCACTACACAACTCATTAAACATGCTCTCTGTAGTTTCTTTATATTGTGTTGCATACAATTTCAATGCCATGTTTCAATATTCTCGTGCACTGTCTTCAAGTTTCGAGTATGCGTAACAGCAGTCAGCCATCTTTCTTTTATTGATTGTCTTTCAACACTTTGTGATTTGTGAGCAAAAGTAGAAACCGATTGACAAACTCTAGAGAGCAGGAAGTGCTGGGCGTTTCTGCGAGACAAACCTGTTCAAACTCTCCCCAACTGTCTTGTTTATCAATTCCATAAAGTTTAACTCCTTTTCTTTAGTTTGAGCAAGTGGGAGCTGCTTCTGACTGTTAACGCTTCCTGGATAGTTTAGCTCAGCGAGTCTTCTGTTGTTTCTAGCTTTTAATAGAGAATGACGAATAGGAATGACTATTAATTTGCAAAGCTGTACGTGCAACATTATGGTTGGGTATGTGTAAAAACTAATTGGTGTGGCTCTATCCAAAGATTGTGTTCCTCTCTTGCTGCGTTAGTAACACAACAATGGAAGGTAAAACACAAACAGCAGATGGTCACCGCCAGAAAAAAGACTTGTTTCTACTTATTTGTTGGATTACATGTGATAATGAGAGAGGGATTCCTCAAAGTAATTACGAGCTGCGACAGCCATATTGAGAGAGGACAGTGGAAGGACAGCAGGGCCTTAAAGGAAACTAAAAAAAATGTATCTTCACCGGGTTGATGAGTGTAATAACACAGTGAAATGTGAAAGACAGAGACAGAGAGAGAGTTTTGTGTGTGTGCCTGAGTGTGTCTGGCCATGTGTGCATGAGAGTGTGTTGTATGTGTGTGTCTCAGTGCATATCTGTCAGCGTATGTTTTTGTGTGTGTATATCTCAAATGTATTTTTATGTTTGTGTGTTTGTGTGTGTCTGTGTCTTTGTATCTCAGTGTATTTGTGTATTTGTGTGTGTGTCTGTGCGTGTCTCAGTATTTGTGTGAGTGTGTTTGTTTATGTATGTGTGTTTGTCTCGGTGTGTATATCCCAGTGTGTGCGTGTGTATATCAGTGTGTGTGTGTGTGTGTGTGTGTGTGTGTGTGTTTGTG
>NC_136938.1:3872239-3874739 GCF_949987615.1 Pollachius pollachius | reverse complement strand
TGTGTGTGTGTGTGTGTGTGTGTGTGTGTGTGTGTGTGCGTGTGTGTGTGTGTGTGTGTGTGTGTGTGTGTGTGTGTGTGTGTGTGTGTGTGTTTGTGTGTGTGTGTGTTTACATGTGTGTCCTTGCGTGTGTATGTTTGGCATGTGTGTGAGTGTACAAAAAGCTCAGTCTAAACTATAAATGAATTCCATAAAAACAAGAGAAAAACCTCAGAGCAGATTTTCTTTCGCTGCCTGTTTCCAGATAATTCCGCTCTGTGGACCCACTGAGGAGAGGAGAATGAATGAGAATATTTAAAAAGTCTTTGCATCTCTTCCTGCCGGCGGTGTGCCGTGGTTCAGAGTCCCAGCTCTCAGTGCCAGAGACGGATTGATAGATAACGCTACTCAAGCAAAAGATTTGCCCCCCACCAACATGCAGCGTGTCTGAACAATGCAAGCGTTGCGGCTCTGACGCTAAGTATTATGATAATGTAGTGCTCGGCAGAATGATGGACGACCAACAGCACCGAGCGGCTGCACAGCGTGCAGCCTGACATCGCTCTGTCAACAGTGCCGTCCCCGTCTCCACAAAGCTCTGCTCCTCAACAACAGCCACAGACCATCAGCCGCCATTAAAGTCAGCTGTGAATAACTGTGCGATCGTGTCCTCGGTCAAGAGAAAAGGAAATTGCAGATAAAAATACGATATAATCCTCTTCAAGTGCACATCAGTGGTTAGTTATTTCTCAGCCATTAGCGACCAGGAGAAAAGAGATCCCTCAGAATAGCAATTTGTGTGAGGGACTGGAGGCCCTCCAGAAGCCCAGAGCCAAAACCTCACGCAAGGTTCAGGGCATCTGCTCCAGTTGATGTTCTACAACCGCCATGAATTAGTCATGAGCACACACCACATATTTTGATCTGCGCTTAAATCCATAATTAGGGTTCAATCCTCTGTCACAGGGCTAGGGGCTCAGCACATGTTGCTCTGCAAATCAGCTCTACTTAAACACTAACTAATGAGCAACAAAAAGAAAAAACACAGACAAGCAAGCAGGGGGAAGGATTACGTTCACAGCCCCCGCGACCTGGACCGCCCTAGACCGTTTCATTAGGGCTGAAGGGTCTAGCCAATCATATCGGGTCGGCACCGCAGTGCCTGTGAGCTTAGTTTTAGGACAGCTCTACAGTATTATGAAGTATGGCTTCAAATATTTATGTATTTTTCATATTACCATCTCATTTTTCAAAGTATTTCTAAGTATATTCTGTTTGGTAGAACCCATTTTCAAATGCCCCCTGGGATGGGACCATTTTACAACCGCAAAAGAACCCAACTAGAAAATGCATTTGCCTTACTCAGGGCAAGACCGGAAATAATTATAAAATATTATTCAAAAATCTCATTATTCCCATTAAGAATATTTTACTATTCTCTCCGGTAAAAAAAGTTCAGGTTAAAAATGTTAATGTGCCATTTGTGTGTGTGTGTGTGTGTGTGTGTGTGTGTGTGTGTGTGTGTGTGTGTGTGTGTGTGTGTGTGTGTGTGTGTGATTGTGTGTGTACGTGCGTGCGTGCGTGCGTGCGTGTGTGTAATAACTTTTGAGAATGTCCTTCAACTAAACCCATAAGCTTTAGTTTTTAAATGTATTAAAATCATAGGTACACTACTGTCAACGTTTGGTTTGTTACACAACTTCACTTGGAGACTTGAATCTAATTCCGCTCAGTTCCGACCATTGCAGCTTTCCTCGACAGGTAGAACACGTCAGCCCTGAGCCAGGATAGTGCAAACCGGGTTTGTATACTTCACAGATTGGCCACGCTCTACCGAGTGGCCATCAAGAAACTCATCCCTATAATGCATTGCTGAAATCTTATTAAAACGGTGTGCCTGCGCTCACAGATTGTCTTTCAATGTCAAACGGGATGAAGCGGGCGTAATGCATACATCAGGGTGGCCTTGGCCGACGGTGATCTGAATGGGCATCCGGTCTGTCGGCAGAACCAGATTATCCTCCGCGGGGAAAACATCCCCCCTGCGTGCTGACTTTCATGTCACGTCGAGAACGACGCAGACCACACGCGCGTGAAAACACGGTTGTGATCGATCATTGGTTGCGAGGAGGAGGAGAAGAATGGAGCGAAGACAGGGAGGCTGTCCAGCATGGGGATGGAGACCGGGGAAAAGCCGGCGCGTATAGAGACTTTTACGCACGGGAGCTCCTCTCCCCTTGTAAGACCTTTACGCACGGGAACCAACCAGAATACAGCGGGACCTCCTTTCCCCTTTTAAGACCTTTACGCACGGGAGCAAACCAGAATAGAGCGGGACCTCCTTCCCCTTTACACGCCGTCAGCTTCTGATCAGAGGAGCTTGTTGTGTTGAAGGCCTACCTTCACTTTACTACTTCAGCTATAGAGAAATGAAGCGAGGAAGTCTGCGGACGTCCTCACGCACGTGTGGGACGTCAACTGATTGAAGTTCCGTTTGAGTCTAAACGGTAGTTCATTTATT
>NC_136938.1:3844739-3869739 GCF_949987615.1 Pollachius pollachius | reverse complement strand
TACTGAGATTAGCGCCCTGCCCTATCCCACACGCGCGCTTTTCCAAAAGCACAACATCGAATGCAGTCCGATTATGCACCACATGCTGAACGTGTATGAGTTACCTTATTTATTTAAGTATTTATTATTATTTAATTATTATACATAATAATTATTTATATATGGGATAATTGCTATTTTGCTATATTTATACACATATATATATATATATATACATTTATTAATACATTTATTCATTTATATTGTCTGATGTTTCATTTAATAAAGAGAGAGGTTTCGCATGTGGATCCAGGCTCTTCTTACCCAGCACCACCCAACCCCAACCAAAACACCACCCAGCACCACCCTACACTACCCAACACCACCCTCCTCATACTCTCATACCTTACCCCATACCTATCCCTCACCCCCTTTACCCAACAATCTCTACACCACCATAGAGGCCTCACTATGCTCCGCCCCCCTACCAACACCACCCTCAGGGCGGTGCCTCTACACCACCCTAGAGACCACACTTAGCTCCGCCCCCCTACCAACCCACCTCAGGGCGGGGCATCTACACCACCCAAGAGACCACACTTAGCTCCGCCCCCCTACCAACCCATCTCAGGGCGGTGCCTCTACACCACCCTAGAGGCCACGCAAAGCTCCGCCCCCTACCAACCCCACCCTCAGGGCAGGACCTCTCTACACCACCCTAGAGGCCACGCTAAGCTCCGCCCCCTACCAACCCCACCCTCAGGGCGGTGCCTCTACACCACCCTAGAGGCCACACTAAGCTCCACCCCCCAACCAACCCCACCTTCAGGGCGTGGCCTCTCTACACCACCCTAGAGGCCACACTAAGCTCCGCCCCCTACCAACCCCACCTTCAAGGCGGGGCCTCTACACCACCCTAGAGGCCACGCTAAGCTCCGCCCCCTACCAACCCACCTCAGGGCGGTGCCTCTCTACACCACCCTACAGTCCACACTAAGCTCCGCCCCCTACCAACCCACCTCAGGGCGGTGCCTCTGCACCACCCTAGAGGCAACACAAAGCTCCGCCCCCTACCAACCCTACCTTCAGGGCGTGGCCTCTTTACACCACCCTAGAGGCCACGCTAAGCTCCTCCTCCCTACCAACCCCACCCTCAGGGCGGGGCCTCTCTACACCACCCTAAAGGCCACGCTAAGCTCCTCCTCCCTACCAACCCCACCCTCAGGGCGGGGCCTCTCTACACCACCCTAGAGGCCACACTAAGCTCCGCCCCCTACCAACCCCACCTTCAGGGCGGGGCCTCTCTACACCACCGTAGAGGCCACGCTAAGTTCCGCCCCCTACCAACCCACCTCAGGGCGGTGCCTCTCTACACCACCCTAGAGGCCACACTAAGCTCCGCCCCCTACCAACCCACCTCAGGGCGGTGCCTCTGCACCACCCTAGAGGCAACACAAAGCTCCGCCCCCTACCAACCCCACCTTCAGGGCGGGGCCTCTCTACACCACCGTAGAGGCCACGCTAAGCTCCCCCTCCCTACCAACCCCACCCTCAGGGCGGGGCCTCTCTACACCACCCTAGAGGCCACGCCAAGCTCTGCCCCCTACCAACCCCACCCTCAGGGCGGGGCCTCTAGCCCACCCTAGAGGCCACGCTGAGCTCCAGCTCCGATCTGTTTCGTCTCTGTGAGGTTCTGCCTCCTTGTTTTCCCCGGTCTCCGCGGGGGGCCTTCCCCCTCACAGCTGTGGGGACGGGGAGGTGAGTGAGAACAGCTCGGCAGGGAGAAAACTCTTGTAGCATTCCTGATGTCCTCCATTACAGCCCGCGTGCGAGCCTCCTCGCGTCGGAACACCTGCGCCGCGGACGCAGCCTCTCGGGGGGCCGGGACAGAACGCGCCCCACGAGGCTCCCCCAGGCATGGTGCGAACATGTCACTATGGCCTCCAGCTGTGTGTGTCAGTGTGTGTGTTTGTGTGTGTTTGGTGTGTCCGTGTGTGTGTGTCTGTGTGTGTGTGTCTGTGTGTGTGTGTGTCAGTGTGTGTGTGTGTGTGTGTGTTTGTGCATGTGCGTGCGTAGGTGGGCCTGTGCCTGTGTCTGCGTGCACGTGTGTGTGCATGTGCTTGCGTGCGTGTGCATGTGCAGGTGGGTGTATGACTCTTTGTGTGTTTATGTGCATGCATGCATGTAGCACGTGTGTGCATGTGTGCATGTGCTTGCGTGCGTGTGCATGTGCAGGTGGGTGTATGACTCTATGTGTGTGTATGTGCGTGCATGCATGTAGCACGTGTGTGCATGTGTGTGAGCGGTGTGTGTGGGAGAACCCGGTGTGATGCGGAGCCCATGTGAGGGGCTGAGAACGGCCCCTCAGAGGTCTTGTGTAACAGAGGGCCCCGTGTTATTTCTGGATGGAACCTTATTTAACGTGCTGTTCGTGACTGTTATCTGTCAGACCGTGCAGTTCAGTTCTCACCCCGCTCTAACAGAGATGGAGGTGGATATAAAACAAAGTTTAAGGTGCTGTGAGCAGGTTTTGTTTTATAGCCGCCGTTGTTCACGCGGCAGGCCGGGCGGCGTTTAAATCATCCTCAGAGGCTGGAAGGTGTCACTACTAAGAACGCAAATCAGAACTACAAGAGGTCATGCAACATGTAAAAGAAATGCCTTGAGTTATCTCTGAGTTGTGTTTTTGTGTGTGTGTGTGTGTGTGGGTGTGTGTGTGTGTGTGTGTGTGTGTGTGTTTGCTTGGGTTCATCATATTATCACATTGCCAGGGCTTGTTAGAAATTGTTATTAATTAACATTTTTCTATATTTCAAACCAAAGAAAATATGAAAGCAGATGATGCAAAATAACAAACGCATGATAAACCCACACAGCAGTTACCGAAATATAATAACAGAGGCTTGAGTGCAGGAAGGACATTGACCTTACTTTTCGAGCGCAACAGGCTATCCACATACTCTCTGTTCACAGAGAGATCATTCCTTGTAAAGGTAAAGTTTAATTGCTTCTGATGTTTGACACCGTTCCTCCACCATTCCCCTGTCACAGCACTGCAGGGAAGGTAAGGCAATACTGCACCTCCACCACCACCACCTCCTCCACCTCCACCACCACCACCCTCTCCCACAGGAACCAGCTGAGTGGAGCCTGGGAGAGTTGGCACCTCGGCTGCTAATCACTGCGGAGCATGGAGTTAGAGGTGGAGCTCGTCTGCAGGAAGCAAGACTCCGTGTGTATGTGACATGACTAGCCTGTCAATCACAGGAAGGGGTTGGGGGTGGGGGGGGGATTGAGAGCCAAGGGAACAGCAGGGAGGTTTTCACAAGGTTTTGAAGTTTTATTACACACTAGGAAGCAAATGGACCTTTTGCTTCGTCTTTCTAATCACGGGGCTTATTCTTTAACGAGCCACTGATTACCTGTGGATGGAGAGAGGGGGGCCAGAGTCACTGATCGGCTGGAAGATTGACTTCTCTGAGTGTATTTCCTCCCCCTTCTCTCCCCCTCTCTGGTTAAGCCCCCTCCCCCAGGGATAGTCTGTATCTCTCGCCGCCCTGTCTCCTCAGCACTCCCAGTGTTAGGGACTAATCTCATCTATCTTCTGTCCGTAGCGTCTGGAACGGCGTCTCCTCAATGATCTCAGGTTGCTTTTAATAAATACTAAACATTATAATTAAGGCCTTGAGAAGAGACCTTTTGAAAGAGCTGAGGAAACGGAAACGCATGCACAAAGGTTGACTTTGTAAGCATCTGCGAACATTTCAGAACTAGAATGTAAAGGTCTATGGTGTTGGCGTGTGGAGGGAATCGGTAAGCAGAGAGAAAATCAAAACAAAAAGAAATGAAAAACGGTCCCTAGCAATGTTGGGCACAGTGCGAACAACAAGGGATCTCTGCGGTGCCTGTTGGAGGAAACATAATCTAGCAGCAGCCCATTAGGCTCCTACCTTCGAGGGTGCAAAAAATAAGTAAGTGTAAAACAGGCTGCTAATTGAAAAATTGTGACGTGTGGTGATGCCTTATTTATATTGTTGTTCCCACGAGTCTCCCTTTGGGGTTCAGCTGAGCATGTTATACACAGGTATATCAGTATACATATTATATGTAGGCCTATGTATATATATTCTTTATATTTCTCCCATTGTTTGTCTTTGTTTTGTTTAAATGTGAGAAAACACATTTGTAATAGGAAACGTTAGGTCGTTTTACAACACATACTTGAGGTTGATTAAGACTTTTGCTGGACTGCGAAATCCTTCCAGGACTCAGCCTTTATATCAGCACTGTATGAGATTCACTTTCCATTGCTTTAATGAAGATGGTCTTTTGAAATAAAACCTGATTGCATTATGACTCAGAAATTACTGTTTCTCTTTGCCGGCTTTATTACCACAGAAGGTTTCTATATAATTAAATATGCATTATAGATTTTCTGTCCTTGGATCAAAAGCACACAATTGTGGCAACACTACAGCCATCGGAGAGGCCCATTAACACATCACTGAAATTGCTTTTAAGCACCCTCGTCTGCTATTTTCCTCAAAAGGGCATTCATCCCAGGAAGAGAATGGCACCATGCAGACGGCTCCAAACAGAGTGCCATCATGTCACCGCGTAGAGCCGGCTGCCTGACGCTCACTGTGTCAAGAGAACCTCCGCTGGAGGTCATGGCGACCTCATCCAACCGTTCCCCACTCTCTCTGAATACTTACCCCCAATCTGCTGCAACTCTTATCCTTTTCCTCAGCCAAAAGCGGCCGTTTGCCCGTAGAACATCAGCGGTTGAGATCTGCAGTAACTCAACTGAAGTCAAACGTGAAGTAGTTCTCTTGCAATATCGCAAAAAAAATCCCTAAAGTGTATTATCATGTTGATTTATTTCTCTCTACCCAGCCTGATGTAGCTTGGATAGGCTACAAAACCACAACTCACAACTGATGACCTAGTTTAGCAAATGTGCCAGAATGTTCCTGCATATTTACTAAACGTCCCTGTGCATTCAAAACCAACCTGGCAAGAGGGCAACTGAAACACACCGGGAGTAGTTGGAGAGGCATTCAGAGGGATAGACAGTAGGGAACACATTGTAGCATGTGCGGCGTGTATACAAAGAATCCTACAAAAAATAAATAAGATGGGAGAACCAAATCATGATAGCAAATGTGTGCGCAGGCACATTGGTCCCAGTCCAAGTAACACAGTGTTGTTGATACCAAACTCAAAGTGCGCCTCTCGACAGACAAGCAGGGAATTACCCAGCGCTTGGAGGAGGTCCAGTAGTTCCTATACAATGTTCCCTGACAACACCGAGTCAAGCAGCGGAAAAGAGACTAACCAGTTAATCCAATCAGCCTCCTGTTTTCAAAGATTGCGCATTTGGTCTGCGTCCTCTTTGTTAGTTGTGTGTGTGTCGAGCGTCTCCATTAAGGAGTGGGCGCGCGGGGTCCGACCGAGCAGCAGACCGCCTGCAGCTCGCTCCGTCTCTTCAGACGCGACGCCACGCTAAACGGTTTCTTTTACGTCAGCGCGGATCTGTCACGGGGTCTGGCGCACTGTTGGTGGAGGTCCCAGCAGGCTCTGTGGTGTGTGATGTTTGAAGCCTGCGTCGCCGCTGAGTCATAAACAGCTTGGCTTCATGGAGCCCACACAACGCGCTCACAAGCTGTTCCCGCGCACATGTTGCAAGCGCTGTGGAGAAACCGCTCCGAGAGGCTGCGAATAAAATGGGAAAAATAAAATGTACTGTGTGTAAAAAATAAAAAAATCTATTTTTCATTAGCTTTTAGCGCTCTGTTGTGCAAGCTGTTTGATTGCCGCCTTTGGAGTTTGGCTACATAGCGGCAAGCTCTCAAACAGACTCTAAAACTGCTAAAGCCTTTGGAGGATCCCCTCTCTCATGTCTTCCCAGACCAGGAAGAGGGAACACAGTGTTCCCAGTTTATCTCCCGAGCACCGGCACCACGAGACAGAATCTAAAAGACCTTCCCTGTGTCCTTGCCATGTTCTGAGGTGTGCCCTGCCGGAACTCTGCAGAATAGGTGTAACCGTGACATCTCTGAATCAGTATTCATGATTCACAATACTGAGGATATCTCATTAGATTATATTTAATCACCCTGGGAGTCTGGCCACTGGAATACACAATACAGTAATTGAGGTATGCATGAAGAGGTTCACACTGAACCACGCACAATGTAGTGTCCACGTGCACACGCACACAGAAATCCCAATGATCTCTCAACACATACCTTACCAAGGTCCCAAACCCCTTAGCTAATACTAATAGTAACACAAATATGAACACAATAACAGGTAGTATTGTATAAAAAGATGTCTTCCTTGGGCTGGAGCACAGAGGAGAGAGCGAGGCATACTCAAGTAATCCTTTTCAAGTAAACATTTAAATAGGCACATGTTTGAACATATACTCATGTCTCAGCCTGTAAAATAAAAGTGTCAAGCGACACCATGATGTGTTACTGCCTGGCTCCGTGCCAGTCAGAGCACAGTAACCATAGTAACAAATATGCCCTCAGATGGTAAGTTGTTATTTTTATATTTATTGTTATTTACTATTGACTCACTCAGCAGATGCTAATCCACATTGACTTACCGTGAGATCCAGATACATGTCATAATAGATGAGCAGGGAGGGGTTAGATAACTACCCTTTCCCCTAAATCACAGCTCAGAGTGCTTCTCTTGTGCCTGACGAATGGTATTTGCTATTTAACACCACCAAAGCATGTAGTACGATTAGTGCAACTCCTAGGTCTGGTGGAGCCATTTGCGATCGGTTGATCTGGTGCCAAATCGTGTCATTTGCCAGCCAGATGAATATCGAGTGACATTACGCAACACTAATTGCGTTCGGTGCTCTATTTGTCTTGGAGGTTTTCATTTCACTTAAGGGTTTTTAAGTGCTTATTATGGGCATCAAATCGGAGGGTTGGCATTGTTTCTTCGCTCGTGTGTCTCGTTTTTTATGATTCATCATCTTGTGTTTATTATTCAAGGCCTATTCATGTTTTATTTTGTATTTACTGCATTGCGACTGCTGTATTTTAACTCGAACTGTGATCAAGGCGTGATTGAGAAACAGAATGACTTCTCAACGAGTCTTTTCCCTGAAAAGTTTTAGATATTGATAAATATTGATTGGTTGATTGTTCCCGAGTTTGATGTTATATGAGTGTTAACTAGTCACCGACAGAGCTGGTAGCATGATTTATTAATATCCATGCAGACCATTTGCATCCCCTACAAGCTCTGATTATCGTAGTGGATACACACATCACACATTACAACGACACCCTCGCACACAATAATCACTCCTTCAACGCAGCAGCAGAACCGCGTAACAAAAAACAAGAAGTACGACAGGTCGCTTGTTGCGTTCAGTAAGGTTGGTCTGCAGGGCCCTACACTCCGAGGCATTGGGCCAATCACAGCAGCGCTACAACCGCGTTACATATGGTTAATATGTAAATTACGCGGACGGAAATGGAATGTACCAATGTTAAGTGTTGGGGGTGTGTGGGGTACAAGCCTCAACATGAAATTACAAATGTGTGAAATATATATTATTGCTATATGGTTTATTTGGAAGGGGCTGTAATACAGACGTCCAGAATACAGATACCCATAACCATGTGATTGATGTTCAACCTGTTTAATAGTTGAAAAATGGTACAACCCAGAGGATAAAGGCCACTTTCTGTAGGCTGAGAGAGGGTCATGAATTATATTGTTTGTCAAGTCAACCATAACGCAATTTCCCTTCTCTTGCTACAAGGAGAATAAAAGCAAAGACAAGGAGGATAAATACGTAATTTCTTACACATAATTTCCCTGAGCAATATCAGAGCCATGCAACTCGCGCGAACACCGCTCCCCGCGAAGTCTGCTCGGATGTCCCGCCTTCTCTCGTGCCATTAACGCACAGCAGAGCCCGCCCCCACACCCCCACAGCCCGATGCTCTCCGTGGTGATGGGAGCGCCTGGGAATGAGGTTAGTGCGTCTGGGGAGGGAGGCGGGTAGCGAGCAGCTGACAGCACGGTTTCACCACATAGGAAATGAACTGCGTTGCACAGAAGTGCTGTCGTGGCAGAGCCATTATTTTTATGTAATCAACCCTTCGGTGCGCTACGTGACAATTAGCTTTTGTTTCACTCATTATAAACTTTCCAAAATAAGCGGCTTCATCCGATGATTGTTATTAGGGCTCCAGTGAAACGTTTGTCCCCGTGGTAAACTCTAAACGACTAATGATGAGATGTGGATACAGGGACAGCTTCTACCACTGATTCATGTCATTTCCAATTCAATGAAATATTCAAGTAGCACTTGAAAATGCCATTACTTCTTTCTTAAATTTCTCAAAGAAATTCATGAAAGCCTCGTCTGTCTTGGCCTTTTCGCCTTCAGAGTGTCAATGTCTTTCATTGCTAAAGCACACCCAGCTAGCTCTGCTGCCCCTATTGTCTCTCTTCTCTGATGGGCTATTTGGAGAGTCCCAGAGATGGACCCTGCTTCTGTTGGGGGGCTGAGTCCTACCTGTAGCCAACAGCCTGCTCAGCCGCCCAGACAGGGTCTGGCCTAATGTCTGCTCCACTGGCTTCCTCGGAGCGCTCCTGCAAGTTAATAAACTCTGGGCCATCTGTTTCCATGAAGCCCCTCTCCATTACCAGGTGACCCCCCCCCCCCCCCCCCCCCGCACACACATGCAGACGCACACACGAAGACGCAAAAGCCCACACACACGCAAAAGCACACACGCACATACACAAGCGCACAAACACACAGATGCAAAAGAGACACACACATACGAACACACACGTGCAAAAGCGCACAAACCACACGCCAACACGTGCATGCAAAAGCACACACATACCACACACACATGGAAATGTCTCTGTGAGTTTGCGCACACACACACACACAAACACACTCATGCAGAAATGCAGACACACACACATACAGACACATACACACACACAAAAACACATATAGACACACAAGTGCAGACATGCAGACACACACACACATACAGACACACACACACACACACACACAAACACACACACACACACACACACACACACACACAAACACACCTCTGTCTAATTAACTTTGCTCTCTCCCTCTTTGTGCTCACATAGGAGATGAAAAGAAAAAGGGAGAAAATGAGAGCAGAATGAAGACAGGGAATGAAAGATTGGGGAAATGATACATTTGTTTAAACGGATGCTTTGAGCCAAGTTGATTAATATGCAACCTAGTTATTAACAGTAATTTCAGCTTGAGGCATATTTAAACATGTTCTAAAGATATGGTTTATTAATGTACCTTCATTTAGATACTGTGTGTAAAAATAAGAGGAGCATAATAACAAACACTACAGTCATCAGTCTGCAAAAACAAAAACGTGGCATCAGAGATTATAGATGATGTGGAATAACTAAAACTATTTGTATTCCTAATAAACACTGTGTCAAAGTAATTCAAGAGCAAAAGGAAAAGCAATAACAAAAAGTTTGAAATGAACGACTAGAGCTTTTTTCAGGAGGAAAGTTAGAGTTACTCGTAAAAATAAGGGGGTAATTTATAAACAACAAATAAGAATCTTATATGAACAAGATCTTGCACAAAATGTAGAAACATGTCCAAATATGAATTAGCAAATAAGCTATTAGTACAAAAAAAAACATCTAATTAATATTAACCACACAGCCACACACAAACGCGCAAACACACAAACCCATGCAAGAATGCAGACACACACACACTCAGACATGCACACAAACAAACACACACGCAGGCATACACACACACAAACCTATGCAAGCATAAACACACAAGCAGACACACACACAGACACACACACAAATGTAGACACACACACACACACACATATATATATATATATAGATCTAATCAGCTGTCTGACATAAATACAGAGGCTGTTGTGCGCCTGAGAAACGAGCGGCGGAATGAAAGGAGGCTTTCTGCCGCGGCACAGCCTCTCAGGTGCCCACAGCACAAAGCGCTGCTTATGACTCCTCTCTGCACTCATGGTGGAAGCGGAAAGCATCCACCATCTGAGCCATTAGAGTGCCAGAGTGCCCCTCTGGCTTCGCCATTATTCTGTGATATATTGGTAACTAGACACGAGCTCAGCCCAACAGCGGCAACATGCATTCACCGAAGAACAATTAGGCACGGGGGTAGTGGAGTCCAAGCGAACACAATACTCTACGCACGGCGCGCGGGTCCCACGCGGGCCATACAGCCAAGTTATGCTTCCACATTAAGCTATAATACTTGGGGTGGAGATGCCAATTTTTATGGTGAGGATGTTGACTATGCATGGGGATCATAAAGGCGCCAGGGATGCATTATACGCTCTTTTTCTAGTGTGAAAAACCTCCCGATTCGCCCGTTTTCAGATACTTTGCTAAGTGTTATATAGGCGCCGTAGGCACAGCGGAACCTCACATCGCCCTCCATCTTGAGGGGGCGGGGTGAAATAGAAAAAAGTTTTTCCAGAGGTGGAAAAGTTTGATGAAATACCTGTGATATTTTGACATGCACCGGAGTGGCTGGTATTTGCATGAATTCTATGCATATTACATTGCTGTGAACCGCGGCTTGCCATGGGAAATTTCATCATTGGTTGCAGGTAATAATACTAAGTTACGGCTGCCTGTCAGACCCCAGCCTGCTTACACCATAATATATGTGCACAGGACTCCTGGCTGTCGACCCAGGGGGTATGCAATGTGCCTCCCATTCCGGCTTTTATGACGCAAGGAAGAAGGTAGCCTTCACAAATACCCAGGAAACCCAGCCTCGGCACCCGCCTCCAATCTCATCCCCCGCTCTGAATTAATATTTTACCTCAGCTGCTCAATTGATTCCCCGCGATGCAGACAGCAGTGGGAGGAGGGCCGGGCACTCGCTGGGGGGAGGGAGGTGGAGGGAGGTGCTGCTGTGTGACTTAGAAGCAGGCGGTGATTGGTGTGTTTAACACTGCTGAGCTCCTCGTCACGAAGGGCAGGCCACTCGTTACCCAAGGAGCCCAACGAGGGCTCACACAGATGTATGCACACTCACCCTCTGACACACACACACACACACACACACACACACACACACACACACACACACACACACACACACACACACACACACTCGAACGCTGAACGTCACTCATTCACTCTCTGACACCCCCACAGGCATTCACCCTCTGACACGCCCACAAATACAAACTCTCGGACCCGCCCATATTCATCCTCTGACACGCCCACACACTCACCCTGCGCCATGCCCACACAAACACACACTCACCCGGCGACACCCCCACACACGCTCACCCTCTGACACGCCCACACACACCCACATTCACCCTCTGACATGCACACATTCACCTCTGACACGCCCACATTCACCCTCTGACACCCCCACAATCACCCTCTGACATGCAAACATTCACCTCTGACACGCCCACATTCACCCTCTGACACGCCCAGAATCACCCTCTGACACGCCCACAGACATTCACCCTCTGACACGCCCACAGACATTCACCCTCTGACACGCCCACATTCACCCTCTGACACGCCCACATTCACCCCCTCTGACACGCCCACATTCACCCTCTGACACGCCCACATTCACCCCCTCTGACAGACCGACATTCACCCTCTGACATGCCCACATTCACCCTCTGACACGCCTATATTCAATCTCTGACATGCCCACAGACATTCACCCTCTGACAAGCCCACATTCACCCTCTGATACGCCCACATTCACCCTCTGACACGCCCACATTCACCCTCTGACACGCCCACATTCACCCTCTGACATGCAAACATTCACCTCTCACACGAGAGAACGCAAGGGAGAAAGAGAGAGAGTGTGTCTTGGGTGTTATGGTCATGACCCCTCTCAAGGTTTTTTATTCATGTCATTAAACACGGCCGCACTCGCCCCACCCTGCAACGTACCTGACCTCCAAGGTGACGTGGGGAGGGGGGAGAGGGGGAGGGGGAGAGGGGGAGAAATGGGGAGATAAGGCGATGGGGAGAGGGATAGACTGATAGGGTTGGCGGGGGGGGGGGGGGGGGGGGGGTGAGACAGCGGCAGGGAGATGGAGGGTGGGAGAGGACACATCGGGATAACAAGGACATGCTACCTGGCATGCTGAAGATGAAACACCGGGGGACAGGGGGGGCTAAAGGGGATAAAACAATAGAGATGGAGGCTGATGGGGGGGATCTACGTTCTCACTGAACGGCAGCAGGACAGAAATCACTGTAAAGGAGTTGCGATGCGCCGGGGCCTCTGAGTAGGGAGAGGGGTGGGTCGAGTGAGCGCAGCATGGGGGCCCTAAGGCCGGGCTCCTGAAATGGAGGAAGGTCCGTTGATCACATTAGACACGGCTCAGCGCCCTGGCTTACTGGGTCCTGTGTAATCCGGAGGGGTTAATGGGACTTTCATTAGCGTGTTTGCGTAGCGGCGTGCTTTGCCCATGTTGGAACCATCCAACTGGTCAGAACACATTTTCATCTATTCATGCGTTCACTGCTCCGAGTCGAACGTCTCCAATGAATATGAATTAACTTTGGTGTATTAATAATTGATACGGACTCGCCTGCGAGTGAATTTCCTCCTCTGGCTCTCGATATAGCAACAGGCAAATGACATCAAATTAACAAACTTTTTATACACTTCGAGGAGAGTATGAATAGTTCAGAGCACAGATCATTTACAGAGTATATTTTCAGCATTACGTTTGGTTGGTTCAGTGTCCCAACGGTTTAGTAATAAATATCCATCCATCTATCTATCCATCCATCCCTCAATCTCTCTACCTCTTCAAACGGCCTGCATTGCAATGGGAAACAAACAAATTATTTTCCTTCTTCCTTTCTTTCCGACGGCCTAGAGGTTTCCTGGGCTAAGCGACAGGTATGACTAATCCCCTTAAACGAGCTGCCAGATCGTCTTTGAAACGGCATTAAGCAAACGCCCGTCTCCCTCCTCGCATTTCATCTCCAGTTCTCCAGCAGTCGGACTTGTAAACACGCGGACTAGCACCGAGACAGGACCGTGAGACGGCCGGAGAGAGATGAGCCGTGGCAGGGAGGGCTGGAAGGGCAGAGCGACGCTGAGACTCTAGAGGAGCGACAGACGGCTGACGAGGCGGTCGCCGTGTCGACGGACTGACCGAAGCGAGCAGCTGAAGATGAGCTGCAGCGACGACAGGCCGCGGCGCCACTAAATGGAGGCTGGGGGAGGCATGGCGCTCCGAGCCCGCGCTGTCACCATCCATCCCGGCACACTCCGACACGCGTTAGACGCCGTGTCACAATAATTACATTTTTCCGTATTAATTGACGACTCGTAATGGGAATGCAAGCTGTCGGGGAATGTATCAAAGTACAGCTAGCATAATAGCGGAGGCAATCACCAAACAAATATCATCTGGACGAATACAGAGGGTATTAGGAGTGATTGATGAGCAACGCGGGCCCAGACACACACTGTGATGTGCCTGTCTATGGGGCGTGTGTGTATGCATGAGCGTGTGTCTTTGTGTGTGTGGGGGGGGGGGGGTGTTTGTGGGTGGGTGTGTGTGTTTGTTTGGCCATGCATGCGTGCGTGCATCGTGTGTGTTTGCGCGTCTATTGTGGGTGTGTTTGGGCATGAGCCTGTGTTTGCATGTGCGTGCGTGTTTGTGTGTGCGCATCTGTGCATGTGAGATCAAGTGAGTTTGCATGTTGATATGCCTGCTGTGTGTGTGTGTGTGTGTGTGTGTGTGTGCGTGTGTGTGTGTGTGTGTGTGTGTGTGTGTTTGTGTGTGTGTGTGTGTGTGTGTGTGTGTGTGTGTGTACTAGGTGTGTGTCGGCATATTTGTCGAGTGCCGTCTGCATGTGTGCCCCAGACACAGTACTCAGGGAAATTACAACCACTAATAGAGCAGGAGTGAGGAATTGTAATCCACGTCAGAATTGAATTACCATCCAATAATACTTATTCCAATACACAAAATGGCATAATCCCATTCATCTGTAAATTCCCCCTTTGTCTTTAGTGTTTACATAGCGGAATATGAACGTAGGAACACAATCAGGGTGGTATAATAGGGTTTCCCTCCCCTCCATAACTCTCCTGCTATGGAACAGCTTAATGGGGAATATGTATTATTTGAGCTCTAAGTATTTATAGCGGTTGCATAATGAGTTTGCACCGAGTGGGGCCGAGTGTGTTAGCCTTCCCGGAACAATACCTGAAGCCACAGCGTTGATGATTTGGATGTCGGTGTACGGCTGTTTTCTAGTCGGACGGCCATTCCCTTTCCCTCACCCATCACAATCGGTTGTGGGAGGCAGAAGTCACCGGGTCCTAGGTCCCCCTGCATCCGTCTCTCGCTGTTTACTCTTCATTCAAATGGCCGCCGATCACTTATTCCATGCGGCGTGCTGTAGCCAGCGTCTGCAGCCGGCACTAGCAGAACGCGATAGGCTGGTCTCCGGGGCCCGGTCCCTACCTCCCCCTCACCCCGCTGGCCCCAAGCCTGTCAGGGCCAAGCACGGAGCCGGGGCCCAGATTGAGATCATGTAAATGTGGCTTTGGATCCGCCGCCGGGGTAATGGTTCTCCCGGCCGCGGTTGTTTCGGACGTTCGGTAAAACCTGAGCTCCCTCTGTGAGATTTGTGTCTCCCCTGCTGCACCTAGCCACCCCCCTCCAACACCACCACCACCACCGACCCCACCCCCAAGGGATACATCCACTTCACAGGAAGTTGTGCACTCCAGATTGAGGTGAGCAAGTCCTGATCCTCTGAGGACAGGGGAAACGTTTGCAGCCACATGGAGCGTTGCAGACTCCGGGTGATGAGTTAAATGTGGTGTAACCATGGGCTACAGGCCCCGTCTTTACGTCAGCAGCCTGATGCTCAGCCTGCCATGGCAACCAGTCTGTTTACATTAGAGCGATTCATCATGTGCAGAGGAGCAGGTTGTGCGGTCGATTCTTGCCTCCTTTGAAATTCAAGTCGGAGAGATGAGTTGATCACATTAAAACGACATTGCCAACATCATCTCAGTATGAAGCATAAAGAGTTTCAGAGTTCAAGAACTCAACTCTATCTTTGATACAATGATATTTTATGGACGTTTTATGGATGCTTATTTTATTGGAGCTATTTAAACCAGAGAAATGGAAATGTTGCACATGGTCTGGATAACATGGTCTTAAAGAACAGCAATATCTTTCATGATGAGATCAGTTCATACTCAGTGTAAGCTTCGTTGAGTTTCAAAGATATGCTAGCCTTGATAGGTTTTTCTACTGCCATTGAATTCACGTGTGAATGTGTGAGTTTGTGTTTTGTTCGTTTTGTTTTGTGTGAGTCTACTCGATAAAATTTTAGTTTCATACAATATGCCGACGCCATCATCCAGCGTCAGCACAGCAGCAGGATTAGCCTCTCGCTGACTTTACAACCGTGATCTGGGGCTCCTACAAGAATCACAGACACTATGGGGATCCTCGTTGTATGTGAATATATTTAATAAGATGAATGACGGGGAACTGGTATTGGTCATGCGTTTCTTAAGATAAACGCCAGGCACACCGCATCACAACGGCGGTATGATGAGGCTTGGGGTGAGACAATCTCCCTCTATTCAACGTTATATTTTACATTTCTTTTCATAATGCGAGGTGTTTCAGGGTGGAGGGTTGAGGAGGTGAGGAGGTGAGAAGGGAAGGCGAGGAGAATGATTAGTGGAGAAAGAAGAAAGGATATGGCTGAATGGCAGCAGGCTCATTTTTAGCACATTAATAGTTTCAGGAAGTTGGCCGATTGATGGCTAATTGGTCAGCGCTACTTTACTTTGATAATATTCCCATTGAGCTCAGCGCCCCAAGTACCTTGATAGCTTACGGCTAAAAGATCTCGGGCACAATCTGAAATAAAAGAGTGTGGTAAAAATATCACGGCCATAAAGAGAGATGTGACCTAGCCGGAGGCAATTTGTCCACTGCTGTAAATTATTTGTTAACCAAATGCAACCATCTGTAAAGTATCGTTTTTGGGTTTGCTGGAAGCCATCGCATTACTTTTAATCGACCGCCAAACATTTTGAAGGCAACAGGTAGAGGTCATTTATAGAACTACTTCTTGGAGCCTGGTCTAGAAAGTCAAAGATAGTGGTCAAACGTACAAGAGAGTAGTTTGATACCAATGAGGGAGGCGCACTCGACAATGAGAGCAAACAATGAAATCACAGACCGGTCTGAGGTCAGACAAGGAGACGTATCAAACACCGGTGATTGTAAAGGGCAGCGAGGGGATTCTGAAGACCTCCTTGATCAGGGTGTCATTTCTCCAAAGGGTGCTCAGGCTCACACTAAGACTCTGTGTACATGACAACGACAGGAAGGGGCTGAGACACAGCAGGAAGACAGGATCACTCCTCCAGGGCGGCTCTCCTCCACATTCTTCTCTGTGTCCCAGATCCCTCTTGAGGGCTGCTCACCCTACTCTCAAGGTGGGCAGTTCTCCTCTGGAGAGGAGAGAGGGGGTCTTGGGCTCCGCTCCAATACTCTTTTTTGCTTGGGAAGGTTTCTAACAGAGTGAAATGACCCGCAAGTATCTAAGTGGCAGCCATGAAAAGAGCTGGGCGAATTGTCCAAAGTAAATGTGCTGCAATGCGTTCTCTCTTATCTCCGTTAGCTTCGGGTACACTGGGCAGCCCTTTACCATAGGAAACCACATTTCATTTGGTATTAGATTTAAATCCCCAACCTTTGTTATAAAGTAATGTTTCTCAACGGGTTGTCCACATTTAATTCAACAACAGTGGTCCATCTTCAGAACGTTGTACTTTCATCGCGGCCTACGTCCATAGCATTCACCTTCGAATCATGACGTAGCCTAGTGTGAGTACAGTCCCGTCCTTTCGGTCGTCTTTACGTATTTTCTGTCACGTCTCTCTTGACATTGCGAAGTTCTCCATGGAGGCTCAGGGAAAGCGGTTATTAAAGGACACATGGTGTAACCGCTCTGCCCAACATGGCCGGAGCCCTGGCCGTTGGGCCACAGCAGAGTGCTGGCTGATCCTTGACTGGCAGGTGTCCCTCGTTGCCAATCAAGGACCAGCTGCAGTGGCTGCTGATGGTCATCAACGAGGGGAGCTGCTTTGAATGGAGGCTCTCCACAGGGCTGAACCCCCCCCCCCCCCCCCCCCCCCCCCCCACTTGCTGTCCTCCACAGTGTTTTCAATTGGAGGCCAGGCATCACCGTTCAATCACGTCTGTGTGTTTTCCACCCGCCAAACGATAACAAATTCCTTGTCACACTACCATGTTTACCCCATCAATACAGCGACGCCTTCATTTGATCAATGCCACATGATCGGTTTTGTGTTGTTTATGAACAGCATTATCGATCACCTGCCCATTACCATATGGTGCAGCAGTCACTGATGGCAACATGTCTCGGTGAAGCATCGTTCAATGAGTGCACCGGTGAGTGGATGGATGTAGACATTGGCTCACGTTGGTGTATTAGGCTTTTTTTTGTACACAATTCATGAGTTCTTTCAAGGTTATTCAATTCTGAATAGTAAGCAATTTGAAACGCCCAGCCGCTCGGCACGTCATTTGACCTTTGACACGGGGTTGCATGCTTTCCTAGTGACCATGGAGACGGAGAAACAAATATGAGGCTAAGTATGACAGCGTGCATTGAACAAAGCCCACTGTTGGTGTTAAATCAGACTGTTATTGGCCTTGGGCTGTATAATCTCCTCCCTCTGACCAGCTGAATGGCTGTTCTTTCCTTGGCAAACCACATGCTGCTTGAGTGCACTGTTCTCTTCTGTTGTACAGAAATACTTCTCATTTATACTCATTATACGAGATGAAATATACCCTGCCATGTTGGACTTTTAGGGAACATGTGTGTCTGTGTGTGTGTGTGTGTGTGTGTGTGTGAGTGAGTGTGCAAGTGCATTTGTGTGTCTTTGTGTGTCTGTCTTTTCTGTGTGTGTGTGTGTGTGTGTGTGTGTGTGTGTGTGTGTGTGTGTGTGTGTGTGTGTGTGTGTGTGTGTATTTGTGGGTGATTGTTTCCCAGTTTAATCCAAGCTATCTGGAACCAAACCATTATGTTTATTTTGACAAAAAGCTTTTCAATCATTCTGTTCCTTCTATGGATCCCTATTTTGGTCTGCCTGTTCTTAAGTGGTTAATGTTTCCTATTTCGAAAAAGGGCTTTTAAGAGGCGACTGCACGCATTAGCCATGAATCCACCATGTTGTTCTCATCAAATGTTATCGACAAGATGTCTAGAACCTAAAATGATACGATTCACATTCTGAACTATTCACGGTGTAAGACCTTGAGAACAGACAGGGGTGGATTCAGAATGTGATTTGGGAGATAAAGAGAGGTTTAGGAATAATGAGGGAACATTTACACTCCTGTGTGGAAGGGGATTCTGCGCACGCAGAGAGGGTGACAGGTTCTCAAACAGATGGAAATGTGTAGATTTAAAGATATCCACTTAATTCCTTTTTTATTTCCCTGCCACTTGTTTAAAACATTATCTAGCTGGCTTTCTTTCTTTTATTGTGTCTGACTTCAAACCCTGTCTAACAGACGGGTCCTTTTCCCTCGGCGAGCGCTCGCTCACACACTATTACTGTCCCCAAGCGCAGACGCATGCATGGACACACACAGACACACCGCTGTGTCTATGGGAGAAATAAAATAAAAAGCGGGCACAGTCACACTGACTTTGACAAACAAAGGCAATCTCATGGGCCCACACCAACACGCATACACACACACACCCGCACGCACACACACGCGCATGCAATGGCACACACACCCACACACACATATACATATATGCATATCCAAAACCGCACACACACACACACACACACACACACACACACACACACACACACACACACACACACACACACACACACACACACACACATATACATATATGCATATCCAAAAACACACACACACACGCACACAGACACACACACACACACAGACGCATATACATATACGCATATCCAAAACCACACACACACACACACACACACACACACACACACACACACACACACACACACACACACACACACACACACACACACACACACGCGCACACACACACACACACACAATCTCAGTGCCTGAAAGACAATTGGCAGCTGAGCAAATACGTCTGGCCACCATTCTTGGGATGTGAGCTGCAGCCACAACAACAAATATTCCCCCTGCTGTCCTCTCCCCCTCCCTCATCAGAAGTGTGCCCAGGAAGCACCGAGGGAAGCGGGGCTGCACGGCCAGGAATGGCAGCGTCTCCCCTTCTCCTCTTTCTTCTGGAGCCAGATGCTGATGGGGCGGGGGGGGGTGCGAAGGGGGGAGGTGGACGGGGGGGGGGGGAAGTGAGGGTGAAGTGGGACCCTGGATGTCCCCCCCGGGGGGAGGCAGAATGTAAATTCGGCGACGTGGGCTCATTTGCTGCAGTCTGGAGCCGTCTGATAGAACCTGACTGCAGGCTTATTTGATTAGCTTAATTCGGCGGCTGCGCGGACCTCCGGCAGCCTTCTCCTTGCGCGGCGGCGGGAGCATTAGGGCCGGAGTTTAATGAACAATTTGTTCCGTTGAGCGAGCGAAGCGCACGAGGAAACTGCGCGCTGACGGCACGCTTGGCGCGAAAAAAGGGTTTGCACAGTTGTGACACCTGCCCGGCGAATTAAAACCCGGCAACTTGTGGCTGGTATCAAAAGTATAAAATTAATTGATTTTCTGTGCACAGGCGACAGGGAAATTACGTTCTTTTTTTATTTTCACTTTGTTACCGTGATATCCTAATTTGATAGTGATTATGGGGTCCGCTTTGATTCCGTGAAGGCTGACCCCTGAACGACACCCACTACTCTGTCGAATGTGATTGGCGGGAGCAGACCTACTTTTTAATTTCATTCATGCTCTGGCGTGGCCGACGGAATCGCCATCTGTGCGTGAGCGTTGTTAGCTCTCGTCCCTCCGTCGTGGGCAGGCCAGCCAGGAGCCACAGCAGAGGGGTATGAGCTTGCGTCCCTCCGTCGTGGGCAGGCCAGCCAGGAGCCACAGCAGAGGGGTATGAGCTTGCGTCCCTCCGTCGTGGGCAGGCCAGCCAGGGGCCACAGCAGAGGGGTATGAGCTTGCGTCCCTCCGTTGTGGGCAGGCCAGCCAGGGGCCACAGCAGAGGGGTATGAGCTCGCGTCCCTCCGTTGTGGGCAGGCCAGCCAGGGGCCACAGCAGAGGGGTGTGAGCTCGCCTCCCTCCATCATGGAGAGGATGCTCTTCCATTAGGTCCTCCATGTCTCTGTGGTTCCTCCTCTTCCAATAAGCTTAGTTACTTCACACTGTACACTGTTGTTTACACCTGCATCCGAACATGTAAACATGTAAACAACAACATTGACCGTCAGGCAAGGCTGGAGGAAGAAGTAGTTTTGTGGGTGGGTGGGGAAGATGGTTTGTTTCTGTGTTAGTGTCTGCATGTGTATGTGTCTGTGTGCGTGAGTGTGAATGTAGTGTGTTTGTGTGTGCCTGTGTGTTTCTGTGCGTGTGTGTGTGCATGTGTGTGTGCATATTATTGAACTGTAAACCCTAAACCCGTCCTCTAGTGGACGTTCATTTTAAATGAGTCTGCTCTGCCGCACAAATGAAAGCTTTGCTAACTTTATTTGTCTGTGTTTTTTTATTTGCATTGCTGTACACTGTTGAGTTTATTATTTGAATTAGTCTTAATGTTCTGCTAACTAACCGTTCTGCTAACTTACAATGAGTTGTGCTGAGCAGACATTTAACAGAACAACTTTTCCTTTTGGCCTTGAGAAGAGCAAAATGTAAAACAGAAGAACAGCAGCGAAGCACAGTAAAGGAACAGCATCAATGCAAAAGCACATTTTAAACTGTCAATTTAGCGGAAGTAATGCAAAACATTACCAGGCGTAGCGGATAGAAAGTGGAATGGAGAAGAGAGGAGCAATCTCCCTCAACATGAAGAGACAAGGGGAGAGAGAGGGAGAGAGAGATTGGGAGAGAGAGAGATATAGGGGGGAGACAGGAGAGAGAGATATGGAGAGAGACAGGAGAGAGAGAGACAGAAACTAGATTGGGAAAGAAACAGGAGAGTGAGAGATAGGGAGAGAGACAGACAGGAGAAAGAGAGCAAGAGAGGGGAGGGTGAGAGAGAGAAAGTGAAAAGAAGAGAGGAAGTCATTTCAGCTCCCACTCCAAATTTCATATCTCACTCCACAGCCACTTCAAGTGTGAAATTAGAATACAAATGAAGACAGGACTATTTTGCCATGAGATCTTGAGGTACAATTAGGAGTGACAATAAGAGATGGGGAGAGCAAGAGCACAAGCCGGGGGGGGGGGGGTGTATGAGTGGTGTGTGTGTGTGTGTGTGTGTGTCGGGGGGGGGGGCAATGGCAATACTTCCCTCTTCCCACTCCTCCATCTCCATCTCAAGCTGTTTTATTCCCCCTGCTTTCATTTTGTTTGTCTTACCTGTTTTCCCTTTCTCCATCTCTCCCTCCTCGTCCATTCGCTGTCACTCTTCTGGAGCCTTTCGCCTCTCTCTCTCTCTCTCTCTCTCTCTCTCTCTCTCTCTCTCTCTCTCTCTCTCTCTCTCTCTCTCTCTCTCTCCTATCACTTGTCCCTCTGTCTGGCTTCGGCCGCTCTTTTTGTCTCCCTCATTTCCGCCCCTGCCCATCACTCTGTCTCTCTCATTTCCGCACCTCCTTCTCTCCCATCTCCTTCCCTCCCTCTCTCCCTCCCTCCTCCCCCCCATCTCTCCTTCTTGGGCAGTTGGCTGACGGCTGTCTCTGCCCTTCTCTCTCCTGCTCGCTACGCTCTCATTTGTCACATTTACAATGGAAACATCCCAATTTACAGATGCTATCAATTAATCACCTCCACTCTAATTACAATCCAATTAACCTCTCGTCTCCCCGCGCTGCGGGGCGGGCCACCGTCCCGTCCCTCCGTACCGCCCCCCGCCTCCACGCTGCTGCCCAGCAGGGGGGCCCAGGGGGCGGGAGACACGGGCGTGGAGGGGGGGAGGGGTTCAGGATGGGAAGGGAGGGGTGCATGCCAGACAAAAAGAAATACAGACGGATCGACAGACGGAGAGACAGACACACACACACACACACACACACACACACACACACCACTACATCTACATAAATACATACAAACTCATATACATTCATGCATACAGGCAGACATACACATGCACACCACTACATATACACAGAAACACATGCAATTCATACACATTCATCGATTCATCAATTCATCCAGACGGACAGAAGTACATAGACACACAGCCCAGTGGTTGTGGCCGCTGCATCAGAGGCGTGTCCTGCAGAGAGACAGAGTGATGTGGAAACTATAGAGAGGAAGAAAGTGACAGCAGAAGAGAGGGGGGGGGGGGGGCTGTCACTGGGATGGAGAGAAAGAAAAGATGTGTCCAATACAGAGGAGACTGTTCTCTCTGTCGCCATGGGAGACGAAGCTGTCGCGGTGAGCCACCTGCAAGGCAGAGAGAGAAGAGGAGGGTGGGTGTGTGTACGTTTTTCTCTTTCTCTCTCTCACACACACACACACGCGCACACACACACACACACACACACAGAGAAACAGATACAAACACATGCACACTCTCTTTCTCTTTCTATCACACACACACACACACACACACACACACACACACACACACACACACACACACACACACACACACACACACACACACACACACACACACACAGAGAAACAGATACACACACATGCACACTCTCTTTCTCTTTCTATCACACACACACACACACACACACACACACACACACACACACGCACGTAGATACACACAAATATTGAACAATACAAACTCACACACATAGCTACCTGCACCTGCAGCTGAATGCACTCAAACACACACACACACACACACACACACACACACACACACACACAGACACCCACACCCACAATGGGAGCCAGCGCTGCAGCCAGATGGATATACCCCATCACTATTAGCGGAGCCTGGATTTACAGGGCCCCGTCAGCCTTCAGCTTTTAATGCCACACTGGGCCTGTTTTACAGCTCGGCCCCGGGGCCCCAATCGGCTTTCAATTAGCAGGTGAGCTGCGGCACTGGTCCCAATCAATAGCCCAGTGCAGCGCTGCGGCAGAGGGGACCGGAGCCCCGGGGAGGGGACTGGGCAGGCTGCTGGAGGGGGGGGGGGAGGGGGAGGCTGAGAGAGGGAGGCGGAGGGGGAGGTCTGTGTGGTCGGCCATACTGTCCGGCTCCGGCACGCCCACGGATACAAATAGCACCGCCGTGGTGACGCACATGTGTGCGTCAACGCAGAGGAAACACACACAGACAGACGTATGCACACACACGCACACACACAGACATACATACACACACACACACACACACACACCCAGACATACACACAAACACACATGTCCACAAACACACACACACAGACAAACACACATGCACACACAGACCTACACACACATGTATACACATGCGTGTGCTTTATGCTGTCAGATACGGAACATATTAAGAAGGCAATTATTCATTTATTCAGGCTGAAAACTTTCCTTTTTCTTAACTAGGTAAGAAAAAAAACAGCTGCCAATTCTAATGAGACGGTGTAATGTATTAGGGATGCGGTTTGCTCCTGACAGATGACAGTATATTCAAATAAGATTGTTAATTCAACTGCTTTTCGCTCTTTTTTTTTTTTTCAACATAGCGTTGCTTGAAAGAATTAAAAATGCATGGGAGGCAATGGAATTTGTTTTTGATTTCTAGACTCCATGCCAAGTAATCTTTGCACATGTGCACACACACTCACATCAACACACACACACTGCGTATGTGCAGAACAAATTCAGACATACTAGTCAAACAAGTACGACAGTAAGTCTTTTTGGTTAAAGGGATGTGAAGTGTAATAGCAGGTAGCGAACTCCTTGCGCTCACTATATCGAAAAAAGGCTCTATGCTTGGACCTTTTATCTTTCTCTATACATCAATGATCTCTGTCATAACCTACAAAACGTACCTACTTACGCTGATGACACTCTTATGCATCACCTCTCAACATCGTCCTCACAGGACCTTAAGGTATTGTACTTTCAGTCCGTCCCAAACGTGAACAAATCCAAATATATGTTTTACACAAATGCCCCAAAAATTCGTATTTTTCACTGAAATAAAATCTATGTGGCCAGTTTCCAGCTCCACGTTTCTTTGTGTTTCTTTGTGTAGACTGACAACAAACAGTCTTTCAAAATTGGTATCGACAAAGAAATCCCCCCGCCGGACCACTGATCCGCTGCCCTCCGTCACATGGGTCAACTGTCTGAAGACGGATTCTGTCCAACATCGTGCTTTACGTTTCCTTACCGGCTGTTCTTATCCCACACACCACTGCACTCGGTCCCAGTGTGTATGCAGGCTACCCGCTGGTGGGGTTTGACTCATAAACCCTCCTTGGACCGGTTTCTCTCTACCTGAGCACTGACCTGAACTAAAGGCCGTTCCAGCCTTCGATCTTAGGACTTACTGTCTCTGTTCGTTACTTATGTCCGGAGCCGAATCTGGAAAATAGGTTTTAAGTATGCTGTTCCTGCCATATGGAACTTTGCAGGAGGTCTCCGAACTGAAGGAATGTATTTCTGATGGGCAATTTGATTCAATTCTGAAGGACTTTAGAAAAGCTCTAGGCAGTGTCTGTGTTTCGAAATAGTTTTTCCGACTGATTCAGAGTTGTACCCTTAAACCGAAGGCTACTGTGGTCTTGAGTATGAATCCCTGTGGGCCGTTGTTAGTGTTTCTCTCTGTAACCCTGATGTATTGTTCATTCTGTTTGGCCAGGTCGCTCTTA
>NC_136938.1:3837239-3839739 GCF_949987615.1 Pollachius pollachius | reverse complement strand
GACAGAGAGGGAGGGAGGGAGAGAGAGAGAAAGGCAAAGAGAGACAGAGAGAAAGACAGCGAGACAGAAAGAATGAAAGAGAGAGACGGAGAGACAGAGAGAGAGAGAGACAGAAAGACAGAGAGAGACAGAGGCCGAGAGACAGAGACTGAGAGTGGAGGAGAGGCGAGCAGAGTGGGAGTGTGGATGGGGGATCAAAGGGAGGAGGCTGAGAGGAGGAGACAGAGAGAGGGACTCAGAGAGACCCAGGCTGGCTGGGTGCCGCTCCTCTGGATTCGAGCACTGGATATGGGGACGTCATCAAGCCTCTGAAGTGGAAATAACAAAGAATTAGGATTGTCTCGGAAGACTGGGGAATTAATTCAAAATGAATTACAACGGGTGAGGGGGGGGCGACCCAGAGAGGGAGGGTGAGGGGGAGAGACGGTCTCTCTTTCTTCTCTCCCAGGCAGAACTGAGCTTTTAGATGCTTTTAGATGTTGACTAACATGAAGGAGGACATAGAAGCACTTGGTAGATCCGACACACAGATACGAGGTGAAAGGTCACTGCTGGCAGCTAAAAATGATAGAAATACAGACGATAGATACATAGTTAGAAAGATAGATCTAGATAGATAGATCTAGATACATACATGCATACATGCATACATACATACATACATACATACATACATACATACATACATACATACATACATACATACATACATACATACATACATACATGCATGCATAAGTAGAGAGACAGACGGAGGGACATGAGGACAGACAGACAGAGGGACAGAGGGACTTGAGGACATACAGAGGGACATGAGGATAGAGTGACAGACAGAGAGAAGGCCAGACAGAGAGTCAGACAGCCAGACAGCCAGACATACAGACAGACAGGCAGAAAGACAGAAAGACAGAAGGTCATGCAGACAGACAGACAGACGGAGGGACATGCAGACAGACAGACAGGAGGTGTGAGCAGATTGAAGTAGCCTGCTTGCACCAGAGGCAGGCAGGGGGGGGGGGGGGGGGGGGATGTGATTGAAATGAGGGTTCGGCTCTATTGCCACCAGATTGCAGCCCTCTTTAACCTCCCCCCCCCCACCCCCCACCCTTCCACGGCGGTGGATGCGGGCCGCGGGTGCCAGGGGTTACAAATGACACTTGTGAAGCGCAGAGTGGAATGGCGATGGCGTGCAGATGGGTCCAAACGCATCTACGCATCTAGGGGCATAACATCACAACAGCCCCCCTCAGCACCACCCCATCACCACCACCCCCACCACCCCTCGCCATTACCCTCACCACCACCCCCTCACCACCCACCCCTCGCCATTACCCTCACCCCCATCCCCTCACCACCCATCCCCTCACCACCCACCCCTCGCCATTACCCTCACCACCACCCCCTCACCACCACCCCCTCACCACCACCCCCCTCACCACCACCCCCTCACCACCCACCCCTCGCCATTACCCTCACCCCCATCCCCTCACCACCCACCCCTCGCCATTACCCTCACCACCACCCCCTCACCACCACCCCCTCACCACCACCCCCTCACCACCACCCCCTCACCACCACCCCCTCACCACCCACCCCTCGCCATTACCCTCACCACCACCCCATCACCACCACCCCCTCACCACCCCTCGCCATTACCCTCACCACCCACCCCTCGCCATTACCCTCACCACCCACCCCTCGCCATTACCCTCACCACCCACCCCTCGCCATTACCCTCACCACCCACCCCTCGCCATTACCCTCACCACCCACCCCTCGCCATTACCCTCACCACCCACCCCTCGCCATTACCCTCACCACCCACCCCTCGCCATTACCCTCACCACCCACCCCTCGCCATTACCCTCACCACCCACCCCTCGCCATTACCCTCACCCCCATCCCCTCACCACCCACCCCTCGCCATTACCCTCACCACCCACCCCTCGCCATTACCCTCACCACCAGCCCCTCACCACCCATCACCACCAGTCCCATCACCACCACCACCAGCCCTTACCAGCCCCATCACCGTCCCCCTTACCCCTCACCACCACCACCAGCCCCAGCGCCCAAATAAAGGGAGGAACATGGTAAAAGGAGAGGAGTGATAATTAAGACTTAGGGGGTGAATGACAGAGTCATTTGTGGGGACGGAATGTGCCGTCTCCGTCTCTCCCTGGGAAACATAAGAGCGCGCGGAGCCTCCGTGTCACAAAACATTAGCCACACAGCTGTTGGCTTTATGTGCAGAGCAGCATACTCTCCACCCTGCTCCCCTCTCCACCCAGCCTGCCTCCCTCGCTCTGTGTCTCTCCTCCCCTCTCTCTCTCAGTCGCTCTCACTCTCTCTCTCTGTCTCTCCCTCTCTCTCAGTCTCTCTCTCTCTCTCTCCCTCTCTCAGTCTCTCTCTCCCTCTCTCGCTCAGTCGCTCTCTCTCTCGCCCTCTCTCTCTCAGTCTTTCTCTCCCTCTCTCGCTCAGTCTCTCTCTTTCTCTCTCT
>NC_136938.1:3827239-3832239 GCF_949987615.1 Pollachius pollachius | reverse complement strand
GGGATGGGATATTCAACTCAGTTCATTTTCATAATATTTATTATATAATATTTATTTATTCCCGTCATCTCGTACGAAGACGGGAACTGTAACTGCAAAAGGGTTGGATAAATTTGAGCTGGCCGTTTTGAGAAGCGGTGGCTTCAAAGAGCCGTTCAGTAGCGATGTTCTCAACAAAGACAAGAAAGCCAAACATGAAGGGATGGATTCACGCCACACGGGACAGCGTTCTGGTTTTCCCTGTGTTGTTGAGTGCAGCCTAGCGGGGTAATGCCTTCCGACCCGCACGGTTCCACTGTCGTCATTAGCAAGAGAATAGCAAACAAACGCAACAGAGCAGTAATGCAAACACATCAAGAGATCAAACTTCTATACGCAGGTGAGACCATCAATTATCAGACCACAAAGGGCGCTCAATAGCATTGGAATGATTCCTTTTTCCACTAGATATTCACAAAGATAAATGAAAGAGAGAGAGAGAGAGAGACAGAGAGAGAGAGAGAGAGAGACAGAGAGAGAGAGAGAAAGAGAGAGGTAGAGAGAGACCAAAGGATCAGTGAAATCACAGCTGATAAAATAACAAAAAATGCCTTGACAAAACTGGAGAGGAAATGGAAAATAGGTTTGAAAGGAAAGCCTTTTTGTGTTTGTGGGGGGGGGGGAGTGTGGGGGTGTGTGTGTGCGTGTGTTTCAGTGTTTGAGAGCACACATTTTTGCGCGAGGAGCAGACCTTGTGCCCACTGCGTGAATCGTTTCCTTTGTGTGTCATTCCACAGGTATGTTGTACGTCCACACACCGTGTGTGTCTGTGTGTGTTTGGGTGCGTCCACCTGGATGTGTGTGGGTGTGTAAACCCTGTCCCACACCGTGGCTCTGGTAGTACTGCGAGTGTCTGAGGCAAGAGCACAACAGTTTTTTGGACAGAGAGAAAGAAACGGCGTGCGTAGCCTGAAGGCAGCTGACTGCGGCGTTAGTCTGCTCTCACAACACAAGGCGAGGCAAACAACAACAAAAGAGGAGAACCACAAAAAAAACAAGTCTGATATATTGTTTCTGCGAAAAACAAATTTGCTGTCAGCATTTTGGGATTGAGGCTGAGGCTGTATCTGAACACTGTCCGTCCGTCCGTCCGTGTGTGTGGGGGTACCAGTGGGTCTCCTGAGGGCCAGAAGGGGAGGAGCTTGTGGTGGGGGGTGAGGCTCTCCATTAGCTAGAGTAGATCTGGGTCCCGATCACACGCATGATCTCCTTCTGGACCTTGGGCTCCTGGGTGTTGATGTTGGCGTCGCCCACCTGGCCGTCCTCGTACCTGCGGAGACCAGAGAGATACATCGTCCGTTGATTAGAGGGTTAACCCTAACCCTAACCTGGCCGTCCTCGTACCTGCGGAGATCAGACAGATACATCGTCCGTTGATTAGAGGGTTAACCCTAACCCTAACCTGGCCGTCCTCATACCTGGGGAGATCAGGCAGTCACATCGTCTGTTGATTAGACTACCGCTGGTATTATTACTAATTTTACTACTGAAATGATATGGAGTGAAATGATATGGAGGTTAGCTTATCATAGCAGAAGTATTACTCCGAGTAGAAGTATTAGTTGTAGTAGCAGTAGTGGTAGTAGTAGTAGAAGTAGTGTAGTAGTAGTGGTATTATTGCTAACATTGTTGTCATGATTATCAAAATGTACTGTCAATATCTGTAATGATTATTTGAATAGCTTAATGGTGCAAAACTAAACATGGAATCAAATAATTATTCAGTGAATCACCCAGAAAAGTCAAGGGAAGAGAGTCACATAATATATGAATTTATGAATGTTCAAGTGATCCTTGAAACAGTTGTAATATCGGATAACAGCATTCAAAGTCAACTGATTGCAAAAACGTGCTTTTCTCCCTGCTGGAGATAAACCCTCTTATTCCATTACGACAGCAGGTCGCTTTGCTGGTCGTGGGGAGGACGTGAGGAGAGGTCTACGGGATCACTCACACGAAGAAGAAGCGCGTGCAGACGTGGTCAGACACGGGACACACCCAGATGTTTCCGTGCTTCTGCAGGTCTTTAGACGTGATCACTGGTTCAGGAAGAGAGGGACAGACAGGACACACGCTCGGTTAGGCCACCTCGGGGGCAGTGGCGGTGTCAAAAGCCATTGGACATCATTTTCCTTTTAGGAGTGTGTGACGGTTAGGTTGACATGTGATGAGCACGGCCGCTGGTTACCTTCACACAGAGCGATGCAGTTCAGGTTTCGACTCTGAAGGAACCTTGACTGAATGGGGCGACTCTGCTGACAGGAAGCGTTCTGTCCAGAGGATGTTGGTTAGTCAACGGTTTCTCTCACACACAAACATCACAATGCAAGCAGAGCAAACATTTAGTGAACAACCAACACTAATGAAAGTTCAGAGCCTAATAACGACCCCCTCTGATAACCTGAAGATAGCGAATGTGTAAATCAGATAGGCCCACTAATTATATTCTGCCATATATCTTCATGCTTCATTCTTTTTACATTCTGTGTCCACTCCACCGTGAGCCAAGGTAACGAAATTTAGTTTAATATGTGCACTGGTACACTTATTGAATGACAATAAAACAAGTCTAAGTCTAAGTCTATATTACGATTACAATTGGCTGTGAAACAGCGTGGCGTAGCATTGTGTAGCTCGTTTAGCGCAGTGTTGCGTCGGGCGTCGTGTTTACCTGTGGGATGGTGTTCATGCGGTTGTAGCGCTGCACCAACTCATCTTTGGTGGGCATGCGGTGCTGTCCTTTCCCCATTCCTTCAACAAAACCAGAGGGAGAACACAACGTCACCACATCTAGTCTCCACGCACACTCACCTGAGGCGTGGGATTCTTACACACAGAAACTTACTCAGAGCCAGGTCTGCTATAGCATATGACAGGTGTTAAGGATTTCAAGACTTTGAAGGAACTATACTACTAAAATGGATAGTATAGTCTCTATACTAGTAGTAGAGATATACTTATATAGTATAACTATACTACTAGTATATATATATATATAGGTACTAGTATTTGCTAGTGACAATGTGTCAATGACATATACTTCTTTTGTATAATTGAGATAAATACAATCCACTCTCTCAACAATGTATTTACATGTCGAGTTGTTGACATTCTGAGTTCATTTAGGTCTGTAATGCCTCATTTAAATTCAACAAGGACAACAGTTGTCTGTATAGTTGCCAAACCCCAACATAAAGCTGACAAAAGTGATCCAGCGGAAAGACGGCGACAACACATCTGTCTGAATGACATGGAAGGCAACACAGAAACCACCCCCCCCCCCCCCCCAAAAAAAGAATAGCTTCGACCCCAAATACTGAACACCACTGAACAAGGAGCAGATGCAGCACCCACATATGAAAATGGACTCTTCCACCTTGACATCCAGGCAGTGTAAAGTACACACACAGCGGAATCAACCAACACAGTGGCAGATGGGAAAGGAAAAGGAAAGAGTAGTTCCTACCTGAGTATCCAAAAGAAATGCTGGAGATCGGGCTGAGATAGATGCCCTTTCCATAGGCTGCCCCGTGCAGCTTGGGTTAGGAAGGATTAGGAAGGAAGCATGGGTCACTAGAGAGTCGCTCAGCAGGTGGTCTGACGCACGCACACAGACCCAGCCAGACACACATCAGGGACTTCTTGGTCATATAGTATGAGTACAGAATCCTCTGCCGATGTAGCGTGCACTACAGGGCTTGTTCTTGCACACTAATGTCATTAAGGGACATGGTCTGCATCACTCAATGTTTTTTCCTCTCAAATAAGCTGACACTGACATCTCCGATAAAACGAACAAGAACAGCCATGTTTTCCTCCTCCCACTCACAAATACCAAGTGAGTAAATCCGTCAGGCCAACGGCAAACAGACACTTCACTTCGGTTCCGCAGAACTCCATCAGTGTCCGGAAGTGAACCACGCTGGCAATTAATTCAACCGTCACCAAACGTTAAAGACGGCAAGACAGACTGGAGATTAAGAACAAATTACAACGAACAATGAAGGGTGACGGCTTTGAAAGCCAGTGTCTGTTTGCTGCTCGCAAGGCAGAAAATACTTTCTATTGGGAATAATAGAAACTGGAATTACGCCAATTTGTTCTGATGTATAAATATATAAACTCCCAAACTATGTTGGGTGGTTCAGTTTGAGGAAACAGTACAAATATTATTTGACCAACATTTCCACACGCACACTCACACATTCACTAGGAGACACACGCGGCACCAAATATATGGAGAAGCCGAGAAGAAATCACAGCTGAGTCCTAGAGGTTCTGAGCGCCCGTGGTCAGACACAGCGTGGACCGAGTGTGATGAGATGAGAGGGGACACGGCGACATGAGGAGGAGAACAAAGTGATGATGAAGGTCCGGACCGCGGGCGAGAACGTCCACGATGAAGGTGAAGGAGAGAAGGTTCAGGGGAGGACAGGTTGCGTAGGGAAGGAACAAAGGGCAGAGGCAAAGATGATATTTTGAGATGAAAAAGGTGGAAGGAGTTCAAGGAACGGCGTGTCTGGAAACATCAACAAAGGTCTGACAGGGTTTCTGTGTGACAGGGGAGCGATTTGGCTCCCGCGGCGTCACGCTGAAGACAGACGGCGCAGCGCTTCAAGGAGGAGTTGGGAGGATGAGAGGGAGCATGGTGGTATCGAAGGTTACGGGGTGCGGCTTCAAACGGTCGTAGGAGAAGAGGAGGAGATAGAAATGGCACACAGAGCCATCTGTAAGGCTGAACTTTCACAGTTTGTGAAAGTTTAAACATCTCCAAAATACATCGTAATCTATTCTGGAAAGGTTGAGATTTATCTCACTCGAGCTGTAACTCAAGCGCACGCACGTTTTGGCAGACGGTTCACTCTGCCCACCGCGGTGTGACAATCTTCTCAGTGTCTGATTTATCTTTGATAAACTATTCAAGAGCCTTGAGAAGCTTACGACTATCGGGGGAACATCTG
>NC_136938.1:3702239-3822239 GCF_949987615.1 Pollachius pollachius | reverse complement strand
GAGTGAACGTTGTTGTGGCACCAAGTCATTAAGCGGTGATGATGGGGGGAACGAAAGGGTTCTATTTACGCTTAACTTGATACTTGTGTTTAACTGCAGGCTATAAAATCTACGGCTGCATATCCAACAGATGTCTGACTCGTGCTTTTACATTCCCTCCTTAACCTCTGGAATATTTAAAGATGATTATGACAATATAATGGTTATATATATATACATATACACCATAAGACAGGAAATCAACAACAGTGCTTCTCTGTAGGCAGATAAGATACTTAAGTGACTAAAGAATATTTATGGTGTTTAAAGGTCAGACAGTCCAACATGTGCGAAATAAAACAAGCCTGTATTGTAACTTAAGTACAACACAATTACGATGACAACCATAAGGCAGAGTGACAGGTTCTCAACAACAAGGGATCCTATCCAATCTGTCACAGGACATATTTACATACACAACGGTTCTGATATCATGAAGCGTAGCGTAATGGTTTAAAAATCCATAGGTTTTGAAGGAAAACAACCTATTTTAGATTGAATCTGATGTAGTCGTCTGTTACAATGGAGTGTTATAGATTGATCGTGGCCCAAATCTCTAAAGAAATGCACACATTTGGATAAGATGTAAATATGGACTCAAATGATCCTCTATTGGTTAAACACATGCTTTTGCAAGAGTTTACCCATTTTGGGTTCCCAGGTAACGTAGATTAAACATGCGGGCTCCACCCCCTTGAATCTATTCATAGTGAGTGGAGACAACAGCAAAGCCTTGCACCAAAATGAAAACAAAATGGAGGCGAGAACGCATTAAAAACAAAAATGTAAAGAAAGCAGGGACCACCACACTGCGCCCCCTAGTGGCGTTGCGGAGGCGTTACCTGCACTAAGAAGCCATATTCCAGGGTGGGGATGTTCTTGCAGTGGCCGCCGGCCTGGGATGAGAAAAACAGTTCAATCAGCTGCCGGGTGGTGATCTGCGCTGGGGCTCTGGCCGCCGGGACAGCCACGGTCTGATGGGTCAAGTGGAGACAAGGCATTATGGGAAACCGCTCCACTGAGGCTGGCTCGGGTGGAGGGAGAGGGGGTGGATAAGGGTGGAGGCCGGTGGAGGAAGAGAGGAGGACAACATCACCACAACGGGTTAAAGGGGCAGTGTGTAGGATTGAGTCAGATAGTGGAACGTACTTGGCAGAAATGGAATATGATTTTTAATAAATGTATAATCCCATGAAAATAGGAATTGTTGTGTAATCGCTACCTTAGAATGAGCCCTTTATTTCTACATCAGGAGTGACGCTAGATGATGCTAAGGCTTACACACTGCAGCTTTAACCGTGGTTACAACTGGGAGGGGGAGAGGGAACGCAGAATGAGAAGCACGTGAAGGGCCTCTATAAGGAGTTTACGATAAGGGAGTCAAGTCCTTATTTTGTTTTGCTCCATAAATGTTTGAATGATTTTGATATATATGTGACAGACATAAATGGTTTGGATGAGATGTTTGGGGGTCTGAAAAGGGTTCTCATTGGGTCTCACGGAATCCTGGTGGACATTTCTGTGTTTTACTTTACTTTTCCTTCTTTTTTTATATTATACAGTAAAAGAAGGAAAGTCTCTGCCAAACATAAGGGGTCTGCTTCATCGGTCCAGAATTGTTTTTCTAGAGTGTGCTAGTTTGCTAGTGGCTGCGTGTCCCTGCTCGGGTGAGATGTGTTGTGACAATGTTTGATAACGGCCCCTCACACCTGCTTGGTTGTAAAGAAGGACTTCTCATAGGGCGTGAAATGAATAACTTAAAAATGAAACATTAACGAAGCTGCCAGTGGATTATATAATGTTGTGATCACACATTATGAGTACAAACCAAATAAATAAACCACAACAAGTAACAACAAAACATCTGCTCTCCAGAAGGAACAACATTTAGTACATTCTGGGAAATAATTCCTACTTGCATTTCACAAAAAACACCTAAAAAGTCAGAGGTAAAAGAAGTAGCAAAACAATAACATTATGGGGAAAATATTTGTTTGCATAAAAATGTGGCGGAAGTATCTTCAAGGATTGGATAACTTTATTTTTGATTTAATTTTTTAGATCATCCTCAGCCATCGAGTTCTTCTCGATGGCTAGGCGGAGAAGTACTATATATTCCTTTGAATCAGAGAGAGCAGTGGTTCTCAAATGGGGGTACGCGTACCCCTAGGGGTACTTTCGACCCATGAAAAAGAAAATCTGTCATCAAATGTCGTCGGTTTCAGGAGGAATATATTTGAATGGGATTCAGCTCTACATGCTCCGAGCCTCCCCTGGCGTTTGGGTTCTTTTGAGGTGAGGAATTAGCCAGCAGTAGCATGAAGAACAGGCCCAGTATTTGCACCCTTTTAATGTCTACACTGTGAAATAGAACGCAGACATAATTTATGTTTATTAAAAAAGAAATCTCCCAAACATGTTTTGTGCCGGTAATGGGGTACTCAGCTGAAAAAATATCTTAAGAGGGGGTACACTAATAGAAAGAGTTTGAGAACCATTGCTCTAGAGGTGGCCGTTGGAGAAGCCCCATAGCGGTGGTTTGGGTTGAGCGGCTGCAGGTGGAGTTTCTGACCTGGCTGCTGGGCGGGTAGCTGAACAGCTCTCCTTTAGGGTTCTTCATGGTGCAGGAGATGGAGCGGTTCATGAGCCGGGTCACTCTGAGCTCTGGGACGCTCAGTTTGCCCTTCAGCACCGTGTCCTGGATCAGGGGGAAGCTGGGCGACCTGCAGGGAGACGCAGCATAGGGCGATGAGGGTGGGGCAGGTGGTGTTAGGGAAATGGGAGGACAGCTTGGTCAGGGTGGGGCGGGTGGTGTTAGGGAGACGGAGCACAGGGTGAGGGTGGTGTTAAGAAGACGGAGCACAGGGTGAGGGTGGTGTTAGGGAGATGGGGGCACAGCGCGGCCGGGATTGTGCATATGGTGTTATGACGACAGCTTGCCCGGTGCCCTGTCTGCTCCAGAACTATTATCAAAATAACAGAAGTAAACCCTAAATATTTTTTTGGGGAAGAAAAAAGTTTGATTTGGGTCTGACTAAGTCATGGAAGACATTTCTTTGTTACTTTTTGCTAAAATGTTCAGTTATACAGGGAGATTATATCCTTAACACAAGCGTCATGATAGTTCGGACTAAAAACACTTTCCAGAGTGTTTTCTAGTTTGCTTTTGCCTGCCTTGCTCGAATGAGCGTGATGTGTGTTCTAACAACATTTGACAACATCCCGCGAACCAAATCTATTTCTGTTTTAACGAAGGATGTTGCTTTGACGGGTAATCGTGAACAGACTATTTCAATCTGCGCTCGTTAAACTGACCCGTCACTTTAGCGGAGAACTATTTGAGATGATGCATTATACTAAATCTATCTGGAACTCCAAATGGCCGGGCTGCTTCCTCTGAACTTCCTCTGTACTCATTAGGGCGGCACCGTTTGTGACCCCACTCTGTGAGACGTCCCATCACGGACATCTACCGAGCAAATTGGATTTGGAGCCAGAGTCCCCGGATCGCTTTAGCCACAGTCGGACAGGTTTTATTCTTCAAACATTCAGGGTTTCAAATAAGTCCGAACCAAAGTGATGTTTCCGCAGTGAAAATGCCCTCAAACCTTAGAATAAAGATTTACTCACTTTCATCTTATATCTTATTTAATTAGTATTGAAGTACATCTGATCTCGTATAGTATAACCTTAAGGGCATGTCCTTCACCCAGAAATAGAAAGAGATAGAAGAGAGAACAGAAGGAGTGGGCCGAGAGTGAGAGAGAGGGCAAGAGAGAGGGCAAGAGAGAGAGGGGGAGAGCGAGAGAGAGAGGGAGAGAGAGAGGGCGAGAGAGAGAGGAGGAGAGAGCGGGCCGAGAGGAAGAGGGAGAGAGAGAGAGAGAGAGAGAGAGAGAGCGAAAGGGAGTCCTACTTGGGGATGGGGGAGAAGATGCTGAGGCCCGCTCTGAACTTCTTGATGGTTCCTCCAGCTTTGAACCAGCTGTGTCTCTTCTCCTGCTGGGCTTTCAGGAACTCGTTGCTGAGGTGTTTCCACTGCTGGGAGGTGAAGGTGCTCAGGATCCTGGAGAGCAACCCCACCACAAAGTCATCCACAACGAAGAAGACATTCTTCCAAAAATGTACAGAAAAATTAAATATTTTCTGTACCACATACTGATGGCATTGTAAGCATGACATGTGACGACATGTTTCTCCTCACTTAGGGGATAGAATATATGCAACTTAGGGAGAAGCCGTTAAACAATCTTAGTCTTGTATGGTTGAACTGTGAACCTAACAGGTTCGGACAGGAGGAGGAGATGAGCACCCACTTCTTCAGCTGAAGGCCAAGACTGAAGCCCTCTTTGTTTGAGGGCTGGAACACCTCCACAGACGGCTCTGAGAACAAACGTACAAAGTTCATTTGTAATATTCACACACTATTCAGAAGAGCACACGGCAGGTACCTAGAGACGGCTTGTATTTATCTATTTTGCTTCGTATCTATTTATCTTCCTACTCTCGGACAGTATTACACTATCTTTTTACTGTTATCACGACTCATATTATTATCATTATTTACTAGTATTTAGTCATGTAGCTTTTGTTCAGAGCAACTGATGTGACGAGTCAGTATGGAGCAGGTCATCTTGGTCAACGATGCCTACAGGCAGACAGGAAGTCAAATAGCTAAACGAGAGCCTCCTTCCTCCTATCTTTCTCTTGCTGAGGGTTCTGTTCCAGAAGATTGACAGGGTGGTCGACTCACCTGGTCCATCGAGGTACTGAGACAGAGAGAAACGCAGTCTCAGAATAATGGGCTCTGTCCTGATCACCTTCCAGGCTGTAGCTACCTCTTCCTGAGTTTGATGGACACACCCACGCACACACAAACACACACACACACATACACACACACACACACACACAAACACACACAATCAGACAGACAGACGCACAAGCGCACATACACATACAGACGCACACACAAACATACACATAAACACACACACACAAACACAGATGCACACGCGCATGAAAACTCCTTACTTCATTTTTTAAATACATCGTTTGTGTTCCATGTTCGAAACTCTAAAATATATTTACAGGTTTGAGAACTAAAACATAGACATTTGAAGGGATCCAATTTGGTAAATTATGGGTTATTTAACGTTCTAATTATAGACTAAGCATCAAACAGGCACCTGCCACTGAATACTGCAACACAGAGGCAAACGAAAAATCCAAAATATCCACTCACGTCTAAGAAACTGATGTTGATTTGGAGATCAATGTCCACGTCATCGATGGTGCCATACTCCCTGTTAGGACGGTGGAAACACATTCACCATAGATAACAAGACCGCTCAGAAGGCACCGCACCCTGCTGCTTGTGAATCCATCGATCGCCATTCAAGAGGGAGAGATAAATACCCTACTGTTCTCTCTCTCAGGATGGGGGTCTGATTTGGTTTAGATCTGGAAACTATTGTATTAAATGTAACATTTAATCAAAATTTGCTTTCCTCAAAGTGTGCAGCGTGTGTGTTTTGCTGTATGTGTAATACCACTCTGAGAGCAACTTTTGAATCTAACATGGAACCATGTTTTCTTTATTGCATGTGTGCATGTGTGCATGTCTATGTGCGTGCTTGCATGTGTGTATGTGCATGTGTGCACGTATGTGCATGCGTGTGTGCGTTCGTGCGTGCGTGTGTGCATGTGTGTGCTTCTGTGTGTGCATGAATGCGTATGTGTTGTTCCTACCTCACGGAGACAGCACTGTCGGTGTAGATATCTTTCACGGCCTCGATATCGGCATCGAGCTGAGGGTGGCGGTACAGGTCAGCAGCACAGCTCCCCTGGAGACAAAGTCACTGATCACCCAGGGGCCAACATGGGACATCAAGGGGACCTCCAGGAGCCAACACAGTGGCCAAGACAAGGGACATCCAGGGGCCAAACAGGGGACAGACACGCACACACCCAGGGGCCAACAAAGGGGACATCCAGGCATGTGCAGCCTCCCATTTCAACCAGTTAGCGGAACCGAAAAACTGTCTTTATGTCTGTCTTTCTCTATTTCTGTCTTTCTGTCTTTCTGTCTATCTTTCTGTCAGTCTGTCTGTCTGTCTGTCTGTCTGTCTTTTCTGTCTGTCTGTCTGTCTGTCTGTCTGTCTGTCTGTCTGTGTTGTGCTGAACACATACAGAGTCCTATTTCCGCCCTGGCTTTAGATGTGTGTTGTAGGGAGCACATCTAACAAACAGTCTAGTTGTAACTGAAGCTCTTAAGAATGCTGCAGCATTAGCCTCAGCTTGGAGTCTGTTCCTCTGTCACAGTCTCTGATAAGGTGGTCTCATGGGGTGCTATGTGCATGGAGATGAGCTTTAGGGGCAAAACAGGATTTACATCCCCGCCGCAAGATTGGGAAGAGGAGTGTTCGAAACAAGATGAGCGAAAGATTAGCATCTTGTATGGCATCTTGTAGCGCACTGGGGCTGAGGATTTAACCTGATAAGACACGGTGGTTTGAGTGCTGCTTCACTGAGCTACTGTTGCCCGCAGTGATGGAACTGAGAAAGTTCCACCACAAAAGATTACAGCGGAATATGTATGCGACACAGGATAAGGACGATTTTCCATGATATTCCTTCACCTCAGCTCGCATGAAAGCCCCACTAGGGTTTTTAAGTGCAATTAAAAGAAAAAGGGTTAAAAGAATTCAATAGTAATATTAATTTGAATACGTCATAACCAAGACACTCCAATTGTTAAAGTGTATTATTTTATTCGAAGTGTTGAAGCTGTTCTTTTCATTTATTAAATCCATGATACACAGTGGCTAGGTTTAGACAGTGGAGTGTGTGTGTGGTTTAAGGCTGGTTGAAGCGAGCTAGGGGAGGCTGAACACATTTCAAAACACAATAACCCGATGGGAAGTCAAAACAGGAAGTAGAGGAGGAGGTTAAAGGTCACCTGGATTCCGTACAGGAACTGCTCAGACTCGTTCTCCCCGTCAGACTCCTCGTCTGTCCAGCACTGGCCTTTGATATCCTGCCAGGCCATACAAACACACACACACACACACGTACACGCACGTACACACACACAAAAAAATATACGCACACAGACACACACAAACACACATACACACACACAAACCCACAAAAACGTCCACATACACACACGTCCACGCAAACACAAAACACACACACACGAACAGACACACATTCACGTGCACACAAAAACACACACAAAAACAGACACACACACACACACACACAAACACACACAGTGGTCACCCTCATTATGCTGAGATCAGGAGGATACAGGACCCTGTTTTAGTCTCTCTCTTCATCCCGGCCCCTTTCTTTCCTCCATCTGTCCATTTGGCCTCCCATTTCATGGCTTCAGAACTACGCTTTTTATAGCATCAAAAGCACCTGATAGGACCGGGGAGGATAAATACCTGGAGCATTTCCAAATGGACGGCGCGCTATTAAAATTCTATCATGAAGTGGTTTTAAAAAAAATCAATAAACTGGTTGTTGGCTTAAAAAAAAAAAAAGATCAATCATCAATTTCTGAAATTAAAACCGCCATTCAGCCGGTGTATTTTTAGCAAGGCTTCAGGGCTTTAGCAGAATACTATTATATTCAGACAGATCCAGACATCATACAGCCCTGCAAAGCTTGTAGATTATTAGATGGGTAATAATCAGGACAATTTAATCCCATCTTTTGGATGTAGTTAGCTACATTTATTATTGTAATATTAACAGTTTGTATTATTTATTATTAAGTCCATATAACCACAGTTGATGCTGATGATAGCCTGTGGCTAGTGTTGTAGATTCATGGTTAAGCCATCAGCGTGCTCCATCAGACTTGCTGCTGTCTTTGACAAGACGGCCCTAAGCTCCTCTGGCTGCTGAGGACCTGTAGCAAAATCGCGGTATTGATCTGAATAAAACCGGCAATAGACCACTGATTGGGCCACACGAGTAATTACAGATGGGTGAGGAGTAAGAGCACAGAATTTTCCAGTTGTTCCTACCATTTGGTCTGCGGTTCATAGGGCTATCTCAGAACAGGTTCAGCCTCTCCCCACTGTGGTCCATCGTAGCCGAGTGAGTCGAGGGAAGCGAAGAGCAGACAGAAACACACGGCTCTCTCAGGCACTCGTCATCATGCTCCACCAGCCCCCGGGTGAACCTGAATCAAACGTTTTTTTCAAATGTGAACAAAGAAAAGACGATGTGAAGATCATTTCAATAAATATGGGAAAACATTCTCCCTCAGTGCCGTCGTGTGTGTGTTTTTGTCTCTGTGTGTGTGTTTTTTCTTTCGTCTTTTAATCGCCTGCACTCCACCTTGCCATGTATCCTAGCAACAGCCTCCCTGCCTTCTGTCAGAGTGGCATTAATCACTGAGGAGAGAAAGTGTGTGGGAGAGAGGCTTTATGTGCAAGAACACTGGGTAAGCAGCAGCCCTGGTTGAACGGTGGACATTTCAGCACGTATCCGCTCATCTCTGCCTGATCAACTGGTGCTGAGAGGTTAGAGGCGTCTGTGTAGCGCCTTGCTACTGCTAGAGCGTTTCGGACCAGCCTTTCTCCCTAGGTCTGAGCAGGTGTCATTGAACCGCCTCATAATACAGTCCCAGGCTGTCGGCCTTGTGTTGGAATTGAACGTTTTAACGCAATATAACACGTAAAAGGGATGGATATGAATGCCTCAACGGAATCTTAAATATGTGTAGTTTTGTGAAGGGATACTATAGAACATAAGGTATAAATGATGACTTTAGTGTGTTTACTGCAAAATCAAGATCTATAAAGGAAACAGCTGTGAACATTAATAGGGCCTTTATCAGATACCAGCTAATCAACAAATCACATCCCATCCATCCTCAGACTGATTATTATACTCCCAGCAACGTATATATAAATCAAAGCTCTTTTTCATGAATGCAAACAAAGTAGCAGGCATGACCTGATTGTACATTGATATTACAAAGACATTTAATCTTATGTAATGCTTCATGGCTATAAGTGAGGAAGCATCAACCAATGTCCTCAAATCCAATGCAATCCATGCAGTCAGAATTTTAACATTAGTCTTCTATGTATGCCCCAGGTGACAACACGGAGAAAACAATAAACAACCGAAGATCCATCCAGTGTGTGTGCCCCATATAGGTCAACTAAATAATAGTTTATCCACCAAATCTATTATTCATTCCCCCCCTCTGCGACACGGAGACTGCCAAGTTAGTTTCTGCCTAAATGCGAGCCGTTTTCCTGGACCGTATCGGAACCGCGCGTCTCCCACTGCTTCAGCCTGGCTCTCCTGGTGAGGGATGGACATCACACAGGTCCGTACACCGCATTACAACTCAGCACAGCAAGGATCAGATCCCCACCACGACCTGTTCGGCTCTCCCTTGTTCTCCCGCTGTGGTTTGCTAGCACGACCCACCGGAGAACTCCCCCCCCCCCCCCCCCCCCCCCCCACCGTCACCGACACCGACACACACACACGCATCATCCTTCCCCATCCCTCCCCCTCCTCCCGTCTCCATACCCCGCTCGCCTCACATACCATTACAGGGGGGGGGGGGGGGGTACCCTCCATATATTAACAGCCTCGCAGAGATGCGAGCTAGATCAAGACCCCCCCCCCCAAACACACACCCGACCATGCCCCCGTCAGACCTACCGTCATCCGTGATGGAGAGGATGCTGTCCTTGCCTTCCTCCTTATCCTCCTCCTGCGGCTCTACCGACGGCCGCTCTCACACTGAATAACACAATAGAACCAAAACGCTCCCTTTGAAATGCTCATCAAAAAAACAGTATCCACATTCCCCCCTTGATATCTGAGTTTGGTTTAGCCTGTGTTCTGCCGGCCGGTGTGTGTGTGTCCGTGTGTTTATCTATTGCAGATCTCTGCTCCGACCGCTGTCTTATATTCTCCCTGACAACACAGAGGGGAGTGAGCATGCTCAGTGCGAGCAGCCAGCCAGTCATGTGACCCTGCAGCTGACTGCTGCTGCTGCTGCTGCTGACAGGGATGAGAGAAAAACATGGAGGACAATAAATGTGTGTTTATGCCTGTGTATGGGCATGTATGTGTGTGGTGTGCTTGTTTGTGTGTGGGTTGATTTTGTGTGCAGTTGTACTGATGTCTATTGACATTTATGCTTCAAAGGAAAATCAACCTCAAGCAGAATGTGTGTACTTTAGACAAACCTATTTCATATTATATGATAATAACATAATGTATATAGAATGCCTATAAAGTATTGACGTATGGGTTGGGGAGCCTTACAGTCCTAAAGTATTTTTAACTAAAAATGTAATAAAATATATATTTTTATTGCTAATCTCCCTTAATGAGGATTGTTTGATTTTAACAGAATTACAGTGTTAAGACCATTTGACTGATCTTTCTCTATAATTACCTGCACCTTTCAAAGAAGATAACTTTACAATTTCATCTACAAAGTCGTTTGTCTCAGAAGACAATAAACACCTGCAATCTCAAACCAAAATGTAAGATCTCTAGAACTGTATAATTGCCATCACTTATATTCTGTCACTTGACTTGACACCCAACCATGATGTGTAATCAGTGTGCGATGATAAGCTAGGTTAACTGGTGCATAGCCCCCTTCCCACCACCACCTGCTGGGCCAATCAGAGACAAGCTATCTGAGGCCTCCAGGATTGTGTCCTGTTTGTTTTGTTCAGTACCATAACACAACTGGTCCATTTTTAGAAAGAAAAGGTATAAAAGGTTGAAAGTAGAGACAACACTGTACTTGAGATGTGTGGTTTCATCAAAACGACTTCTCAAAGACAAACAATGAAAAAGGGTGTCTTGTCCATGAACTTGCCTGCACTACAATATCTGTTGTGTGTGCTACTGCTTGGCTATTTTTAGATCGAATAGATGTGATGTTATAACACATAAAAACACACACACGCATGCACACGCACCCACCAACACAAACTCACACACACACACACCCACACATCCTCACACTCACTCACTCTAACACATTACTGTCTCATAACATCATTACAGGTGAATGTCTTCCACTGAGGGCTGTACAGTAGGATTAATCTGACGCTTTGCCCAGAGGTCATAATAATCTTAAAGCTGATGGACACCCAAGACGACTGCTTAGCGATGGAGAAGGATTGGCCTGTGGCCGTGTCCTTCACATGGGGCGGGTGTGTGAGTCGGGCTAGGGGAAGCGTAGAGGAACTCAGAGAGAGTGGATCCAGACAGACAGAGGCCGTCAACATCTAGTTGAAGAGCAGCATGGGCAGCGCTAACAGCACCTCATTAAGGTGAGCGCTGGCAGGGGACGTAGGTGAGGGATGGGAGGGCTAGCAGCGAGCTAAGGACACCACCCCTGTTGTTATAAGGTGAGCCGGGGCTGATGGGGGAGATCGCACTGGAGCTAACACCAACACCACTGGTGCATTAAGGTGAGCGCGGGGAGGGGACGGAGGGGGGAGATAGCAGCGAGCTAAAGACACCACCACTGTTGTGGGCAGGGGACTTAGGAGAGAGGTACAGCTAAGGACACCAACCCTGTTGTAATAAGGTGACCGCGGGCACGGGGCTTAGGGGAGGAATAGCAGCGAAGCTCAAGACACCACCACTGTGGTTATGAGGTGGGCAGGGGACGTGGGGGGGGGAAGCAGCAGAGCTTACACCACCACTTGTGCATTAAGGTGAGCGCTTGAGGGGACTGGGGGGGAGATAGCAGTGGAGCTAAGCCAACACTGTTGTAATAAGGTGAGGGCAGGGAGGGTACTCAGGGGGGGACATGCAGGGCACCGAGGGGAGGAGCTCATGCAACCAGTGAACGAAGGCAATGTGGAGACAAAGGAAGGCATGTAGGCACAGGGGGATAAGAGAATGAGAAGTGACAGTTAGGATTATGCCTCTCTTTTGTCCGGCCAGCCTCGGGTCCAGACCTCATTGAGTCACGCAGAGACTGATTTCTCTCTCCACGTTAGTTTTGTGCTGTTTAATCATTTTGAAATTTGCTAATATTTACGTTTGATTGGGCTTTGTCAGAAGTAGGTCTTTGTCAATCTGTGTGAAGGGCTCTTTGTCAGGGACAGAGCTGCTAATAAGATATGTAATCCTCCAGCAGGATTTACAGCAGCGTGTTTCCGTGCACTGCTTCTACTCTCCGACTGTAGCGGACACGTGTTGGGATACATGTGTTCACACATTTTAAAGAAGCAGTCTGCTCCGCAATGTTACTGCATAGTGTAGGGAAATAATAATGAGAAGAGAGGACATGTTTACATGTTGTGTAGTATGACAATCAAGCTAACAGGGTTCAGCATGAAAAAAAATACATTTGGTGTCAATATAGTGAACTGAACTTACCTATTCCTATATATATGCTATAGTAGGGACAGAGAAGTTAATTTCATGTTTAAATATATATATATCGGTTAGTTTAGTTCATTATATGAATATAGTTCAAAATCTCCATGCATTTAGCTTGTTAGAAAGCCAGCTCAGAATAATGACATTATTTAACCGCTAGGGGGCAGTGTTGTTTCGCGAAACATTTTAACTGCGCGTTAACGTTGCAGATCGGGAGGACTACTTCTTAAAACCATGTGCATCGTGGATAACGCGTGGCTGAGAATAACGATATGCTACAGACGTGCCTTGATGTCTATATCAATTAAATGGTGGAATTAACACACTTAATGAATGAACTCATTCAGCACAAATAACTTGTTATTTCATATTAATGTAATGTAGATGTAGCTAATCGAAATTAAGGTAATACAAGGAAGATAAAAGAGGCCATGCGTCAGTAACCATCAGTTAACCTACCAGATACAGCGCAAGTAAAACGATATGAACCCCCGTCATCGACGGTCACGGGTCTGCCCAGAAGATGCGATACCGTCCTGCCTCCCGATTGGTCCCTCATCCACCGACGCATCACCACACCACTCTTGAACGCTTCCGCGTTTACTTACACAATTCACGTTAAAACGCTTCAATACAAATCGGTCGACAATAATCACAACGGATAAGGTTATAAAAAAATAATAATAATAACATCAAAAATCGTCGAGATTTCCCTGGTGCTACGTCACCGCGGAGAGATATCAGCACGCATCTCGGAGAAGTAGTCCCGGGAAGTGAGAGGGATCACCTTGAGCCGCGGAGCTGCAGAGCTTCAGTCTGGCGATCACTCGGCGAGACAAGGTGAGTGTCTTCAGCATCGATACCCCGCAGGGCCGCCGAGTTTCTCTACACTACTCTTTTAGCCTTTCGGTACTTTAACCTCGGTACCGGGAACATGTTTTATTGCTGTTCATGTTGACACTCGAAGATGGCGACATGAACTCCACTTGAGGTCTGAAGGGATTTTGTTTCCGGAGAATTTCGCTCCTTGTGTGGTATTGTATTTGATGTCCAGATGATGATGAGGATGAGGATGATGATGATGGTTGGGTTACATGAACCGGGTTATCACGTTGGTCTGTGACGCACTAACCAACCGTGTGTGTTGGACGACATGTGTACATTAATGGGATGCTTAACGTAAATCCCTTGGATTTCCCCTTTTCAAGCACGTAAACTGGCTCTTCTAACCTAAATCAAATAACCTAAAGCATCTGTAATTAAGCAAATTAAGAGATTAAAGGCGAACTGGCAGCTGGCGCACCGTTGGTACATCGCTTCCTGCTGTCTCCTCGTGTGGGCGTGGTCCAGCCCGGCCTGGCCTCCTATTGGTCAGCCTCATCCTGGCAGGGGAATATGACGCAGGGAACACCACGTGACCTCTGTCGCATCAGTGTCGGTGCGCCTTTCCATTACTTATGAGTATCCTCTTATTTAGATGATGTACTCTTAACTCAAGTGTTAAGCTTTATGTTGTGCTTAGTGAGACATGCTCTCTCGTCGGCTGAGTTCTTTAATGTAAATGTGTGTGTTCAAATAATCACACTCTAGGTGATCAAATATTAATATTGCGCTATCAAAAGCGAATCATAAGAGCATAGTCTACGTGGTGGTGATGGCTATGTTCTTCTTGTTCCTAAAAATGTAGCATGGGTTTGGCCTAGTCTAACTTTTCTGTAAAAGTGAATCTATAGACATTTAATCATCAATCACACTATATATATTTTTTTAAGTTAAAACTAAATAGGTAGAAATACAAGTCCTTGAATGCTGCACAACATTAGGAAAAACACTAAACCGTTAGCAAGTCCTCTAACGTCGAAACGGAAGTCATGAGACTGCTGCAACATTTATGTAACAGCCCGTACATCATCCCTGTGTCAGGGCCCATGAGCAAAATGGAAGCACTTATCTCAGAGGACTTGCCGGTTTGAGGCCAGAGAATCAGTTATCTGTGTGCCTAGATTAAGGATTTACGTTTTCATTGGTCTGGGAAGAAACTAAACACTCATTCTATGGCCTTTCTCTGTGCCATTTTCTGTATTTCCTCATCAGTCGTGCTCTTCAATCAAATATCGCTTTATTATTGCATAGTTCCATAGACCCATGCAAATTCATAAATTCTCTTTCCTCACCATTGGCTGTTCTGTATAATTGTAGCTATGGTTGTTAAATGCGTAGACTGGTTTGGCCTTGGTTTACCAAACAGGCCATGTTGTGAGACCATGATTCAGCAGGGGACACAGAGGCCCACCAGCCTAGAGGACAGTGACTTGGTGTCATATCTACTCCAGCCCTACCTTTTGGAGGGGGCTCACCTTGCAGCTGTTCTAGGTATGGGAGCACTTGGCTCTGCCCCCATGCGGTGCCTCTGCACCATAGCTGCACCGTAACGTGCTGACTAATGCTGGCAGGGTCTGGACCAACAGAGGCAGTGAAGATATTCCTGTGAGAGCAGAGGCCTAGGGCTGACATTTTTTTCCCTAATGCGTATTGTGTCAATACCTGTTTCCATATCGTCTGTCAAAATATCTGCTGTTCTCATGGTGTTTTGGTTTGGACTGTATGGCAATTCAACTATAAGGGTCTTTACGACGCCTTGACCAATGCTGTACTAAGGCTGTGACGTAGTTTTTAGCAAACGGCACACTAGTTGTGTTTACTATACATTGCACGTGTGCTCTTCCTACCAACGTCGTGAGGGTTATTAATAGCCATGGCTCTATATGAGCCTGGGGGCTGTGGTGCCTGAGCCAAGCTGCTGTGCGGTGGTGTGACATGGCTGCGTGGCGATGTACGCCACATCTCTAGTCCTTCGTGACCTTGTGCGTGTCCGCAGCGTTGGGGGGGCACGGCCGTTAGACGGACACCACGGGGGCTCCTGGTCCCTGCTCTTGTCCTCGGGGACAAGACGACCGAATCCGGAGCCCTGCGTTTGCACGCTCGCCGCGTCCTGCTCTTCTGTGGGTGTGAGCGTCGCTGCTAGAGGGGGGGTTGGTCCGCGTAGCGCACTGAGGTTCCTGTGGAGGTCTTTGATTGCGTCAAGCCTCTTTGTTCCCAGGAGGAACCGGAAGATCTACGGGGGGTAAGTGTGGTCGTGTCTGTGTGTGGAACGGTTTCTGTTTTAATTGGGTTGGGATTAGCCGTCATGCTATCCTGCTAGGAGGACGCACTGTCCTCCAAATCGACCTCTAACCAGAAATGAAACGCCGGGAGAGACATAATTTACCGTCGTACTGTTCGGTTAAACAAAGCATGCTTGATCGTGGAGGCTGTCTTCCTCAGGAGAGGCAGGAAGGCTCGGAGGATGTGGCTCGAGAGTGTGTGTTGCATAGGTAAAGGGATTTGGGGGGATTACTAGCAGCAGGTACTAAAGTTAGCATCCCTACTACGTCACTCAGGGCGGATGCTGATCTGGGTTCAGCGCTGTATGTATGCTGAAGATACAAATTCACCCTTTTTGATTGGAAGAATGTATTTGAAATACTCACGCATGCAGCAGCTAAACCGGTTGGTTATAGCTCGTTATCTATCTTAGTGTAGGACTATGCTCATTGGCTCATACTACTTTTTCTCATTTAATACTGCCAGCCAGCTGTGCACGGTGAGACTTTGCTTCGATGATAGTTGGTGTTAGAAGAACCAGCCGTGTGTGTGAGAGATTGTACAAGAGTGGCTTTCAAGGGTTAGTAATTGTCTTCCCAGGCCTCTGCCAGTAGCGGCTATATGTTTACAAAGTCCTATCTCCCGATAGGCTCAGAGAGATAAGCGGTCTGGTTGTGTCAAAGACCAGAGGCATCACTGGATACGGTTCCATAACTCGTATAATGAGGGACTCACAAGGCGTCTTAAATGATGATTTAACCCGGGAAGGACATACTTGGCAGGATGTTTGACTTATGATAAAGGGGAGATGAAGTTGATAAAGCATTGCATCGAAGGGCTTGTTAGTTCAGCTAAACACTAATTTATACTGCAGTGTTTCAGGCATAACCTTTTCAAATGAACAGTCTGAATGTCCAATGTTTGCCTATTATTGTAGTAAAGCATTACCTATAATCATAGATATTTTTGCTGGATCTTAGTTTGGGATTCATCATTTGAAGCATATATGCCAGAATGACTCAAAATTGGGCTTAGGGAAAGGAATGTAGGTCTCGCTTTTAAAATTATGGATAGTGATGGATAGATGATAGTCAACTGTATAAAATGTTTCACCTATTTGAGATTTTCATTGAAGATCTTGTGTGCTGTGAAGTCATATGAGGGGAGCCCCCTCATTGGCTCATATGAGCCAATGAGAGGGCTGCCCCATGTGGGTGGGTGTTGGTGGTGTGTGCTGGTGACTCAGCCAGCCTCAACAGACTGGGATGTGACTGAGCTCACGTACTGTGGATTCAAGAAGCTTTATTTATCCCGAGGAGGAAATTACTGTGCAACAGTTTCAATACAAAGGTGGTAAAGTAAAGTACTACAGAGTTAGAGTAAAATAAGATAACATAACATAAACAAAATAAAATAAAATGAAGTTAACATTAAATAAATCAAACAATTAACTAAATGCAACAAAAGTAAGCACTTACAGGTAACATCGTAGAAAATAAGAAACAAGTAACTAAAAGTAGTCCTAGGGCTCTCTGCCTCCATGTTGCTACGGCGATGGTCTGATGGTGGCCCTGAGGAGGCTGTGGTCTGAGGGGCCTGAGACGCTGGACGGGTTTCTCTGCACGTACGCCTTCTGGGCCCAGGATGTCATGAGCAATACTGAGCAACTGTTATACTGCCACTGAGTTTCGTAACTTTATTCTGTGGTTGTGTCCTTCTGCTGAGGTGGGTGATTGTTCCATGTTCGGAGCATGATTGTGTAGATTCTTGCCTGGAAGTCATGATTATCTGGAAAAATACTAATAAATACTAATACTAAATATCTGAAAAGGCTGCCACTACATCAACTACTTGCACATGATTTCACTGTTGCTGTTTCAGCAATTCAGTGGTGTCCAATTAGATTATTCAGTCCTGTGAAAGTTCAGACTGACAGAAGTAATCATAGTTTTCTTACCACTTCCGTAATGATAATTAATTCAAAATGAGGACATCCAATCTCTCAAGGTTATTTGTCCAGCAGTATGATTCTTCCCCAGTTTTGGCTGTTGCATGTCTTTTATATTTAATTTAGATTGAAACTGCAACATTATCCATGTTGTATTTTGCATCAGGTTTACTTTCTCCTTGCCTAATTGCCCGAAACCACCAGTGAGTCCAGGCCCAGTTTGGAGCGAGAACATGGCCTCGCGTCTCTGTTCTTCTCCCTTGGTGTCTGGCCAGGTCATGTGATGCGGTTGTGTAACCGGAGCCCATCCAATCAGAATGGGCTGAACTTCCTCATTGTAGATTCCTCAGTAGCCATCACAAAAGACCCGGCCTCATGGTTTATTTTTGTAGCCTTTGGTGGGGTGGGGGGGCTGCACACAGGGTAAGATTGGCTCAGGAGGTAAAGCAGGTTGACTTGTGTGAGTGTCGTGTTGTCCTTGAGCAAGACATCTCACCCCCACTGCTCCCGGCTGGCTGTCGCCTTGCATGGTTGACTCTGCATCAGTGTGTAAATGTGTTTAGGAATGGTTGTGAGCCTCTAGTAAATGTAAACGGTGTGGGTGATGGCAGGAGGGGAACATTATGTTCTGACTGTGCTGAAGGCCACACAAGAAAAGGCCATGCTCACTCTGAGTATGTAGGAGAGGAAACAGTATTTCTGATGTGGGCACTACATCATTAAACAATATACTAACATGCTTAAGCAATTTAAACACTGGTTTGCTGTTATGTCCATACATGATTAATTACATTTATTTCTTAAAAGATCTTGCAAAGATATCCTATTTCCAAATAGGGCCCTAATGTTTGACACACCTGTTGGTGAGTGGATAGCTCAATGTGCCATCTCATAAAGTCCTTTTAGAATACCTAAACCTCCCAAATCTTTTGTGTTTTGCTGTTGAGGGCACATACTTATGCCCGTCTATTGTTCAGGGAACCACAGCATGTTTGTTGTCTAAATAATGATTTTATTCAAATGCCTTGTAGTGGAGTTGTAGTCTAAGCACCAAGCTTTAGAATTTCCCTTTCCAGTCCGGCCAGGAAATGCTTGAGCGTTTATTTGTTCAGTAAATCTGTTGTCATGAATGTGGTGGTCTGCTGCAAACAAAGACAGGCCTGTAGTAGTTTGTTACCTACACCACCAAATGAGGTGGTGCTGATTCATTCTAAATGACAGATTCCTATCTTGACAACTTGTGTCACCATTTGCAATCAAAATGTAGGCACTGGTTGCGGCCTACATTTGCAGTCTGTTGACCTCGGCCTTAATCTAATGAAGCACCTTGTTACTAGGATCAGCTGAGCAGAGTGCTACTGGTCTTGTGCTGACAGCAGCAGCTAACCCGATCCCCTCTGCCCTCCGTGTCTCCTGCAGTACCCACCCAGCATCAGGATCCACCATGCCTCAGCAGAAGACCATGGACATGGGCTCGGCCTTCATCCAGACCCAGCAGCTCGGAGCCGCCATGGCGGACACCTTCCTGGAGCACCTGTGTCTGCTGGACATCGACTCGGAGCCCACCACCGCCCGCAACACCGGCATCATCTGCACCATCGGTGGGTCGCCGTGACGATGCCACGTGGCGCACAGTGTAGGGCCCTATGATTTCCCGAGATGCGGATGGAATCGTGGAATCTGGCACTAGAGATGGAATCAACTCTCTAAAGTGGAATATTGCAGAATTTGCAAAAAAAATCGTAATTTCGCTGAAATTGATCAAGAAATATCAAAAGGAGGCCTGATGATTGAAGTCACCTTGCTTTTCTTATTAAATTGTTGAAGTTTTATTAATTAACAAAAGTAGACACTATTTCTGATGATAAAATTAGCACAAATCATAAAAATCAGAATTCTGGAAAAAACTGAATTAGGGAAAGAAATCTAATGGAATTTGGAAAGAAATAGGGCTCATAGGGTTCTATAATGCATCACCTCTATGAGTCAGTGTGAGGCACACCCTCACTGACTCACAGGGTGTCCCAGTTTATTTTTACAGCTCCGGCAATTGGAGGAAAGCCATAAAACCTCAACGTAGCTCACCGGTTTAAGTGCCCTAGCTGCTCAAAAGCGGCACATGCGATGGTGCTTTACTGAAACAACTCAGCCATGGCTTGAGTTTATAATGTCTTCTGTATCAGTGAATCACGCTGGTGTGGAACTCATAAACCAGCCCTAATACTGTTGTCTTTGTTCCTTCTGTAGGGCCAGCCTCCCGCTCTGTGGACATGCTGAAGGAGATGATCAAATCTGGGATGAACGTCGCACGCTTGAACTTCTCCCACGGCAACCACGAGGTAAACAAAGACATGCCCATGCTTCACAGATATGCTTGTGGACTGTGTAAATGCACACTTTACAGTCAGCCCATTGTTCCAAACACGGTTGAGGTTCAGGTTAAAGGTTTCACTTTAGCATGCCTGAGATTTGCTTCATAGACTTAATCTGGTTGTGACAGCTTTTTATGATATTTCTGGTTTGCTGGAAGTATGCTTGCTTTACTCTGTCTCAGTCCTGTGTGTGTGTGTGTGTGTGTGTGTGTGTGTGTGTGTGTGTGTGTGTGTGTGTGTGTGTGATTGGAGCCTTATTCTAAAGTGTGTTCAGAGGATGGTTCCCCTCACTGAAGGAATGTAGTGGGCAAATATATTGCATCAAATCCCTTTTTGTGTTTATTTTTATTTGTTAAATCCTAGGATTGATATGTAAATCCTAAGGTTTGGAAACCAAAGGAATTTCACCCAAAGGTTCTTCTTGTAGTGCGTAGACTTTAATTTCCACTCTAGGACAGCCTGTTTCACAGCTGGTCTTCTCTTGGTTTGCGTTTCTCCAAACATGCGAGCGGGATCAGGGTTGGAGGAGAGCTGTGAGATGAGCACGGACACCTAATCTCTGCTGGCTCGTTGCTATAAATACTTTATCGGTCTGCAGCCAAGCCTTTCTCCTCTCTGCCCCCGTGTAGTGTTGGTGAAAGGCTGCAATGACCTCAACTATATATCTTTATTAAACAATCTTAATCCAAACATTCTGAAGGCTCTGCCATTGGTTCACTTGACCTCTGCTGTACTTTGCAAACATCTAGTGTGTGTCTGGCAATAATGTGCAATTACCTCTTGCAGCAGCTGTAACGTTGTCTAAACCAACTCAATACCACGTTGTCCAAACTAAGTGGCTTATTCATATGATACATTCATATACAAATATATATTATCATTATAATTTGTACTTCAGATATCCGTCTCGCTCCAGGTAAACTACTTGTATATAATTGCATTGTGGAAGCATCAGTTCAATACAGCTTTCGGCAGAGTTCATTTGAATGAAGTTTGAATCCCCAGGTAATGCCCTGCCAGGCGGCTTGGTGATCATGGCACAGTGCCCACGGTACTTGGCCCTGCAGCCAATATCATTGCCGGCCATGTGATTACTGGAACCTTGTATCCAAAGTCCTGATCACAGGTGGCATTAACACGCTTCTAGACTGATCCGATCACAGATGGATTGATCTTAGTACAGCTTTTACTGCACCACGTATTGAGGACTTGGTGTGATCCGAACCGAAAAAGTTAAGAAAAAAAACCTACAGATAATCAAAGCCATCCACTATTTACTACTTCAATGGTTGGTCTACATTCCCAGCAAACGGCAGCAGTATGGATGCCCTAGTATGCAAAGGGTTGGTTGGTTTTCCCCGCTGGCCAAACAAACCAGGTAGAAATGGCCAAAACTTGCCTACCTTGGCACCATCCTCACGGACGGGAATTTGGGTAGAATGCCAAGGAGACTCCTTTTCCTGCCTTTGTCTTTGAACTTCTTTAACACAGCCATCCAGTGCAAGTTGCTTTGCGTTGCATCATGCCATGACAGGTACATGCTTGTCCCCCTCCATTTTGAATCTTTCCATGTTGATCGTATAGATCTGCAAAGCCAGGCTTAGATTCCTGATGAATACAGAATCCTGTTTGGCAGAAACAAAATGAAAGTCGGCAGCTCCTACCAAGACATCGCAGTCAAGAGCGTTTCTGATCAATTAGTTGACTTGGGTCAATAACTTAACGTCCAGCGTGAATCTTACTAATGCTGTCAGGATAATGTGTATTCTGTATATGGCGGGCATTATGTAATACATGGTAACTTTCTTTTAACGTTCGCTTGCTCATTGGCGCCCCCTTGTCATCACAATCCGTAGAGCTGTATAGCTCTTCTCAGAATATACATCTTTTTTTACTAATATGCCTCCCAATACAATGTAGAGGTAGCCAGATTTCTTAAGATGTCTTCTATGTGTTTTTCAGTACCACTCACAGACCATCAAGAATATTCGCGAGGCCTGTGAGAGCTTTGAGCCCGGCAGCATCCACTACCGGCCAGTGGGCATCGCCCTGGACACCAAGGGGCCCGAGATCAGGACCGGACTGATCAAAGGAGTGAGTCCCCCATTCACACCATGAGAGACCACCTCAGGACTCTGAAGACCCCCACCAGGGGAGGACTTCAGGAATGATATAACTGTTTGATGTTTGAATTGTGATTTTTAAAGATTGTCAGAACTCTTTAAAACCACAATTAAAATATTTGATAGTTTAGACTTTTCATCAGATATTTGAATTGTGGTATTAGATATTGTCAGCACCCTTTTTAAAACCACAATTCAAATATTCTATAGGGCTTATTCTATAAGTTTCTAAACCTATTTCCACTGTAGTTGTGCCACTTAGAGACGCCTGTAATAACGTGCAGCCTGCCCTCTGACTTGCAAACGGGCTAATATCCGCCTGGTCATGTTTGGTTCAGGGCTGTGGTGTTTGAGGTCTAGATATGGGGGTCCAACCCTGCAGGACTCGTGCGGTGTCAACAAACTCACTGCATGGTCTGCTTACAGACACAAAGTTTAGTCCACATACATTTGTGACTTAAGTTCTCTTAAGTTCTCCAGGCATTCAGCCCATGTTGATTTGACTGGAGTAAACATGAATCTTGTTCAAACCAAAGGCTAAAACATTGCTCCCCCTCGTGTTTCTGACAGAGCGGGGAGGCGGAGGTGGAGCTGAAGAAGGGCAACGTGATCAAGCTGACCCTGGACGACAGCTTCATGGACAACTGTGATGACACGGTCCTGTGGCTGGACTACAAGAACATCACCAACGTGGTGGAGATCGGCAGCAAGATCTACATCGACGACGGACTCATGTCCCTGCAGGTCAAGGAGATCGGTGGGTACCAATACTTAAGGTTTGTCGTTGAATTGTTTTTTGTCGTTGAAAAGACCCAACTATTCTCTACTGCACCCTGTTGCCCCCCTTCCAGCCCTGTGTGTTAGGGTTGTCTGTCTTACAGACAACCCTTATTGTAACGCCTCTTGGCGTTACATTGGTCTTAGAAAAGTCGTTTTTATCATTAGTATATTACAGTTCCCTAGGCTGTCAAACACTGGCTTAACATGGCCCCGCCTCAGTGAGCGTCGGCCTGATCTCTCTCTCTCCTCCTCCCCCTCATGTCTCCCTCCTCCCCCTCAGGCTCGGACTACCTGATGTGTGAGATCGAAAACGGCGGCACGCTGGGCAGCAAGAAGGGCGTGAACCTGCCGGGCGCGGCCGTGGACCTGCCCGCTGTCTCGGAGAAGGACATCAAGGACCTGCAGTTCGGCCTGGATCAGGGCGTGGACATGGTGTTCGCCTCCTTCATCCGCAAGGCGGCGGACGTGAAGGCGGTGCGCGCTGTCCTGGGGGAGAAGGGAAAGGACATCAAGATCATCAGCAAGCTGGAGAACCACGAGGGTGTCCGCAGGTGGGCCGCACGCTCGACCACCACACACTTAACGCAGACGGCACCGTCTCCATTTGGGGTGGGAATCGAACGGTACCCTAAGATATGAGATTCATGGCCCACTGTACCGATAATATCGCGATTCTGCGAGGATAACTATATTGGACAAAAATCCGGTTACGATACAGCATCATATATGTCTAACTATTAATACAAAATGGCCGTTGAAAGGTAAAGTGCTGGATTTCGGTCTTTATTCATGATCCAAACTGAGTTTTTCAGTTACTCGTCTTTGATAAAATAGGTACAATATTTGGTGCCCCTAGTATCTTCCTCTTCGTCTGACGCGTTGGTTCCTTCTGACGCAGGTTTGACGAGATCATGGACGCCAGCGACGGCATCATGGTTGCCCGCGGCGACCTGGGTATCGAGATCCCCACGGAGAAGGTCTTCCTGGCCCAGAAGATGATGATTGGTCGCTGCAACAGAGCCGGCAAGCCAATCACCTGCGCTACACAGGTTGGTAATCAGGCCTCGACATTAACGGTTGTCCGCTTGCCCGGGGCAACTAAAAGTAATATTTGGGCGAGTTGCGATTGATTTCTGATTGCCCGAACGGGCAAGTGGATTTTGGGTGGATGTTTATATAAAGGCTATTTATTCAAGTGTTTTTAGAAACTGCAGAACAACCTTTTGTTCCGCAAAATCACACAAAATATAAGTATTTGCAATTGATCAGCGCGCTTCTCTTCTTCTCTTCTCTCGGACAGCGTATTAACAGACACGCATCGCTTCAGCGCGAATATAGCCCTGCCTTCTGTCACTCACTCGCAGTGCGGTCTCTGGCAGTGATTCAAAGGTGTTAGCTAAAGGTTAGCCAACACAGCTAGCATCTCAAGTGCAGCGCCTCCGCGAACGGATTAGGTAGAAGGAAAATGGAGTAGTGATGGAGGAGTGCGGTTTGGAAGTACTTTGGATTGAGGCAAATTACCAAGGAAAGTCATATGCAAGAACACTGTTTTGGGTTTCATAACTGCACATGCACAGCAATAGCGATCTTTTTCACGAAATTGGACCCTCACAAACTATAGATTATATGAAAGCTGAGCCTCCACTTATTCCAACAGTCCAAACCATATCATTCTGTGACTAAAACTCGCAAATATCAACTTAAGAAGAAACGTCCCCTTTTCTTTTAACAACCAAAAATGAAGTTTTACCTTTGTGACTTTTTGTACACAAAGTTGATTCTGATCGCATAAAACCACCATGAACAGATAATCCAGTGTCTGGGCCAAATTTTGCAACTTAACATGGTGTTTACAATCAATGATTAAGAGAAGGTTTCTTAAGAAAAAGGTAAATTGCCTTCAATCAGAAAACATGTTCTTCAGCGCAATCTAGTGGCCATATGTGTATTTGCGAGTGTTTGGCTTGGTGCATTCGATTATATTTGCCCTGAACTTTAAATAGAGGTGTCAAGTATCAAAATTGTAAGATATCTACTTTTATTTGTGTCTCATAATAAGACAGCGCTTCTAACTGATAACGACCAACTGATAATTATTTCAGGTGGAAATGTTATCTTCCACTTATGCTGTGTTCCATGGCTTAATTTACTTTAACCAAGTATTATCCCCATTGAATATTTCACTTGCACAACAATCTTTCTTTTGGCACAAAGATGACATTATCGCCCTTGCAGTTGTGGAGATATACTCTAATTACTTTGGGTACGTTCTTTCCTGAAAAAAACTTTTCCCCTGATATCGAAAATGGTATAGAATATCGATATTTTTCCAGTTATAGTATCGAAGTTAGAAAATCCAGTATCGTGACTGACAACACTACTAGAAATGCGATTGTGGTTATTCAGTTAGAGCTTCAAGAAACGTGAAAGTTAAAAAAGACATATCTTTGCTACTACCTCTGACATTTAGTTATGTAAATTTGCATAAAATCATGCAGGTCTACATATAACTGGGCGATAGCTTTAATAGGTTGCAACGGTGGACTGAAATCACTTCATGGCACGATGTGACCATTCGATAAATAAGTAAACAAAGAGAAGTTTGTTGTTTTTTTAACGCAACATGTGTGGAAGCTAACATTCAGCCTCAGTCTGAGCTAGGATGAGTTTTCTGAGCCCCCCAAAACCAGGTCGGGTGCCTGGCAAAAAGAGGCCCGTTCACGATTCTGATTATAGTTTGGGCAAGTGAAAATCACATTCGGGCAAGTTGAACATGACCTGTACTTGTGTGTCAACCCCTGGTAATGTTGAATAGTTTTAAACTAGCTTTGGGAGAATACCCTAACAAAACACAGTGTTGCGTGTACAATGGCCGTTATTAAATGCATTTGTATATATTTGTAAATGTCTTTTCTACACTAATATAACAATTGGTTTGTAAAGACATTTACAAATCAGTGTCGACGTTTGTCTCTTGTTGCAAGTCTGCGGTCTCATGCTGCATATTGCAGGCCTACTCGATGTCCTGACCCTTGACCCGTGACCCCTGACCCTGTGCAGATGTTGGAGAGCATGATCAAGAAGCCCCGCCCAACGCGCGCCGAGGGCAGCGACGTGGCCAACGCCGTGCTGGACGGCGCCGACTGCATCATGCTGAGCGGGGAGACGGCCAAGGGCGACTACCCCCTGGAGGCCGTCCGCACACAGCACATGGTGAGCAGCCCCGCCCACAACAGGGACCAGTACAGCGCACCTTCACCTTACTGGTCCCAGTGAGGAGCTCAGAACAGGAACCTGTACAGCTTACATTCACCTTACTGGTCCCAGTGAGGAGCTCAGAACAGGAACCTGTACAGCTTACGTTCACCTTACTGGTCCAAGTGAGGAGTTCAGAACAGGAACCTGTACAGCTTTCGTTCACCTTACTGGTCCCATTGAGGAGTTCAGAACAGGAACCTGTACAGCCTACGTTCACCTTACTGGTCCCAGTGAGGAGTTCAGAACAGGAACCTGTACAGCTTACGTTCACCTTACTGGTCCCAGTGGAAGTTCAGAATAGGAACCTGTACAGCCTACGTTCACCTTATTGGTCCCATTAAGGAGTTCAGAACAAGAACCACTACATCTTAGTTTTGGCCTCACTGAGAGATCGGTGTTTGCATTTGTTTTTCTGATTTTATATTCGCTACTGGGGTTATTTTCATCCTGAAACCCTGTGCTTAAACCCACTTGACCAGATCTACTGGGAAGGTTTCCCAGTTCAAACCCGGGATCTGGTCAACTGGCCGTTTATCATTCCTATTCATTTACTCTCTTCCATTTCTTTGCTGTTTTCATTTATGAATGGCATCCTCAATGTCAGCCTTATCTTATGTGTGGTGGAGAGTCAACCCTAAGTACCTCAACTCTCCAAACGGGTCATTTATATACCTGGGCTACGAGTCAGAAGGTACCGGATTGGATTCCCCAATGCATGCCCGCCCTGGACCCTACCAGTAGACCACCTTGCCTCACTCCTCCTTCATGCATCTAAGAAAGCCCTTCGAGAAGCAAAGCAGTACGAAATGACTTAATGGAGCGCATCCCTTTGTTCGGCCGTGGTAGGGTGTATAAATAGGATGAGAACGTAGCATTAAAAGGAGTAGCCTGGCGGCTACATGATGGACCACACCCCTGCCTGGCCCCTCCTCCAGATGACCCGGCCCGGTCTCGCTGGCCCTCTGATCCTCGCTCATCACTGCACACTCGGCAGTCCTCCAACACCTGCTTCTTGGTCTGACTGCATGCTGGCCAACTGAACCTAACCCGCCCCCTGCCCAGTAACCCCAGTAACCCAGTCCTTAAACCGATCTAAACGGCACATCAGTAGCATGAATGTTTTACAGTGCATTCATGCTCACTAACCGTGGCTCTATCAAGCTTCATCTTTATCTTTTTCATGCATCTAACTGTTTCCCCTTCCTTCTGACTGAGCCTTCTGTGCACCTGTCCAGTAACTGTCACTTTGTTTTGTACTCGTCCAGCTGGGAACGAATGTGTCAATCAATCCACTCTAACCGAATCAAAGACGAGTGTAGCCTGTGATCTGATTGAGTGTAGCATGACACTGTGTATCCACCCCCTGGGGGATATGATTGCTGTGCATGTTGGGTATGTTTTTACGTGTGTGTTTTAACTTGTGTGGTGTTGTCGTGGGTCTCACTGCACTCACAACCGTCTCCCTCTTGTCCCCTTGTTGTTTCCTCCTTTCCTTCACTCCTCCGCACCCCCTTGTCTCCTTACTCCCCCGCCCCCACTATCCTCCTCATGCATCCTGCCTGGCGTGGCTTTGCCCTTTGACCTTTGCCCCTCCCCCCTTGCACGCGGCCGGCGGCAGATCGCCCGCGAGGCGGAGGCGGCCATGTTCCACCGGCAGGTGTTCGAGGACCTGCGGCGCAGCACCCCGCCCTCCACCGACCCCGCCGAGGCCATCGCCATCGGCTCCGTCGAGGCCTCCTTTAAGATCCTAGCCGCCGCCTTCATTGTGCTCACAAACTCTGGAAGGTAGGCGGGACCCCCGGCCCGGCCCCCATCGCTTCTGGTGGGGACCCCCGGCCCCTCTCGCTCCTGGGGGGTCCCGGTCCGGGGGTCCAGGTCTGGGGGGGGGGGGGGGGGTCAGACGCCGGAGAGGCTGGTTAGGGAGAGCAGTGCAGGGCAAGGCAGGGACCCAGGGACTTGAGAAGCACGGCAGAACGGCCTGGACTCTGGAGCGCTGGCTGGGAGGAGGGTCGTCTGGGCTCAGACCAGTAATGTGGTCGATGGTCAAGCTAGGCTCTCTACTGGCTCTCTGTGCGCCCACATGACCAGAGTTAACAGTTCATCCGACCTAAAATTATACAATCAATATTTAAACAGTAATTTGACCTCAAAAACTAGAATCTCTGCAATGCCCTGCAAGTAGCGGGTATCCCATCGCTATGACGACCCTTCAGACCTCCAGGCAGCAGCTCGGCGGTCGCCAGTGCTTCTCGGGTATCCCTCGTAGCGTGGTGTGTGTGTGTGAATGACCCGAGTGTAACCCCTCCCCCCTGCTGGGTTTGGCGCGCGGGTCAGATTGCGCGGGAGGCAGAGGCGGCCACCTTCCACCGCCAGCTGTTCGAGGAGCTGCGTCGGCATAGCGACCTGACCCGCGACCCCTCGGAGGCGGTCGCCGTGGGCGCCGTGGAGTCCTCCTTCAAGTGCTGCGCCAGCGCCATCATCGTGCTCACCAAGACGGGACGGTAGGTGGGGGGAGGGGGGGGGGGGGAGCGCTGCTGCTGAAGGTAAGGTGCTGGCCGGACGTAGGTCAGAGAGGGAGACGGCGCAAATATGAACAAATAAAACACATGTTTTTTTAAGGACTCAATTTACTAAGTATTTGTCGATTAACCACCACCCACCAAAATAGTATGTTCCCTGTACGGTGCGTGAGGACGATAATAGGGCTGAACAATTAATCGAATTCAAATCGAAATCGCGATGTAATAGAACGTGGTATGCAAATCGCAAAGGCTGCGATTTTAAAAATAAATAAATAAATAAATTGTTACTGTTACTGATTTCCAGTCAGTAACGGTAAAGAGTAATCTTCATTTTTTTAATTTTTATTTTACAATTCAATAGTTAAATAAAGAAGTTTATAATATAAATTAATCTCAACACATCGGCCTGGCCTAAAGGAAAGAGCAGTTTTTATGTTGACTGCTTCCAATGTTGTGTTGGTCATACTAAAGAATGATTTATTTCTTTTTTTAGTGAATAATACACAACATAAGGAACTTAATAAATGATAAAAAATCGCACATTAAATCGCAATCGCAATATTGGTAAAAATAATCGCAATTTGATTATTTCCCCAAATCGTTCAGCCCTAGACGATAAGGTAGTAGTACTTCCCAGTCATTGTACTTCCGAAGTATGGTCTCCGTACTTCCGAAGTTCGGTCTCAGTCACCGTGCTTCTGAAGTTCTGTGGCTTTACACCCCGAACACGATCCACTGATGTCCGACCTAAGAAAGGGAAACTTATCGGAACATACAGAGTGTACCACTAGTCATGTACAGAGGGGGGGACGTTTGAATGGAAAAATAAATAAAGTCACACCAGAACAATAATTTGCACTCGCACAAACGCTCCTAGGTGTATTTGGCCTAGATTAGATGAAGGGAGCAAGAGACAAACGGTTGCTATGTTGATGTTTGTGACCTATTCAGGTAGCATCAGATAACATCATGGTACTAGCAGCTGGTCCTGCTGATACTCTGACAAAGGCCTCCAGTGTTCACTCACACGGGTAGACTGGCTGTTATTGTATTATCACCGTCTGCAATGAACACAATAATTACTGTTGCAGTCATTAATTATTATTGTGCAACACGTTATTTAAGTATAATGGGGTAATACTGGAATGACATGTTGTACAATTATGTCCGCCTGTTGAGGTCAGGTGCTGTTAACTGAATCACCCAGCTCTAACCCCGCCCCTATTCCCCCGAACCCTAGTTTGGCACTCCTTATAGCGGGAGCATGGTCTCGGCTTCTTGAGTGTGTTTGTGAGATGTGCTGGATCGAGTACAACAGACTGTGTGCTGGTTGTTGTGCCTTATCTCATCAGAAAGGGCTACTTGAGCTAGCATGTTGTGCCAGTGAGTCATTTGTTCTGGGGGGTCATTCAGAGTCTGTGTGGAATACGTGCTGCTATGGAAACTGGTAGCGTTGTGTGGATCTCCCAGCTGGTAATTAGTTTGTTTGGATTCCGGTGAAATAAAAATGTATTTTGTTGTCCTGGCTGGCAGTGGCTCAGGTTGCTGGTTCGATCCCTGTGTATGAATGTGTGTATGAATAGGGGAATGTGAGGTTACACAAATGCATATATAATCGTATACTAAGCTTAGCATGAATAATTATGAAATGTTGTGTAGGTTAAAAAAACATTTGGATTTGAAAAAGGAGTGTTGATAGTTGTATTGGTGTAAACTTGCCTTGTAATTCTACTATAGATCAATCAATATTGATGATTAGTGATGTGTAGCTCACCGCAACATGACTGCCCTCCCCAACATGGCGTCCTTCCGTTCTTGTGTCTGTAGGTCCGCCCACCTGATCTCCAGGTACCGCCCCCGCGCCCCCATCATCGCGGTGACGCGTAGCGGGCAGACGGCCCGCCAGGCCCACCTGTACCGCGGCATCTTCCCCGTGCTCTACAACCGGCCCGCCCACAACGTCTGGGCCGAGGACGTCGACCTGCGTGTCAACTTCGCCATGGAGATGGGTGAGGCGTCGCGCCACAGGGGGGGGCGGGGACAAGGGTCCAGGTCCACAGTTTCAGTCTACTGACTATGAGTCGGGGGGGGGCACCATATTCCAGGCCCTAGGGTCCATGGTCTGAGGCGATGGCGTCAAACCATGGACCCTTGGTCCTGGACTATGGTGCTAACACTGACTCCGTCACCTCTAGTCACTTATAGTTATGCCTAGAGCGGGCTGAGTCAGTCTGGACATAGTCCAAGGGTCCATGGTTTGATTCTACATATAGGGTACTATGAGTCAGAGGGGGGGGGCACCATAGTCCAGGCCCAAGGGTCCATGGTTTGAGTCTTCCTAGACGTGCCATCCATGAGAAAGATGCCTAGATCCCAACATTTCCATGGCAATGTGTGAGATCTGATATGACAAGTCAGTGCTGGCGGGGCACCATTGTCCTACTGGTTAGAGGTGCCATCCTTCAAGATGCCTAGCCCCCTACCTGCTCATAATGACCTGTAACTGCAAGTCGCTTTGGATTAAATCCTAAATCATCATTGAGTCAATGCCACTGGCCAGGTTCTATGCTGCATTAGATCTGCAACTTAAGTGGATTGTATGCAAATAAGTTAAGTCTAAATAGTTGAGGGGAAACTGACCTCTCTGAGTTGCTGTTGAAGGGAGCTAGTATTGAATGCCCGTTCCCGTCTCTGCACGTTGTCCCCTGATGACTTAAACCACTTGTGTCTGTGTCTGTCCAGGCAAGGCCAGAGGCTTCTTCAAGGACGGCGACGTGGTGATCGTGCTGACTGGCTGGCGCCCGGGCTCCGGCTACACCAACACCATGAGGGTGGTCATCGTGCCCTAAGGGTCTCCGGTCTCTGGCCTGCTCACCCGCCCCTCCGCCTGCCCTCTGCACACCTTCCGTCTCATTCCTCTGCAACACTCCGCCTTCTCCCCCAGCCCCCCCACGCACCAGTTTAGACATCAGACACACACGATACGGTTCTTAACTCCAACACGCGGCCTGACGGCGGCAGCTTGTCAGACACTGTATACACTCCATCCTTCCTCACGCTGACGTCGATCTGAAACTCTCCAGGACGGCAGCTTGGTACACCCCGACCACGCCCTCCTGTATGTATTCCCTCGTAGTGAGAGGCCAGACGGGTTTAGCACGCAGGTAGCTGGGTTTCATGGAGGGGAGAATCACGAGTTAAACTAAAGGAGGCAGAGCGCTCTCCTCTGCCTTTAACAAAAGACCAGAACAAAGTTGAGGTATCTAGTATCAAAATGGCTGCCTGTGCAGTCCCTCCTTCCCCCACATGGCCCTCCTGTCTGTGTGTATGTATCTAATATGTTTACCCTGAAGCCAGCTGTGACTGTTCAAGTCTCTAAATGTTGCACTCCCAGCCTACTGTCGCCCATTCCACATTCTGTATTAACTTTAGTGTCGTCGGAGGTGAAATGTTTAGGGGCATCCATGACTACTATATTTTGTAACTATAACGATAAGAGATGCTAGCTATGGATGTCCGATACTAGGGTCATTTGAACGCCAGTTACTGTTGTGTTTGTGAGAGAAACTTTAAGCGTTGTTTTGGTTTAAATTATATTGTTATACTGTCGGTTTGTGGTTCAGGAACTTTAAATGTCAACGAGCACTTTCTAGGGTTGTTTTTGCAAGCAAACGGGGGAGGGCAGAAGCCCCATCCCTCCTGAAACCCCACTGCATTGTGGGTAAACTCATCACTTCTCTCCCCTGCTGTCAGCAGTCACTCATTCTTCTGTGTACTGACTATTACTTCAAAATGTGTTTTAACAGTGGCTGTTTGAATCTGGTGTACTGAGCTGTCCTACGTGACTGGATCTGCTTCAATAAAAGATTATAAACAATCGTAATCATCTCGTGGTGTTTTATTTTCATTTTAATTAAAGATAAATCTATTTGGTTAACATGATGGGAAAACAAATCCTCTGCAGTGGTGGATACTAATGTAGGAATTTGAATGGTGATCATTGTGTTAATCACATTATTTAGCAGGAGCTGATGACTGGGCGTGACCACAGAGTGACTCTGTGGTCCTGGCTGTACAACTGATTGAGTGACTCAGTGGAAACTGGATCCTGGTGTTTCAGTAGTGTTCCTGGCTGTACCACTTGGTCCTAGTGGTGTTCCTGGCTGTAGACTGGGTCCTGGTGGTTCAGCGGTGTTCCTGGCTGTAGACTGGGTCCTGGTGGTTCAGTGGTGTTCCTGGCTGTAAACTGGGTCCTGGTGGTTCAGTGGTGGTGCTGGCTGTAGACTGGGTCCTGGTGGTTCAGTGGTGTTCCTGGCTGTAGACTGGGTCCTGGTGGTTCAGTGGTGGTGCTGGCTGTAGACTGGGTCCTGGTGGTTCAGTGGTGGTGCTGGCTGTAGACTGGGTCCTGGTGGTTCAGTGGTGGTCCTGGCTGTACTCCACCCCCACCTGCCTGCGTACTTCGTCCTCCAGCCAGGCCAGGAGCCCGGAGTCTGCGTGGGTCATGCCCGGACTCTCCTTCAGACCTTGGGGAGGGAGAGGCGCTTTTGTTGGATGTTTTTGGATCGTATTTATATTGGACACTACCTGGACGCGTGTTCAAGAACTGGCAACACTTGGATAGTTATACAGAGGAGATTGTAAGCATTTATCATTCTAAAATAATGAGTAAATGAAATGTTAATGTTGTAAAGATAGTTGCATTTGATGTGTAAAAATATAAAGTAAAATTCTAGGTCCTATGTTGAATACTTTATCAGGAGACTTGCTTTATATTCTGTGTGTTTATATAACGGTGTCAACCAAAAATATATGGCCTTTCGGCAATATTTGTCGAAGTGATCAATAACTGAATTGCGTGTAGAAAGCAACCATCAAACAATGGTTAAATGAGTGAGACACATTCTGATGCCCCCTGGTGGCGGCCCCAGTCAAGTGATTCGGTTCATGTTACCTTTGAGCAGACACTGTCGCACCTCCTCCGCCTCGTAGCGCATCCCCACGCTGTTCAGGAAGTTGGTGGGCAGGTAGGGTTCAGGTAGCGGGTACTGGGTCTCTTCTCCATTCACAATCAGGGACGTGGGGCACCACATGTGGGCAGGAACCTCCATTTAAAAAAATATGAAAATATTAAATTCACATTTATCAACAAAAATACTGATTTTCATACATTGTTTTATTAAGAGCTAATACTGGTGCATTAAATATGTCTCATAACAAAACATGACTAAGGTACATGCATCTCAACGTTAGTGTTTGATGACTATGTAGTGAAGCCTCCACCTACCCTGACGGAGCCCTTGGTACCAGTGATCACAGCCTCGTTGGGGAGCGCCACAGCGTTGGAGATCAGGCACACCGCCATCCTGTTCCCAGAGTACTTCATGGTCACCACCATGCACTCATCGACACCTGCACAGAACACGCACACTCAAATGATGTCTCCAGACAGATGCTCACCCCAGGTGTGTACCTGTCTCCAGACAGGTGTTCACCCCAGGTGTGTACCTGTCTCCAGACCGGTCCTTCCCTCAGGTGTGTACCTGTCTCCAGACAGGTCCTTACCTCAGGTGTGTACCTGTCTCCAGACAGGTGTTCACCCCAGGTGTGTACCTGTCTGCAGACAGGTCCTTACCTCAGGTGTGTACCTGTCTCCAGACAGGTGTTCACCCCAGGTGTGTACCTGTCTGCAGACAGGTCCTTACCTCAGGTGTGTACCTGTCTCCAGACAGGTCCTTACCTCAGGTGTGTACCTGTCTGCAGACAGGTGCTAACCCCGGTGTGTACCTGTCTCCAGGCAGCCTCCGCTGGCCTGGACGCTCTCGGGCCGCTCCCCCTGGAACACCATGCAGGTGAACTGCAGGCAGTAGATGCCGATGTCCAGCAGGGCCCCTCCCCCGAGCTCCTTCTCCATCGCCCGGGGGACCCCCAGCAGGGGGGCTCCGAACTCCGCCCTCACCATCTTCAGCTGGCCCAGGGCCCCCTGGGCCAGCAGCCGCTTGATCTCCAGAGATGCCGGGAAGAACCGGGTCCACACGGCCTGGGGACGAGAGCAAGAGGAACACCATGTTCTCTACTCTTTAACACTAGAGAATGTGTTCTCTGGTGTTAAAGATAAGTTTCCCAACTCTTTAACACTAGAGAACAGGTTCTCTAGTGTTGAAGAGGACATCTTCTCTTACTTACTGTCGACATGTACATACATTCCTGTCATCGAGAACTAACCCTTCAATAAGAACAAGTGCTATTATAATGCTAGATTCTGTATCGTATATACTCGGTATCGGCCGATGTTCAGGACTCAGAATCTGTATCGGGAAGGAAAAATTGGTATCGGAACATCTCTAATTTGAAGTGGCTACATAACTCCTGGGCTGTAGTGGAGATCCAAACCTCCATGAGGAAGACGTTGTTGGCTCTGGCGCAGGCCACCATCTCCTCCACCTCCCTGGAGTTCATGGCCAGAGGCTTCTCACACAGCACGTTCTTCTTGGCCGTCATGAAGAGCAGACTCAGGCTCAGGTGACACGGGTGGATGGATCCGAGGTACACAACGTCTGGTGACCACAGGATCATCAAGGTTATTCATGTTCATGGTGATCTCGAGGGTGAGGATCTAGAGCCAATAGAGCATGCTACACGCAATCAGCCACCAATGAGTGAGAAGGCGGACAGACCTACGGAGGGGTCCCTACTGAGCTCCTCGTAGCTGCCGTAGGCTGCAGGGATGCAGTGCTTCTCAGCGAACTTCTGAGCATCTTCTAAGTTCCGGGCGCCCACAGCCACAATCTGAGAACAAACCAAACAGTGATATAAGCTCTATAGGTGAGTCCATTATATTGTAGTCAGCCTATAGGCGTGGCCATGTGCATATGTAACATGACTAGATTAACAAGATTATACGAGTAATAGCACGCACGGCCATATTGGTCTTAAGTGTTAATTTCTTTAAATTTGTTGGATAATTCGCATTATTATTGGCATGAACTTTATACCAAGAATTATGGAACACATAACTTTATACTATGAAGTATGGACACCAGACACAATCTGTTTGTGTGCAAAAAAAAGCAGGTGAGTGAACAATGAGGAACATCTAAAACACTTTAGGAGAGAAAAAAAAAAACTGGATATAAAGAACCAGAGTGCAGGATCGGACCCCTAGATTACCATGTGATCACTGCTGTCTGACAATGACAGTTCAGCGTTTGATGACATAAAACGGCGACTGTTCAATTATTAGAAATACATTTTCAATTGCTGAATAAGTTCTCTTTCGGACACTTTTTTACTGATACCTTGTGATCTGAGTCCGGGAGGGATTTTAAGGCAACAGTGAAGTCGTGGCTGATTTTCCCTGCACTGCATATTCCCCACCTGGTTGCCATATTGGACAGTGTCAGCAGTTCCGTGAGGAGCAGCTTTATATAAGCCGTGTAGTTCCATATTCTGCCTGAAGGGGGCAACAGTGAGTTATATAATCTGTGTAGTTCCATATTATGCCTGAAGGGGGCGACAGAGCGTCAGTGTTGTCTTCGCATGGTCTGGAAATGATGGACGTTAGTCTACCATTGGACATGTTGTATAAAGCACTTAAAGCGGTAAGAAATAAAATTGCTGAGCAGGAAATAATTTTGCCCTACTATAATACACCATTGACCTTTTATGTGTTTGGGGCAAAGAGGACAAGCTATGAAAAGCGGGTGAATATTTCCAACTACAGGGTGCTTGAACGTGAACAAACGAGTGGTTAGATATTTCCTAGGGAAAGAAATTGCACATTATCATGTATTTGCATTATGTTTTGTAGTTTAATGTGTTACATCTTTTGATTAGCTAAAGTAGGCCTATAAACGTCTGCTGATTCAGAGGTAATCATTGGTAAGCAAATGACACAACCTTTTGCTTTTATGTGAACATAAATAATCTGTTAACCTGCTTTTAGGGTCAGACATCACACAGAACTCTTTTATTTAAAAGTGCCTTGACTTCTTTAATGGGGTCTTGCCTTGGGGTCAGGTAGAGAGTTGGAGCGTGAAAAGTGTTAAGAACATAGAGGAGTGCATGTTCAGCGTGTTGGGCTTTGAATAAAGGACTTTGTCTGAAAGACCTGTGTGGTACTAGTGCGAGTAAAAGTTACGTTATAACGTAATGTATTAAGCATTTGGACCATCTTCCGTCATTCCTTTCTAAGGCTGTGATTGGTGGAGAAGCTTTCTTCCTGTAGCCAATGTAGCGTTCTTTTCAGGGTCGATGCTCACATCCTTATTGGTTGGACAACTGGTCAGCGGACGTCTTCTCAACAAAACCACCTGACTTCCCTGTTACTGGACAGTCACCTGTGACAGTCACCTCTCAAGCATCATGGCTGCAAGACCAGAGTGAGTTGACTTGTTTTGTTATCAGGGGGCAATGTAGACTGCCGTCATCCCTTGGTGTATATGAATGTTTATGATTTCAATAATCAGCATATCATAATAGCTGCAAGAGCTTGGTTGTATAATGACTGCAATTGTGAGCCTTAGCTTTCAAATCCTACGTAGGATAGTATTTCATACATAACCGCAGTATTCCACTGTTAACTAGCATTTTTCACTTCCATTACTTCACTATGTTAAACTACTTTAGGATTAAATGACAGTTGCCTCTTTATTTTACATACCAACTTTGCCTCTGAAGGTTCTGTATTAAAAAGATTATGAAGATTAAAGTTTAACAGAAGAACCTCTGCACCCCGGTCCTGTTATCCTATCAGAGGACTGAGAGGCAAAGGGTCGGGTTTTATTGCACCAATCTCTCGGCCTGTGCAGAGACTTCTGTGTTGTTATTGCTCACAGAGTATATAAAAAGCATACTAAAAATACATATTTATCATCGGGCTAACATGAAGTTTAGAAATAATTGAACTCAAAAAGAAGGTATTTAGGGTTGCCTCCAAAGCTTTAGGAAGATCTTTGAAACCAGACGTCAGGATTATCATCCATGCTCTAGTAATGTTCTTGTCCTTGTTCTTCAACCCTCCCATTTGATCCCTGTGTGTCTTTTGCCCGGCAGGCCCACCTTTTGGCTGGGGAAGGACACCCTCAGGGTGTCGGCAAAGCTGTTTGCAGAGAACCGCCGTCGGCTGAGCCAGGCTCTTGGGGCCGCCGGAGCGCCCAGGGGGGCAGTGGTGCTGCTGCAGGGCGGGGAGCAGCAGAGGCGGTATTGCACCGACACGGACCAGCTCTTCAGACAGGTGGGACCCGCCGGGCCCTGCTGAGGGTTGAGGTGTCCCTGACCCTGCAGGGTAATAGCGCTCTGACCCTGACCCTGCAGGGTCAGGGACACAGAGCCGACCATGCAAAGACCTGACCATGCGACTTGTGTCACTGTAACTGTGAAACATGTGAACTTGGCTGCGTGGTTTTCTGAGAAGGCTCTGAAGTCTGGTTCAACGTCAGTAGAATCAGGTTTCACCTGACAGAGACACCTTCTCTCTGCAGGAGTCCTTCTTCCACTGGACTTTCGGCGTCACCGAGTCTGAGTGTTTCGGAGCCATTGAGGTGGAAACAGGAAAGTCTGTCCTCTTCGTCCCCAAACTGCCAGAGCGCTATGCCATCGAGATGGGAGAGTAAGCCATGGTTTTCACATCCAGGGCTTTTATTGTGAAGCTGCTATTATGACCAGCCACTGAAAGCCATTGAAGCCATGGTTTTCATATTGATGGCTTTTATTGCGCAGATGCTATTATAACCAGCCACTGACAGACACTGAAGCCATGGGTCAGGAGTGGATTCAAGGCATAATGTCTCTCCTTCACCAGTCTTCATCTCTCTGTTGACAGGATCTATCCCAAGGAGCACTTCAAAGAGAAATATGCTGTTGATGAGCTGCACTACACCTGTGATGTAAGTCATCACTACTGCTCAATGTTACTTAAAAATAGCATTGTGTAGCATCTTATCTTAGCTATCTTTGTTGTATACGGGTAATTGGTTAACCTAACTATTATAACATATTACTACAACTACATATATCTGCACTAGGATTAGTTCTGTACTTTAGTGATCTGATCTTTATCTCCTGTTATTGAAGTACAGGTTTCTATGTTTTTATTAAGAGGGGCAGCAACAGCCACAGACTCATAAAGGCTGACGGTATTACTTTAATGACACATGACATCAAAGTCCATTTTCTTTCTTTGAAGGTAGTCATTAAATATAATGGTTATTGCTGTGATAAACTCCAGGAAATACTCCTTGTCTGATTTGTTTTAATTATTTTTTAATTAATTATTATTATTATCACAGCTCGTTCTGGCTTTCTGGATATGGAAGGCACTTGGTGTCTATTTTGTTTAAGTTTTTCCTTTCTGTCCTACTGTTTCATTCATTTATCTTCACAAAACTTACCCCAAAAGAATGTGTGTCAATGTCATTTGACATTTAGTTAAACATGTGATTTACATTAAACATGTTCAATTAGGTAATACTTGACTTGAGTTGAGCAATGTTTTCTGATTAATGGGTCAGGCTTTAGCCTTGTTGCCTTTTTGGAAATACATATTTTAGACTGAAGCTGTTTATCTATGTTGTTGTTTTTCGTTTGTTTTTTAGCACTTTGGTCAACTGATGTTGTTTTTTAATTTGCTTTACAAATAAATTTACAATTTACAATTTGCAATCCAAGGTCAAGGCATGGATGCTTTGAAGACAGCTAATATGTGGGATATCACTTCTTAATACTGCATCCTGATCTTTCCAGATCGCAGACACTCTGAAGAGCATGAAGCCAGCCGTCCTGCTCACATTGGTATGTGACCTCCATGCAGACCCCAACTTCTGGTGGAACATTGACCTTTGGAAATGGTTGGAAAGCTCTCAGTTTGAAGGCAATGACGGTTGCCACACATCGGAAGAATTGCGCTCAAATGTCTGCCATTCCATCATGTCGTTTGCCTCTCTATGTTGTGTTTTCTGTTCTTCCGCCTTGTGGTTACGAAGACGTTTATCAGGAGACTATAGTGTCTCTGAGCTGAGGTGTTGCCCTAGTCACCTCTTTGGTTGTGTTTTTCTCTCCCTCCAGCGAGGACTGAACACAGACAGTGGAAGCACCTGCCGCGAGGCCTCGTTTGACGGGATCAGTGGGTAAGCTCTATTGAGCCCAGTTACTCATTAATGTGATCGTGCTTTGTCCAGTAGTCTAGTCGAAATTTCTTGAACCCAGAAATGTTGAGTACCCTAAAGTTTTATTGCAGAAATGTCATCTATAGGCCAAATGGATGGAATTTAAATTGGTTGCTAAAAGTTGCACTTTGGGCAATTTGTATAATTAGCATAATAAGCAAATTAAGGCGAGACACCACAGGTGAATAGGGTAAAAACATTAAATAATAGATATCACCATGAAACTTTCTTAGTTGATTACTTATGTTAAGATGAGAAAAAAATGTATTGCATGTTTTTGGTATTTTAATGTTTAAATATGCAAATGAGGCCATATCTCATACAAAGATGCAAAATAACTATAAACAGCATGCACATACACATAACATACACACAAACCAAAAATAATTATATACAGCAAAAGACAGAACTTTATACAGCATGCACACACACACACACACACGCTGTAAAATAACTATATGTAGTATACACACACACACACACACACACACACGCACACACACACACACACACACACAAACACATATTTACAACAAGAACCACACATCTGACTCAATAGCCTTCACCATCTTCATCATTTGTTTCCTCATTCCCTTCAGTCTCATCTTCTTGGTCTTTTTGGGTATGGACATGTATTGTGAATGGGTGTGAAATGTTGAAGCCCCTGCTTCAGCTTCTTGCAGCATGTAGCTAATGAGGGTGATGTCAGCCTCCTCATGCTTCACAATGCAGTCTGTGTGGTTCACAAATAAGATGTTATTAGTGGTGAGGTAAAATGTGCACAGAAGGCGCGATAACTGGATCTTAGTTGATGTGCTCTTCATCACAGCTTCTCGACAAGGAAGGGGTGTGTTGACTGTCAGCTTATAATCAATTGCACCAATTCCTCCTCACCTTCTCCTTTCATTATCCTTAGCAGTGGGTTCATCATTGTACCAGTCAAAGATGACGAGGGTCTCATTAACTCCAGCTGCAGTATAGACATTGGAGAGGCGTGTATTGATGCTTGAGGCAATGTCCTTAATCGTACCTGCCACTGGCCAAACAATGTGGTAGAGCAACTGACTTCCATCAACTAGAACAACATCGGGAAGTGGAGCATTTTCATCAGGTACTCCCAATCTTTTGACAAGGACAGACTTGTCACCCTTCCTCAGGCAACCAAATTCATCAATGAGTGATGGTGGAACTGGACTGAGCTCATGATCAAAAACATCTTTCAACTCTATGCCACGCTGCTGCCCCACGACTAAGAGTCGAGCAAAGAGGGCCTCCATGTCGTAGATAGGCTTGCCTTTCACAGTCAAAGCTTTCTTCCTCACCTCCATGGTTGTGATTCTCTTACCAATGGGGCTATGGAAGCCTTCAGGAAGAGAATCTGCAAAATCTTTGCTCTGCTGTTCACCAATGTGAAAAGCATTCTGCACGTTCACCGAGTCTGGTGCCACTTGTCCATTCAAGATGTTGTAAAGAATTTCCCATCCCTCTTGGGAAATTCTTGGGATCTTGCAGAAGATCTTGCAGGAGTACAGCCATAAGCATCCGATATGCACGCAGTGCATTTTTCCAGGATTTTCCATTGAGAATGTTGGCGATGCCACCAAATGCCACGGCAAGCAGTTGTTCCATGCCAGAACCCTTCATCAAGAATCCAATGCAGCCATGGAATGGCATCAGAGTGTGCATCATTCCAGGATGGATGGTGACAGACTTCCATCGCATTGGGTCACTCCATTGGATTAGACACGCCACAATGTAGAGCTGCAGGTCCACTGTGATGTGTGCATACTTCATGCCAAAGCTCTTCAGTGATCTCTCAAGGTAGACTAGGGTTGTGAGCACGGTATCCGGGTGTGAAGGTAGAGAATCAATGAGGGGCCCAAACACTACAATAGTTTTAGGCTTGTTGGTAGTTTGTGATTTTCTGTCTTCGTATGCGTTATAGCCAGCCCAGTCCACTGGATTCGAGTGGAAGAAGATCTGTGATAGCCAAGCAGCATCTCTTTTCTTTGCTTGTGTCAAGCTGGCGGCAACCTGGTGCGTTTCTTCTGGACAAAAGAATCGGTGGTTTCAACTTAGGGGGACCAGTGTAGTGCTCCAGTTGTAGAGACTGGTGAGTGAGTCGTAAAGACCTATCTTCAGACCACTTTAGCCTTGGGATCTTCAGCTGCATCACTCCAATGTTTCCGGTCATGATGGTGCCGGTTGCTGGATGTTGTGTAAACTCAGAAACCATGGCATGTGTGCTCTTGGTTCCATTCGGACTTGCGATGTAGAGGTCATAGTTGTCTGCCCAGCTGAATATGGGGCCCAACTCAGTAGTCAGACCAAGATTTTTGTGATAATCAACAGGGTTCTTTGAAACAAACTGAGCTGCAGATTTGCGGAAGCATGGAACTTCATATTTGGTTACAAGGCCATGATTATTGAGGGCCTCGATCAATGTACGGCTACCGTACTTGGTGGAGCTTCACGGCGAGTCCTAGTGTTGTCTGATTGTGTGTGCCAGCGATGTGCTGATGGAAGGATTGTGTCAGGGTGAGTGAAGCCTTAGTCGTTGCTCCCCCAGAAATACGTTTTGACACAAAGCAGAGTAAGGTAGCACTTGTGTCCTTTATGATCTTTGTGAAGCAGAAATCGCTCAGATCATAATCTTTTGGCTAAGGGATGCTGGCCACTTCTGACTTGATCCTCCTGATGAGCTTGTCAACTTCATCTTCATTATCCATCTATGACCGCTTGACCATTTTCATTGTTTTAGCTATGTAATTCTTAAAACCAACTACAGTTTCACAGCCTTCCACATTCAGAACTACAATTTCTTTACCAAAATATTTACATAAATTTGCAAACATTTGCTTCTGAGTCAATGCACCTAGGTTTGTACTGTATATTTCATACAACTCACACATGGTTCACGTCTCCTGCATGTTTCCCTTCATTTCCTCTACTACAAATCATAGAGATTCTTTGATTGCTGGCCAACATGACTCAGAATTGACTGAGTTTTGTGGAATTTTGCGGAAATTGTCATAGCAGCTTTTGTGATACTGAGCATCGCTGGCATGCAAATCTCCTCGTACACCGGCTAATCTTAGAGTCACTGCAGTTGACCAGGCATCTTGCCGCTCATCACATACATTTTTCAACACCTCATTGAATGTTCTGTTTCCTTTCCCCCTATCAACTGTTCGGCACTGGTTCACTTGCTTCCAACGCTCAGGGTGCTTTGGATCCTTAGGAATGCATTCATCTCCACATAATAGAGAGTCTCTTTTAAACTCAAATTGTTGAGTCTGTGACTTGAGTGGCCTATGACCAGGATTATTTGACTCAGACACCTTCCTCTTCTTCACACCACTGTTCCTTGATGTGGACGTATAATTGCAATAACAGTTTTTATGTGCATGAATGGAAACACTGTCTCCCTCAGAAGCAACACAAGATGCTAAGATTGTGTGTAGGTCATCTCCCTTCTCTTTGCTTCGAAAGATAATTGTGTTGATGCCAGAGATTTTGAAAACTTAACGTTGACCTTTACCATTACATGGTGCGAAGAAGCAGTTTCCCGTTTTGCCGCCCATACGGACCCTGAATGAGAAAAAGAAGCAAAAAGGAGTTGTTAATATTGTGTCAGTGTGCTTCTAGGTTATACAAGCAAAAGATGACCTAGCATCAAGGAGTTTAAAGATGTTGCATGAATATGAAGTTATTCATATGCAGGCTATACAATAGGGCTGTGCAATTAATCGAATTTTGATCACGATTTCGATTCTGGGGTCTCCAAATTAATAAAATCGAGTTTGAACGATTATTTTGGAATGTTCCGTTGTCTATGAGATTTTGTGAAAAAAACAAAAAAAAAACGTGTTTTTTTTAAATGCAGAATAAATTGATTTTATTTTCAAACTCAAAAATAATGGTTTGAAGAATCATGATTTCAATCTTGACCAAAAAAATCGTGATTCTCATTTTTTCCAAAATCGAGCAGCCCTACTATACAAGCAAATGATAAGAAACATTAGCTTTCTCTAATGAAACACTTAAAGTATCCACTACATTTAGTAATGCATTCATTAATTTATAGATAACTTTTCTGGGTTCCTTCTCTAATGGCTGTGTTAATGTTGCAATTAAAATGGTTATGGGGATAGCTAGCTAACAAGCAAGCAAACAGAGCAACCAAGTACATTGAAGGATGCTAGCAGTCGTACTCATTTGTCAGATAGCTCATTTAAGATAATGGCAGTTCTTTTTACCAACATACTGTAGATACAGATTCTTAACAGTTACATACCTTTATCCTGCACTCTTTATCCGCATGTAGCTTGTAGTTCAACTCCAGATGGAAATGTCGATGTTAGAGGTATTGTCATTCACAGTGGGAGAGTAGTGATCAAGTGGAGAGTACAATAGCAAGTGACCGTGAAATTCAGTGTCTGGACTAAATAGATGAATGAAAAGTAAAAGCTTCTTATCTAATACCATAGCCTGATCAATAAAACAATAACTCGTATCGTAGAATCGTATCGATTAGAGACTGGACCACCGAATCTAGCAATGGTCTAATGTGTAAATACTGTAAATCCTTACAAGGTTCCTTAAAGGTTTTCACAAACTCAGTCCCCCTTGGAAAAATAATTTTGAGCCTGGCTTTATCACACGATCGTTTTTTGTGTGTATGCAAATTAGAGCATATTTAACGAGATAGGGCCTCATTTGCATATGTAAACATTAAAATACAAACAACATGCAATACATTTCTTTCTCATCTTAATATAGGTAATCAACTCAGAAAGTTTAATGGTGATATCTATTTATTTTATTTTTTTTACCCTATTCACCTATAGTGTCTCGCCTTAATTGCCTATTTATGCTAATTATTCTAATTGCCCAAAGTGCAACTTTTAGCAACCAAGTTGAATTCCATGCACTAGGTCTATAGATGACATTTCTGCATTAAAACTTTAGGGTACTCAACATTTCTGGGTTTACTATTCGGCCTATGGGGATTAGGACTAGACTACAGACAGGGGCTTATTGGAGACTTTGACTATGCATACAGATCGGCAGTGATTACCTGCATTTTGAAAAAGATTTGATTCGACTCATTCATTTTGCCATGCTTTAAGACTCAACAGTGCCATAAATGGCACTGTTTTATACTTGCCAATCTCTGGAATTATTTCTGTAAATGATTAGTGTATTTACATCTTTTCCACGTCAAACAAAATATGCCACAGTAGCTGTCACGTGTGACATGTTTGGATGCGCTAACTGTTTCACCGTCTCTCCAACAGCTTTCAAGTAAACAACTCCATTCTGCATCCAGTCATCGTGGAATGGTGAGGCAACATCTTTTTAAATACGACTGTTTTTCAATTGCCCATTCATTGTTATATGAGGACAATCTGACAGAGGTTTGTGGATATCTAAAGGGCCGATGTGGCCTCATGAATGAGCTCTAAGATCAGATACTGAGAGAGCACAGCTTCTTATCAGTGAGACTGTCTGACCGGCTCACCGAGAATTATAGGCCATAGTACAGGCCATATCTCTTCAAGGTGTAACATTGATAACCCAGTATCATATTATTAGTATCATATCATTAGGGTTTTCTTAGGACATCCCAACAGATTTTTTTCTTTTGGCGGCTCGCTCACCTGTGATTGGTTTGCAGCCGCGTGACCAAGACGGACATGGAGCTGGAAGTCCTGCGCTACACCAACAGGATCTCCAGCGAGGCCCACAAAATGGTGGGATCACCCATACATTCCATTCAATGTTAGACATGCTAATGATTTGGGTTGTACATCCACATTCATAAAACTTTGGCTCATCCTTGTTTCTTTCACTGTAGATAATGAAAAGTGTGAAACCTGGTCAGAAAGAGTACGAAATGGAGAGGTGAGTAGCCATAGCAATGAAAACAAACATCCTTTTCATTTGACTTTAATTGTCTCAATCAATCAATCAACAAATGTTGGGTTTGTTGTCCACATATTTGTCATTTACATTGTGCACTGACTTCTATCGCACATTACTGCACAATGATCATGACCAAACATCCCAGTGCATCCTGCATACAACATCTACAAATATGATGAACGATGGTAACTGGGAACTAAGAGGAACCCATGTGCGCTGGGGTGATCCAGTGTGAGAGCAGATAGTCTGAGTGTGGTTCCTCTGGAATCAGCGGTGTAATATTTAAATAATAATATTTAAATAATGACACTAAATTCAAATATTATTTTTGACTTTTAGTGTAATATAGTCAATACATACAAACGTTATCAAGATTCAAGATAGAAAGACGCACACAATCCTGATCAACACCCTGAACTCAAAGTGGACGCAGGAAGTTCAGTCGTTGAGCGTTTTATTCATATTTCTCCCAGGACAGAATCCCCCCGTTCTAATGTTACTCTCAGTTCCATCCCCCCCCCCAGCGGGCCCTGGGAGAGCTGGTCGAGGGGTCTGTGGTGTTTGGGAAAGACGACCAGGAAGTCTGTTGGGCTTCCTGTGAGCTGTGGAGAGCCACAGAGGACTGTTTGATGTGCTTGACCGATGGTGATCAGGGAACCAACGCTAGACGCTTTCTTGAAAAGCACACGGTCAGAGGAAGGCCATCGCCAGTCGCTCTGCCAATTATCCTCTGCTGTCTGTAATCTAATCTTATTCTGTTAAACCTGACACTACCATTATCGTGTGTGTGTGTGTGTGCGTGTGTGTGTGCGTGTGTGTGTGGGGGGGGGGGGGGGGGCGTCGACATCAGGAGCATGAGGCGACTTGGTGGCTCAAACACCCATCAAGGTTCTCATGTTGTTTGTGTGTCTGTTGTGTTTGATGTTTGTGTTTCCTTGCAGTCTCTTCCAGCACTACTGCTACACCAAAGGAGGCATGCGTCACGCGTCCTACACCTGCATCTGTGGAACGTAGGACATTTCTATACTTCTCTAGTGCCCTTAAGCAAGGGGACCCCATTGTGTCCTAGGGTTTGACGGAATAATCTAGTATTCTCTTATTCGTTCCTGAGGAGGGTAAAACCGACTTTTTACATTTGGACTGTTTAAATGTTTTCCCATTTAAATAAATAAAAATTAACAGAAGGATCTAAAGCTGGTTCTCTAGCACCATCAGTATTATTTTTTTAATCATGCACAAAAACAATATACACTATCCTCAAATATAACTATTAATATACAGTTTGTTATTTGATTATATGAATGTGATCTTGTCTCCACAGGGGGAACAACTCCTCTGTCCTCCACTACGGCCACGCCGCAGCTCCCAATGACAAGACCATCCAGGACGGGGACATGTGGTACGTAGAACCCAACGGTTCTCCTTACTCAAGGAGAACCTTAGCTGAAGACCGAGGAATCAAACCTCCACATGGACACGGACAAACTAGGATTCAGTTTAGTTTAAAATGCATGCTCAATTATTTTTCTAAAAAATCAAAACGCCTCATCATAGTTTTGGAGACATTTAAGCAATGACGTTTAAGATATCTAAAGACAATGTCCAGCTTCCGATCCATACGTTCAGTCAAATTAATAAGAGATGTATTATATAGAATAGAGCAATATAATCTCGATATACTTGGTCCACCGTACGAGCGGGGTGACGAGATGCTGTGGTTTTCGACAGTCTGTTTGACATGGGCGGAGAGTACTACTGCTACGCCTCCGACATCACCTGCTCCTTCCCGGCCAATGGGAAATTCACCAAAGACCAGAGGGACATCTATGAGGCGGTGCTTAAGGCGTCCCGTGCTGTCCTGGCAGCCATTAAACCAGGTAACACAAGCGTGCTGGGATTGGCTGTCAAGATCCTCCCTAATGCAGACCACCTATCATGTAGCTGAAGGTCATTCATGTAGCTGAACACCAAAGGATCCTTAGTGGTTTGACTGATCATCAGACAGGAAGGTTTGATGCTTTAGCCAGTGGTCCCAGACTATCAGAAACAACCTTCTGGGATTCTGTCTCTGGTGTTTACGTTTGAGTGGGAAAACGTTTAACAACCATAGAGGTAGTAGCAGTCTGATGATGGGTGAAAATACTGTGAATGAAAGAGGCCAGAAGAGAACTGATAACAACATCTCTCAAGCAGTCTGTCTTTTGAAGACATGGGGATGTTTCTAAGATCTTCATTCATCGATTTGAAAAGCACGATGAGAATTGACCTAGACATTAATCCATGCAGATTTGTAATTTCTTCGTACATGTCCGAGTGTTTGTTGAGAGTAAAAACGCTTCAATTCACATGTGTGACTATTTTATACATTTCATATTTATTTTGTCTATTTATTGTTACTGCTTTATAAAATAACGTTTTAAAGTGTTTGATGCTATGAAAAGGCGCGCCGCATGAACCAAGTGACCTTTGACCCTTTGTCCAGGTGTGGAGTGGACGGACATGCACTTTCTGGCCAACCGCGTCCACCTGGAGGAGCTGCTGAAGCTGGGCATCGTCAGGGGCAACGTGGACGACATGATGAAGGCCCGCCTGGGCGCCGTCTTCATGCCCCACGGCCTGGGCCACCTGCTGGGCTGCGACGTGCACGACGTCGGGGGCTACCCGGAGGTCAGTGGCTCTGAGAGGATGGAGGTAGAATAGCATAATGCTATGCTATCTTACACACACTAGCTATGGCGCTTTGTCTAGAGACTCAAAGACAATTTATAGATAAAAGTTGAATAAATTATTGCATTTTTTTATAAATGGTAGTGGTTAGCAGATGAAACACAACTTCAAGCGCTAAGCATAACATTAAGTCTGCTAAACCTAAAATTCCAAGCATACAGTGTCTGTTTATTTCTGCTTTCCTCTAACCTTTTCACACAAGACACTACCACTGCTACCACTACAATTCATTTAATTCATAGAATGAAATGCTGAAATGTTTTCCTTTTTCACTGTTGTAATTTTGTCTTCTATAATAACACAAAGAAGTTCACTGCTTCTCAGCCTCATGGTGGTGGGTGGTGTTTCATATCCCAGCGGTCTGCAGCCTCTTTTGTTCTGACTGTATGTCGTTTGCGTGTGTGTGTGTGTGTGTGGGTGTGTCCAGGGCGTTGTGCGAAACACGGAGGTGCCCGGTCTGAGGAACCTGAGGATGGGCCGCCTGGTGCAGGAGAGGATGGTCCTCACGGTGGAGCCAGGGATCTACTTCATCAACAACCTGCTGGACGAGGCGCTGGCCGACCCCACGCAGAGCTGCTTCCTCAACCACCAGGCGCTAGCTCGCTTCCGCGGCTTCGGAGGGGTGAGTTGGGGGAGGGGGGAAGGGGTCAGACTGCGGCCTCATACCTACGGAGGGCTGAGTGAAGGGCTGATTGAGGGGGAGGCGGTGGTGAGTGATCAAGCTCAGACTGCGGCCTCATGCCTGTCATAACCTGGGAGATCAGAACCCCTGGGCTTCACCAGAGCGATGTCATTAGGCCTAACACCAAACATGGGCAGTGCAGTTCTAAAGCCTTCCAAATTCAATCAGCTCTGTGACTTAGTTCGCTTTGCATAATTTAGAATCTATGCAGTAAAAGATAGAGATATAAAATGATTTAAAAGAAATGCGATCTGATCCCCACTGTCTCTGACAATGTTGGTGCAATAGCTGCCATCAGATTAATTAGGCATAAACGATGCATCATGTCTATCTAAAGAGGTTTGCATGTATGGTTGTCTTTGAAGTGTTGCTCAGTGAGTATCAAATGCATGCTGCAGTGCTGCATCCGAAGACCCTCATACATCCTTACGCACAAACACTGAATTCTGAAAATGTTTGAGCTTTTTTCCTCGGGTCAAATGTCAAAGTATTTTTTCATTCATTAATCAATAACTAATCAATCAATAACTAAGTCGCCTCATGTATAAAATATTTCAGTACACGCTTTCGATCAAATGTCACGATCCCTCGCTGGAATTGTGTTCGCATCGAGCGACAAATCCAGAGAGCGACCGGTGACGGATGGTTGTTGTTGTTGTTGTTGATGTGGTTGTTGTTGTGGTCCAGGTGCGCATCGAGGACGACATCGCCGTGACGCGGGACGGCGTGGAGCTCCTGACATGCGTGCCACGTGGCGTGGACGAGATCGAGGCCTTCATGGCGGACTCCGGGAAGACCCTCAGCCCATTGGTCAGCAGCGAGGAGATCTGATGACATCACTCGGAACACTCCAGAAGGAATGTTCCAGAACGTTGAGAGGGAATCACTTCAAGAAGGGAAATCGCTCTATTTTTCTTATCCATCATATAACGTTATATAACGTACAATTAATTCAGATAACACATTATAATCAAATTCATGCTTATCAGCTGCTGAAATAAATGCACTGCTTTTAGACTTTGTTTTTTTATATCACAAGTTGTCGGTAATACCTACTTGTATAAAACTCATCTGAGAAACATATTTTGTAATTCTCCAAACATATTGATTAAAATAATCAACGATTTACATTTCTATATTATGCAATTGAATTTAATCAACTCTATATTTCTTTATGTCTATAGAAATACAATCAGTATATGCAGCATAAAATCGAATTAGCAGTCCGCAATCAAGTGAGTTGCAATACTCCCTTATTCCTCTAGATGGGGTGCTTTCCCCACTAAAGGCAAGAATCTCATTCCAACAGAAAACAATTGATGGGACGGGATAGACAAAAGATAAGGATGAAATCAGCTGTCGTGATCGGTAATTTAAGAAAGTGAAACAATATTGAACATAATTTTCGGTAGCCAGCCTTTGAATATGTTGAATCAGATAGAATACAGACGGTACATTAGATTGAGGAATACTGAGTGATTAACATTGTTTGGCCAGAGGGGAGGCGGCCATGTTGCCTACCTAACGTTTTTCATTATTTTAAATAACGACACACACACATACATATTTACAGTACAGTACTTATGGATCCGAGGTACATGTATGATACGTGGAACATTAGAGACCTTCTAATGTCCTAGTAGCACCACTTAATTATATATTTATTGTCACAAGTGGAAAATGGTGGAACAATAATCTGGTGGAAAAAAACACTGTTGGCTTTTTTTTTTTTACTGAACTTTCGACTTTTTTCTCTCAATATAGAGATGTAACGTTGAACATTTGGACCTAGAATACCAGCATTCCTTTCTGATGCTGTGTTTGGAGGAGAAGCTTTACTCCTGTAGCCAATTGGGGGGGATACACAATAAACCAACCTTCCCTCTGGGGCCCAAACAAAAATAATTGAGAGATTTTTACTCTCGAGTCAGTAAACAATCTTAAAATTGAAATTCCATTAAGCCCACCATTCTTTCCTACTTATACATATTAGTGCGTTGTCATGGTGACACAGACCAAGGAGATTCCATTTTCTGAGTTGGGATGAGGATGATGTCTGTACAGCATGCTGGATGCTGATTGGCAGAGTCAGGGCTTTGATGGAGCCATCATAACGGAGGGTTCATGAACGGCAGAAGATTAAGAAGAAGTTATTCTCCGGAATAATCTTTGGTCAGTCTGTCCATCCGGGAGTTCGTCAGCGTGTGTACCAGAAGAATCAGGAGTGAGGACGTCATACTATGTGGTTAATCGTGACATAAATACGTGAACCGTGACTTAAGGAAGCTTATTAAAATGTGTACACTCGGTACATGAGGACCGGGCCCTGCCGAGCCCCCCAGCTGGGGGGGGGGGGGGGCACAGACAGCAGCGCCTCTACTTCATGGTCTCTGGACAGCTGCGAACCGTGAAACACTAAAAAAAGAAAAGACGTGCTGCTTTTTATTGGACGTGTGCGGGTTACAATCCAGAAAGTCTTTGCAGGCTGCCCAGGCCCGCCCTTTCCTCTCTCCCCCTCTCCCCCCCGGCCCTCCCTCGAGGACCCGTCGAGTCAAAAAAGGTGAACCAAATGTCCGTCACTGTCGCTGCACGACCAACCAAGTGCGCTCTTTTTTCTGAAAATCCTATTTCTGGCACCAAGAAACGAGAGGCGTCCATTTAAGGAAAGAGGCCGGACGCGGCGGAACCCCCCCTCCCCGGTGGACTGCAGTCGACCCAGGGGAGGGAGAGCAGGCCTGGGGGTCCCAGGGGTCTTGGGGCCAGGGCGGCGGGCTAGCTGTGTCCGCGCGGGGCTGAGTGTCGGTGGGCCACCCGTGAGCAGGACGCACAGCAGGTGGTCCGGTAGTAGTCGTACACGCAGAGGCGCGCCTGCACCACCACGTTGCAGTTGAAGTACTTGTCTCGGCACTTCTCGTCTGGAGACAGAGTGAGGAGAAGTCAGTAGTGAGTGAATGTGTATGTGGGGAGGGGGGGGCGGGGACACAATGCTGACAGGTCAGTGGAAACACGTGTGTCTCTGAATACAGGGAGAGTCAGTTATACGTAATATTGCGTATCATCTTATCCAAGCTGTCTCTGTTGTATACGGGGAATGGGGTAGCCTAGCGACTGTTAGTGCTTGGTACTTGGTTCTATGAACATCCTTACCCAGGGAGACAGAGAGAGAGAGACACACACACACACACACACACATACACACACATACACACAGATTGACGAACAGACAGAGTGAGAGAGAGAGGGAGAGAGACACACACACAGGGCAGGGCGGTCCATGGTGTGTGTGAGCAGCGGTGACGGGGGTACCCACCTATATCGGGCGTGCAGGGGTCCGGGTTGCAGGTCTCCCTCTCCGGGGGCCGGTCCTGCTCCTCACAGCCGTCGCTGGGCTGCATGCTGTCGGCCAGGCAGCGCACCTCCCGCAGCCGGAAGCCCTCCTCACACGACTTAGAGCACTGGGACCGTACGCACACACACACACACACACACACACACACACACACACGCACACACACGCACAAACACAGACAGACAGACGGACAGACGCACAGTATGAGGGAGTGTGTGGTGGATCTGAAGCAGTGCGGTGGAGGGTAAATATTGCCTTTTCCTTGCGGCGGGCCGGATTACATGGAAAGGGGTTTAATCTGGGGATCTGATCCCGCGTGTGTTCGTCTCGCTCACCAAACGGGGGTCTCAAAGGGAGGGGAACACTGAACGCTGTGGGGTCATCGTACGCACGGCTTTAATCGATACCTCTGTGTATTGTTTCTGCCCCGTTGCCTCGGTCAGCAGATCTACCCTTAAATAAGCGCTGGGTGGGTTTCCTAAAACAACGGTTAGATAGTCAAATAGTTGTCTAGCATTGACATTTTAGGGAAGGGTAAAATGGTCGAATGAGTAGTTTGGATGGACTCTGTTAATATAACTCCATGGAGTTTGGTGGAAACCTTCATCCAAAACCCTTAGTGCATCCATTCCTAGCATGGGATGCCCCCGGTTGGGATTCAAACCCCCCTAGCAACCGTCACCCATAGCAACCAGAGCACCAGGATCGAACCTGGAATGTGACCGTAGGGGATCAGACTCTAAGGGACCAGAAGACCCTCCAGTGCCAGGTCTTCTAGACCCTCCCGTACCGGGTCCAGAAGACCCTGATCCCCGTGTCCCGCCGCGGGGTACTCACGGCGCTCCAGTCAGTGTGGTACCACTTGGCCCCGCAGGGCCCCAGGTTGCAGCTCTGCTGGCCCAGGGGCCGGTCCAGGGAGGAGCACTCGTAGGGGGGCGCGGCGGCGTAGCCCTCCTCCGCCCTCACCAGGCACACCACCGCCCTCTGCTGGCTGCCCACGCCGCACTCCGCTGAGCACTGGGGGCAATAAAACACACACACACCGTCGGGGAGGGGTCTCGCTGACCACACCGCTATTCAATTCAATGCAATTCAGTTTTATTTGTATAGCCCTTAATCCCAGGTACAGTCTCAAAGGGATTAACAGACCGTATATTTATGACACATATTGCCATCTTGCCATCTTGGTTCTGAACGCGACCTCGTGGTTTCAGTTCCTCCGACCCAGTGAGCATTTCGAACCAAGATGTATGCCAGTCCAATAAGCCCCACAGTGGAGACCCCGTAGGGTCCCCATGCGACACAGACCCCACAAAAAACAACACATAACGAGTGCGAATTGGTGAATGGAGAATGGATACATTTATACAGCGCCTTTCTAACCAGCGGCCGCTCAAATCGCTTGACAATATTGCCCAACATTCACCCAGTCATGCACACATTCACACGCCGACGGCGGAGTCAGCCATGCAAGGCGACAACCAGCTGGTCAGGAACAGGGTCAGGGTGAGGCGTCTCGCTCAGGGACACCTCGACACTCAACAAGCTTGGAGGAGCCGGGGATCGAACCAGCAACTTTCCGATTCCCAGCCTGCCCGGTCTACCTCCTGAGCCCTATGCCACCCCTGAAGACGCTGTAAACTCGTGGGGGTAACCGGGTGCTATTGCTGTCCCCAGAGGGCCCCTACCTGGCTCCATGGGCCGGTGAACCACTCGATGCTGCTCTCACAGGGTCCGTTGTTGCACACCTGGGAGTCGGCCGGCCGCTCGTGGCCACACCCCTCCAGTGGCAGGCTGCTGATCTGATTGGTCAGGCAGAGGACTCCGCGCGTCCGCACGCCCATCCCACACTCGGCGGAGCACTGCATGATGGGTAAAGGGGGGGGGGGGGGGGCACTTGAGTCACAGGTCACATGCGTGGCTCTGATCACGGCCCCAGCAACAGACCTCAGCTCCATCCTCTCTTTCATCTTGTGTTGTTTGAAGGCCAGTGATTGGTCGATTCCCTCGTCTGTTAATAACGCGGTGGTCAGTAGTTTATACCGTAGTCAGTAGGACTGCATTCCTCTCCCTCTTCAGAGGCCAGACCACCGCCCCCATTCCTCACTTAAATATCAATTTCCTCTTGGCATTTCAGCCTCTTTAAAAGGGCTTGACCCTCCGATAATCCACAGCTCTGTACCACACTGTCGGCTCATCCTCTCTCTGGCCTCTCAGAACAGTGTTCTGGAGCACAATGAGAAACATTCCAATAGGAAAACCACTGCAGGATGAATGCAAGAAACAGCTAGAACAAACAGTGCCCTATTCAATATTTGAATGAAACAATAAGTGATGCATTTGTGTATTTGAAACAGGGAGTGAATAAATGTCTGTGTGAAACTGTGACTAAATAGAGTAAGTGTGTGAACGTGTGTGTGTGTGTGTGTGTGTGTGTGTGTGTGTGTGTGTGTATTTGAACCAGGGAGTGAATAAATGTCTGTGTGAAACTTTGACTAAATAGAGTGAGTGTGTGTGTGTGTGTGCATGTGTGTATATCTGTGTGTGTGCGTGCGTGCGCCTCACCGTGGCCCCCCAGTGTGTGTAGAACCAGCTCTTGGCGCAGGCCCCCATGTCGCAGTTCTCCACGGCGCTGGGCTGCAGGTTCATGTTGCACTCCTCGTCCGGCACCAGGTCCCCGATGTTACTGACGCACTGGACGTCCCGGGACCGCTGGCCCAGCCCGCACGGCACAGAGCACTGGGGGGAGGAGCCAACGTTAAAGTACGGAGGGGAGGAGCCAGCGTTACAGCACTGAGGGGAGGAGCCAACGTTACAGCACTGAGGGGAGGAGCCAACGTTAGCATGTAGCCTCTCTATTAGCTTGTAGCCTCTCCGTTAGTAGCATGCAGCCTCTCCGTTAGCATGTAGCCGCTCTGTTAGCATGTAGCCTCTCCGTTGGCATGTAGCCACTCTGTTAGCATGTAGCCTCTCTGTTAGCATGCAGCCTCTCTGTTAGCAGCATGTAGCCGCTCCGATAGCATGTAGCCTCTCCGTTAGCATGTAGCCTCTCCGTTAGCATGTATCCTCTCCATTAGCATGTAGCCTCTCCATGAGCACGTAGCCTCTCCGTGAGCATGTAGCCTCTCTGGTAGCATGTAGCCTCTCTGGTAGCATGTAGCCTCTTTGGTAGCATGTAGCCCCTCTGTTAGCATGTAGCCGCGGGCACCACCCACCACGGTCCACTCGGTACGGATCTGCCACTCGCTGCAGATCTTAAGCTGGCAGGTGCTGGCGGTCTCGGGCCGCTCTAGGTGGCGGCAGCGCCCCGTGTGGACGTTCAGGGTCCGGTTGGCATAGACCTGCCGGCACAGCACCTGGCGGTGCTGCATGCCCAGCCCGCACGTCTTACTGCACTCGGACCACTCGCCGATGTCCCAGCTGGGCGGGGGAGGGCAGAAGGGAGGGGGGGGGAGGGCGTCAGATGGTAGGACCACCGCCACAGGGCCAAAGGGAACCCAAGCAGCAGGGTGGAGAGATGGGTCAGAGTTAGATAGAGAGGCATGGGAGGGGGTCAGGTTAAAGTTCACATGGAGAGAGAGAGAGAGAGAGAGAGAGAGAGAGAGAGAGAGAGAGAGAGAGAGAGAGAGAGGGAGAGAGAGAGGGAGAGAGAGAGCGAGAGAGAGGGAGAGAGAGATGGGACAGACAGACAGACAGACAGCTCCCTCACAATGCTGGGCAGTGTTGCGTGTTGCAGGGCTCCTCCTGCTGGCTCGGTCTGGTACTGCTGTCACACAGAGCGTCTGAGACCTCCTCGTGGTTCTGCCGGTGGACACAGTGGAAGATGGCGTACATATATCCTGGAAAACAAAACGATCTATCAATCTGATGATTTTACAAACACATTACATTACATTTTGTTTTCATGATATCTGGTGAAAGGGCAAAAGATTTCACATCATATTAAGTGGCTTCTGATTTATTTGTCAATCAAACAATCAATGAATTATAATTTAATTGAATCAATAGACATCTGAATCGTCAGTATCATTGAGATATACCAAGCATAAGAAAAACAACCTCAGAGGTATCTGATATACGTTAAAGAGTCGCTCTTCTGAACTATCCGCAAGTCTGTTTGACCGCACTACTCACCTTTACCACAGGAGGCGCTGCACTCGGTGGTCCCGGCCTGCCTCCAGTTGTACTCCCTCTGGCTTCGGGGGGGCTGCACCGCTGGGACCTGGTTGTCAGGGATACTGCTGGGGGGCCGCCCCCCGCCGGCGGGGTCGTAGCCCTCCTGGTGGGTGTTGTCCTGGTGATTATAGCCACCCTGCCCGTTGACTGTGTTTCCTGAAGGAGGGAGGGAGGGAGGGAGAGAGGGAGGGAGCGAATGAGGGAGGTAGGGAGTAGGAGGGGTGAGGGGAGAGAGGGAGGAGGGGGGAAGAGATAGAGGAGGTGGGGGGGAGAGGGACGGAGGGAGGGAGGAGGGATGGAGGAAGTAGGGATTGATGGATGGATTGGTGTTTTGCACTGCAGTTTGAACGTGAGTCAGTAGACATGGATGGATGAATGAATGGAAGAATGACTGGAACGTTGCTGATTATGTGTTCATGAGTAGGTGGATGGATGGTTGAATGCTCTGATGGATGAGTGTGGAGGGAGTATTCAGTGCAGCGAGGGTGGATGTGAGCGCTGGACCCCGTACCATCAGGGTTCTGGTCGGGGTGAGTGGGGTTGGCCGGGCTCTCTGAGGGGAGTATATACTCATAATGGACTCCTGGGTTGGGCTGCTGGTAGATCATCTGGAGGGGACACAAATCAGGCCGTCATCTGTTTAACTTCTTTGCTAAATCCCCCATAAATTAAAACCCAAATGTCCGAGTTGATGTGCATCTGCTGCTGCGCTTGTCTTGTGACGGCGGACAAATTTAGAGGCTGAAAGTAAACGCAACAATTAAAAGATTTGTCTGTTTACCATACTTTCCAACTGGAAAAGTAGCATTCTGCTCAGGAATCTGTGTGTGTGTGTGTGTGTGTGTATGTGTGTGTGTGTGTGTGTGTGTGTGTGTGTGTGTGTGTGTGTGTGTGTGTGTGTGTGGTGTGCGTGTGCGTTTGTGTGCATGCATGCGTGTGTGTCTGTATGTTTTTGGCGTTTGGGTGCGTGCGTGCGTGCATTCGTGCGTGGGTGCATGCATGCGTGTGTGTGTGCATGTGGCTGTGTGTTTGTGTGTGTGTGTCTGCATGAATCAGGCTCTTTATCTCTGCTGTATGGTTCTCAAATCTAAACAGTTGGCTCCTCAATACCAAAGTAAAACCAAAAATGTACAGTGGACATCAGGAGCTCAAAGCGGATTGGTTACTCACAAACACATCGAGGATCTGATTGGTGGGGCCGTCCGCCAGGAAGGACTCCCCAGCGGTGGTGGTGATCTCATTGGGTCTACGGTATGTGAACATGGTGCCCCCGCCCTCGTACCTCCCTGGCCGGTCGATCGCCCAGTTCCCATTGATGATCGATCGGCCGGCTCGATTCCGGAGGGCTGGGAGAGAGAGAGAGAGAGAGAGAAAGATCATCACCACACACACCTCTTAAATAGTGACGCAAAGACTGACACACCCCTTAAAGAGTGACACACCCCTTAAAGAGTGACACACCTCTCAAAGAGTGACACACCGCTCAAAGAGTGACGTACCGCTAAAAGAGTGACACACCACTCAAAGAGAAACATACCGCTCAAAGAGTGAACACACCGCTCAAAGAGTGCGTGTGTGTGTGTGTGTGTGTGTGTGCGTGCTCAAAGAGTGACACACCGCTCAAAGAGTGACACACCCCTTAAAGAGTGACACACCGCTCAAAGAGTGACACACCGCTCAAAGAGTGACACACCGCTCAAAGAGTGGCACACCGGTCAAAGAGTGACACACCGCTCAAAGAGTGACACACCCCTTAAAGAGTGAACACACCGCTCAAAGAGTGACACACCGCTCAAAGAGTGACACACCGCTCAAAGAGTGACACACCGCTCAAAGAGTGACACACCCCTTAAAGAGTGACACACCGCTTAAAGAGTGACACACCGCTCAAAGCCCACAGCTACTACCGTCACACGCGGCGGATCACTGCTGAGTCGGAACACGGTTTAGTCGAGAAAAGCAAAATGTTTCTCTACAGCATCCCCTCTCCACATTACACCACACCAAACACACACACACATGCAGACACATATACATGAACACACACACAAACAGACACAGATGCACACACGCAGACACATGTATGCATCATTAAAAAGCTATTCAATTCAGATGTATAATTGCTGTCCCATGCTGGTTCAAAGGTGCATTTGATCTCCACATCGACTCAGTTTCTCTCATGTCCCACTAAGGAAGGTCAGGTCCATCAAACACAGGTAAGAGTGTGTGATCCCTCCGCTCAACTACCTCAGCTGGACGTCTGGTACCGCCATCGCTAAGAGCAAGCAAAGGTCGATCAGCGAAGTCACAACTTTTCTCTGTTTTGGGACCTCACTGGTGGAACTGGTGAGCTCCAGTGGTGGAGCTCCCTACCGATGTCAGGATCGCAGAGTCGCTCACCAGCTTCCGCAAAAGACTCAAAACTCACCTGTTCAGAGTTCACCTCGACTCTGCATAGAAACCAATGCACAGCCACCATTGAATGTTGTACGTCCTGGCACTTGTACATTGCACTTATTCAAGGTACTTAATTGTGTAGCATCTACAGTAGCGGCTATCATTGCTTTACAAGGGGAATGGGTTAGCCTAGCGATTGTAATACTTGCACTTGGTTCTATGAACATCTTTACTGTACCGACAGCGATATATTGTTTCACTTCTTATGACAAATGTACTTATTGTAACAAATGAACTTATTGTAAGTCACTTTGGATAAAAGCGTCTGCTAAATGCCCTAAATGTAAATGTAAATGTAAGAGTGAGAGGAAGAGAAGAGAGTCTACCGTGGGAGTGCCAACCTCACTCACACATGACCAGGTGAGTATTCATGTGCACGTATGGGAGAGCTTCTTTAAGACGTTACAACAACATGCGGGGAAAGTCAAGCTTAATTGGTCTCAATAAGTATGTAATGGTGTGTAACCTTGTGTGTTTGGATTAATATATGAGGAGTGTTATGATAAAAACCAAGAGACCAAGAGAGAGAGAGATAGAAAGAAAGAAAGAGATTTAAACAGAGAGAGAGCAAGAGAGAGAGATAGAAAGAGAGAAAGAGATTTAAACAGAAAGAGAGAGCGAGAGAGCGAGAGAGAGAGAGAGAGAGAGAGAGAGAGAGAGAGAGAGAGAGAGAGAGAAGAGAGAGAGAGAGAGAGCGAGAGAGAGAGAGAGAGAGAGAGAGAGAGAGAGAGAGAGAGAGAGAGAGAGAGAGAGAGAGAGAGAGAGAGAGAGTGAGGGTGAGGGTGAGGGTGCATGTTTGAGGTGAGAGTGCGAGGGGAACCGTCCCGCCCCGGCTCCCTAACTGCTTCTGTCGGGGAACATTCCGGGCTGTAATGAAAGCGGACGGTGAGCCGCTCCTTTAATGAAACAATGTTTATACAGTTTCCTGGTGGGGGGGCGGGGGGCTGTTTATACAGGTTCCCTGGTGGGGGGGGCGGAGAGCTCTGGAGTCAACAGGCTGCTCAGCCCGCCATCTCAGCCCCCCTCCGCTGCACACACACACACACAGTCACACACACACACCAGGTAACACACATAGTCAGTCACGCATGTACGCACACACACACACACACACACACAGTCACACACACACACACCAGGTAACACACATAGTCAGTCACGCATGTACGCACACACACACACACACACACACAGTCACACACACACACCAGGTAACACACATAGTCAGTCACGCATGTACGCACACACACACACACACACACACACAGTCACGCACACGCATGTACACACACACACACACACACACACACACACACACACACACAATGTACATTTTAATATGCACACACACAAACCCTCACCAAGTAAAACACACATTCACACACACTAACACACACACATGCTCATTAAAACAATGAAGGACAAAACCCTAACCCTAACCCAAGCATTCCAGCAGTCACCTCTAAAACCAACATGTCTACAAGCAAGGTCACCGGGCCTCTAGGAGAGCTTGCTGCCTCTGGAGGACTACGGACCACCGAGGAGGTCTCTGGAGGTGAACATCATTCAGGAGACACCAGCCGCACAGGATCCGCTCTGCTCCTCACAGACCCGGGCTAAAGCCCACCTACAGACCCGGGTTAGAACCCACCTACAGACCCGGGCTAGAACCCACCTACAGACCCGGCTAGAACCCACCTACAGACCCGGGCTAGAACCCACCTACAGACCAGGGCTAGAACCCACCTACAGACCCGGGCTAGAACCCACCTACAGACCCGGCTAGAACCCACCTACAGACCCGGGCTAGAACCCACCTACAGACCCGGGTTAGAACCCACCTACAGACCCGGGCTAGAACCCATCTACAGACCCGGGTTAGAACCCACCTACAGACCCGGGCTAGAACCCACCTACAGACCCGGCTAGAACCCACCTACAGACCCGGCTAGAACCCACCTACAGACCAGGGCTAGAACCCACCTACAGACCCGGGTTAGAACCCACCTACAGACCAGGGCTAGAACCCACCTACAGACCAGGGCTAGAACCCACCTACAGACCCGGGTTAGAACCCACCTACAGACCAGGGCTAGAACCCACCTACAGACCAGGGCTAGAACCCACCTACGGACCAGGGTTAGAACCCACCTACAGACCCGGGCTAAAACCCACCTACAGACCAGGGCTAGAACCCACCTACAGACCCGGCTAGAACCCACCTACAGACCAGGGCTAGAACCCATCTACAGACCAGGGCTAGAACCCACCTACAGACCCGGGTTAGAACCCACCTACAGACCAGGGCTAGAACCCACCTACAGACCAGGGTTAGAACCCACCTACAGACCCGGGCTAAAACCCACCTACAGACCAGGGCTAGAACCCACCTACAGACCCGGGCTAGAACCCACCTAGAGACCCGGTCACAGTCCCGGTCACAGGCCCGGGGCCACAGGCCCGGTCACAGGCCCCGTTCACAGGCCCGGTCACAGGCCCCGGTCACAGGCCTGGTCACAGGCCCCGGTCAGAGCCCCGGTCACAGGCCCCGGTCACAGGCCCCGGTCACAGTCCCGGTCACAGGCCCCGGTCAGAGCCCCGGTCACAGGCCCCGGTCACAGGCCCCGGTCACAGTCCCGGTCACAGCCCCGGTCAGAGCCCCGGTCAGAGCCCCGGTCACAGGCCCCGGTCACAGGCCCGGTCAGAGCCCCGGTCAGAGCCCCGGTCAGAGCCCCGGTCAGAGCCCCGGTCACAGCCCCGGGTCAGAACCCACTCACAGGACCTGGTCTGCTCCTCTCAGAGCCCTAAAAAGGCCCCGGTCCCAGGCCAGAACACACTCACAGACAGATCTGAAGTCAGACCGGGGACTTCTTCAATAATCTTTAAATCCTTTGTGTTTGACACCACTTCAGTCTTCTGTGTTTCTAACGCTCCGAGCTGAGAGACAGAAATATTCTCAACACAGAAGAACCTTATAATTAATACTCAGTCAGGCTGGACAGACCCACAGCTTATGCGGTAAACACATTCTTAGAGGTATTCAGCCCGCGGGCGTGGAACCAACAACTTAAGGAGAAGATGTTTAGGTCAAGGCAGCGAGACCAGATCATCTAAACAGACATCCAGGAGTCCGGCCTTGGACTGGATTCAACCGGTCTCTGCGGAGCCCGTTTATCTTCCTCCTGAGCATCTGGAGGTCGAGGCAGAGCGGCGTTCCTCACCCAGGTAGTTCTTGCTCTTCAGCATCTCCGTCACGTTGATCTTGGTCGCCCCCTGGGGGATCTCCAGGATCTTGTGGTAGCCGACGCGGGTCAGGCTGTGCTGGAACAGCCCTGAGACCAGCCGGCATGCCGAGTTGTCGCCGCCGCACACCCCACACTTATCCACCACCCGGCTTGGGCCCACGAAGTCATCACAGCCCGGGCTCTGGGGGGAGAGAGAGAGAGAGAGAGGGAGGTATAGGGGGGGAGGGAGAAAGGGGGGGGGAGAGAATGAGGGAGAGAGAGAAAGGAATAAAGAGGTAGAGGAAGAAAGAAAGAGAGAGTGAGACAGAGAGCGAGAGAGAGAGAGAGAAAGCAAGGGAGAGGTAGAGAGAGAAAAAGAGAGCAAGAGGGAGAAAGGGGAGACAGAGAGAAATATATATAAATGTATATTTATAGTAATATGTCACTTATTGTTATTCTTTTATCAGAGCCGGCATTGTACTGTTGAACAGGCCACTGTGTAGAAGAATAGCCCTCTTTTCATTACACGTCGCGGCAAATCTGGATTTCATTTAGTGAATGTACTGTGTCAATGTCTACGGTGATTACCAACCATAATACAATAACCAATCAACAATCAATCAGGACTCTTCCTGAATATCATGTTCTTGGCTCGCAGGCCGTCCAGCCGATCCCAGAGTTTCCTGGCGATCGACCCAGGGCTCAGAGCCGTCCCTGTGTAATGGTGGCAATAATGAATGACAGGAAACCCTCGACTCGCTGGAGCCAAGAGCTCCCATCAGCGCTCCATGGACGGAGTGAAACCAGACGTACTGCAAACACTGCTTCTGCTCTACAGCGAACAGGTGGTCTAAAGGCTACCATACTATAGCCAGGGCTAGGCTACCGTACTATAGCTAGAGCTAGGCTACTGTACTCACTATAGCCAGGGCTAGGCTACCGTACTATAGCCAGGGCTAGGCTACCGTACTATATCCAGGGCTAGGCACCTGTACTCACTATAGCCAGGGCTAGGCTACTGTACTCACTATAGCCAGGGCTAGGCTAACATACTCACTATAGCCAGGGCTAGTTAGGCTAGCATACTATAGCCAGGGCTAGGCTACCATACTATGGCCAGGGCTAGTCTACCGTACTATAGCCAGGGCTAGTCTACCGTACTATAGCCAGGGCTAGGCTACCATACTAAAGCCAGGGCTAGGCTACCGTACTCACTATAGCCAGGGCTAGGCTACCGTACTATAGTCAGGGCTGGCTAGGCTACCGTACTCACTATAACCAGGGCTAGGCTACCGTACTCACTATAGCCAGGGCTAGGCTACTGTACTCACCATAGCCAGGGCTAGGCTACGATACTCACTATAGCCAGGGCTATTTACGCTATCGTACTCACTATAACCAGGGCTAGTTAGGCTACCCTATAGTGGACCTGCCGAGTATATACTTTGGCAATATGACAACCAGGGAACGGTGCATTATGAGGAGGGTGGGAGGGGCGATCATAATTAATGGCGCAGGGCTCCACTGTGGTTGGCTGACGGCCAAACCCAGCGCTCTCCGTCTGGTTTGTATTCAGCTCTCCCTGCAGACCAGCAGAGAGCTGCTGCTGGTCCTCAGCTGCTCAGCGGCGGAGCCTCTGCTCACGAGCAGTTAAAGCATCACATGCACTCCGTCTCCTGTCCCAGTGGCCTCACCCTCCCTCACCTCCCTCACCCTGCCTCACCCTCCCCGCTCGGTGGGAGATCCTCCGCTACGCCACTCGACTTTAAAATACACTAAATAAAGAAATGGAATGCTTTATGTAACCGAGGACGGGAGGGAGGGAGGGAGGGAGGAAAAGAGGGGCAGAGGGAAGGAGGGAGGGAGGGAGGAAGGGAGGGAAAGAGAGGCAGAGGGAAGGAGGGAGGGAGGGAGGAAGGGAGGGAAAGAGGGGCAGAGGGAGGGAGGGAGGACAGGGAGAGAGGGAGGGAAGGAGGACAGGGAGGTAGCCGCTTGAATAAGCCGAAGAAATTGTCTCACTTACAATTTGTAAGTGAGAGAGCGATGAGGAGAGGATGAGGACGGACAGAAAGAGAGAGGAAGGGTAGGACGGGTGTGAAGGTTAGGAGGATGAATCGATGGAACGCGAGTGAAACGTTAGAAGGTGAGACGGGAACGAGAAAGGCCGGGCGCCGCTCCGAGAGCCAGGGGGAGAGAGGGAGGGACGGCTACTGAGTGGAGATCTCCCCAGCTAAAAGCTTTTGAGTCCCTAAGCCGTGCCAAACGCAGCGCGGTGCCAAGCCAAACACGGCCGCCCTTCTGAAACACAGACAAAAGGGAGGACAGAAAAGAGCCGAGAACTAAGAGGGCAGGGGGAAAAAAAGACAACATGGAAAATCGACTTTTGTGGCGAAGGCAGCAGCATTGTGATCTGGTTTATATGGCGGATGGAAGCGAGGAGGCCGAGAATGTGGAGGAACACGACAGCAACCAAAACAGAAAACAGCATTGTTTGTTTTAGAGGGCAGATGTGTTACTTACACTAACTACAATGACCACACTGGAAATAGAAGTCTGCTCTCTGTCTGATGGCCACTATAAAAAGAGTTATCAGTTAAATTGAATTGAACTAATCTATACACAAATCTAAATGCAATTTATCTTGCACTTTAGAGAACCATGGCTATTTCTATTCATAAGAAAGAAGCACAATACTGCTTGCAGGTTGTCAGGCCGCCTGCGGTGACGTCTGTCCCTGTGAATGGGGCACATAATAGGCAAGTACACAAGCTGAAGTGCCCCTTGATATCTAACAATCCAGACAGCCGTGCCAAGGGAAACTTGTCAGCTTCTGTAGTCTGGCCTGTGTGAATAAACACAGACACGCTAATCCGTCCCCAAATAACCCAAAAACAGAACCGGCCTCGGGCCTGCTCCCAAACAAACGTGGCATTCACTGTGACCTCCGCGTCAAACCTGGAAGTCAAAGTGTCAGGACTCATGAGTGTCGAGTGTGTCCCGGCCGCGGTCACAGGGTGCTGCTCCACAGTTTCCGTCCCAGAGGAAGCCGTGCCAGCAGAGCCCAGTGGTTCACCGCCGGCTAACAAGGCCCCCCCCGCCGTTTGAAGCCGGAATCCATCAAATATTAAATGCACAGGAGTTTTTGTTGTTGTTTCTGCTCAGAACTTTGATTTGCTCCGTGGGCGGTAAGCGCCATCTGGAGCAGGAGAACAGGAGAACTTTAACAGGAATCTTTAAGAGTGTCACTAAAGCCCGACCTCATCTGGAAGTGGTTAGACGCGGCTCAGCTGGGAAAACTCAGCGCAGCATTCGTCTTACTAGTATACCCTCCACCGGTTTTTCTCAGGTACTGAGTCGGGCTCAACCTGTTGACTTGCAGACGTATCCGGAGGCTAAACTAGACCTGGCTTGTGTCTCCCGTCCTCAGAGTCACGATGCTGACATGTTGGGGGGTGCGACGTGGGGGGCTCAGCGCGGACAGCAGGACGTCTACCGCCCATCAGCTGGGAAGCTGTCTGTCTCCTCTCTCAGCTCAGTGTTGAGAAGAGGAGGAGACAGCGGGAATGTACGAGGGCTCATTCCCAGAACCCTGGGGAGAACATCATTGAGTACGATAAGGAGGATAAAATGATCGGTTGAATATAATTATTAACAGCTTAAAGTGATCGCAGAAATGAGAAATAGAACTCCCACACTTCAGACAGACGTTCATATATGGAAACGACTCAACATCCAAAGACATCTTTATATCAATTACAACATAATTACATGAATGTTTTCCAACTTTCAGTGGCAGTAGCACGTGTTCCAAGAGTTTAAAGCCAGTCAATAACTAAATAACGTAAACACGGCCAAACTTGGAACAAAACCAGCTGAGGAAGGACAGCGAACTGAGCGTTTATATAACGTAGCCCCCCGTCACGGTTAGGCACCACAGCAGCCCCCCTTTCACCAAGTACCCTTCGTCCTGTGTCAAAGTTACAGTTCGATAAAACTGGCCTAATGTGTGGCCCCCCAAGCACAATACAACCGGAGCATTTGGAATGACTTCATGAGGAAATTAACAGCAATGCAAGCTACGGAGAGAAGGCCTTCAACTGTCCCTCACCTACACTAAATTAACTTGGAGATGTGGTGGGAAAAAAAAGTTCCTGGTCCTGGAACTTCTCAGGAGAACTATAGTAGGCGGTGGGGTTTATGTGTGTGCGTGTGTGTGTGTGTGTGTGTGTGTGTGTGTGTGTGTGTGTGTGTGTGTGTGTGTGTGTGTGTGTGTGTATTAATGCGTTTAACATGTTGAAAATGTTCTAGCAATGCACTTCACTTCAGTTGAACTCAAACTCCATAAGACGTTTTTGTTGCATACGTTTGTGTGTGTGCATGTGTGTCTGCATTTGTGTGTTTGCATATTTGTGTGCATACACGCATGTGTGTGTGTATGTGTGTGGGGATTGTGTGTTCCAGATGCACGTGTCAGAGGATGTGTTTCAGGACTTATGGTGCGGTTCCCTTTGCCTTTATGTTATCCGGGAATTAGAGGTATTTTCGTGCCTCATTAGTACAGAGTTCCTTAGTGTTCACATTGGCTCAGCGTCTAAAAACCCTTCACTTTTATAATGACTAGAAGCACTTGGTGTTGGCTGCGTGTGTCCTAGTGTCCGTGCGTTCGTCCGTGCGTGCGTGCGTGCGTGCGTGCGTGCGTGCGTGCGTGCGTGCGTGCGTTCAGACCATACTGTGACATGAAGGCAGACAAGAGACACACCAACACAGGCTGGCACCAAGAATTACCAAACAACTACAAGCGAGTGTCACACACTAGCTGCAGGTCCCCAGATCTCAATGAAAGGAGGATGTGTGGAGGTGGACGCAGGTTAACATCAGAGGATATTACCCAGCATTCCTTCTACGTTCCTCTGACTCACTGTCCCCACCCAGACCTGGAAGAGCCAATGGTTCCTAGACGAGTGTCCCCCGGTGGGACGGAAGGCTTCAGATCATGCCTCTGAGGTCCTGGGGGGGGCGGGGGAGTCAGTGCATAGGTACGCCTTTTTGAGTTGGCAAGCTGAAATGTATTAAGGGCATGACCCATGGGAACCCGGGTACCTGACCAGGAGCGCCTTTATTAGAACACCTCCTCATTCCTGCGCTGGATTGCTTCAGGGTTGTTTTTAGGGAACAAAAACAATATTCACACCACTGCCTATTCAACATCCAGCTCAAAGGAGTTAAAATGGATGTGTTGTTTATAATCACAAGAATACTTTAGTACAGACTTTTCCCGAATGAAGACCAACTTCCTGCCAACACACACAACAACAAACGACCCTAGATCCCTCGGTTCGTTAGTCGAGGTCTGAGGTTGCAGAGGCTTCATGTCTCCCAATTAGAGAAGAGGAAGGCTTCGTTTAGGAACACGCTGGGATCAATTTGTTAGACAGGTTTTTTTTTTTTTTTTCTTCACAAGATGAGAAAATCGCTCTCTATGAAATTCCCAGCAAACGAGAAAGCTTTGTTATGTTGGAATTGTTTTGTTAAACACAAAATGACAGAAATAACAAAAAAATGAGTCTTCACTTGTTATTAGAAGAGTTTAATCCTTCGTCCTTATCAACCCTGTTAATGGGTTCTGTCTCCATCACAGAAAACAAATGCAAAAGTAAATATAAAAGATGCCTCTATTAGCTGTTGAAATCAATCCAAACATGCGACGGAGTGACGTGTGTATAAATAAATGGCAGTTGTTGTCTGAACAAAAAAAGCTGTGTGACTGAATCCTAGTGGAGGGTCAGATCATCTCCTCAAGAGAAATCCTTTCTCTCCGTTTAATGGACGCTCCTAATCTATCTTCCAACTATAAAAACGCTCTTTGAGATGAAAGCGGCGAGCGTTTTGAGGGCAGATTTATGAGGACCCGGTAACAGTCCGTTGTTTGGCGGGGGGGACGCGATGGGAACCTTCTCCGGGCCCCGGGCCCCCGGATGAGTTGGAGGGCCTCCGCTGAGAGCTTCCAGAGCCGTTATCAAAACGCAGCAGACAGACGCATGCCAGCTCATCTGGAAATGTAATGTCTTGATGACTGGGATTCCAGCCTGACAATGCTGAGGCTACATCATCCCAAGAATTTATGATGGAAGTGACCTTAAGACTAAATGGCCTCAGTGTGGAAATGACATTACGGAGATTTTTTTGTTTAAAATGCAAATATCTCCCTATCTAGTCTGAAATCTCAGACGGAGAGGAAAACAAACAGGCCCACCCCCTTGGTGTTCTCTAACGTTCACTAAAACACACTGCTGTTACCGATGAGGTGCGATGCAGTACGTTATTGTTTTGATATGTTGCATCAAATGTCTGGATGATATTGCAGGATTTCCTCCTCTCATGTTATAATCATTGAATCCTATACTCTAAGTACATGAGCAAAAGAGTTCCAGGTTTAAAATGCGCTCTGCTCATAACATAAGGGTTCAACGACTGATCACTCAGAAGTTGGTCTGATGAGTCAGGTGCTTCTAGGCACCTGACTCATTTTCATTTTCAACTAATGATCTTACAAAAACCCAACACCAATTTCCCACTTGAAAAGTTGTTTCACGTACTGGTGTGGTTTGGAGAGAGCAGAACCTTTCATGTACTGGTGTGGTTTGGAGGGACCAGTACTATACATGTACTGGTGTGGTTTGGAGAGACCAGTTTCTTTTTAGTATTGGTGTGTTTGAAGAGATACGTACTTGCGGATTGAGTCAACAATGGTTGTACTCTGCGGTATTGACACATTAAATAAATTCTCTATAAAGTTTAGAAATGAACCACATCAACCGCTCTACCAAAATAGCAAAACAACTTTGAACAAACTTGATTTCCGGCCTCTAATCCTGTCGGTTTGTGTGAATATGTGAATTGATCTGTGTGTGTGTGTGTGTGTTTGTGTTATTTGTTTGCTCTTGGATGTGTGATGATAAACATCTTAAACTTGAGCTGGTGTTTACGATGGTGGTCTGTTAGTCTTATTTTGAAGGTCGTGTCAGTTTCTAGGATTAGAATGTTTGTGTCTGGGTCTTTGAGCAAATTAACATGTGCCTGCAAGACAGTGTGAAGGTTTCTGAATGTGTGAGTGCGTGTGCGTGAGTGCATGAGCATGTGTTTAAGTGTGTGTGTGTGTGCGTGTGCGTGTGTCTGTATTTGTGTGTGTGTGTTCATGTGGGTCTGTGTGTCTGCATCTGTGTATGTGTGTGTCTGCATGTGTGTGTATTTCTGCATGTTTGTGTGAGTCTGCATGTGTTTAAGTTGAATCCCACTAAATGATAATCCACCCCTTTAGCTCATGTTCAGTGTGCATATTAGCTGCTGAAGCCACTAGCATCTGTATTCCACATGGCGCGACGCTATATATCTTAACACAGTTCCATCCCAACTAGCCCGGCTTTTAATGAACACCAGCTAGCGTAAGCCAGATCCTTCAACGGGAAACCCAGATGGAGCTCTACAGGATCACAAGGGTGCGACTGCTGCCAAGAAAGCAGAATATTAACGGCATGTCTGAACCATTCTGATAACGCATTTAATAAAGGTAAGCTGTCCTGTGTTACATTTTGAAATTAATAAATCTGATAACAATAACTTGAACATCTGTCCACAGACCACATACTGCGATGGTTCGAGGGGTGAACTTCCATTGTGGTTGTTAGGACGTTGTATCAGGATAAAGTGTCTGGCTTTGTGTGTTCTGGAGGGAGCCCTTGGCTTGCCACGTTGTCTTTACCCAACTTAGTGTTCTATGGGACAGTGTTGTTAACCTGCAGGACTAAGAATAGAAACACATGGCTGGGGCGGTTTAACAGTCTTTTTTTGTTTGAAGAAACCAAACTGATAGAAGAAAAAGTTAATTTCAAGGGAACTTCAATCTTATTGTAGCGATAACTAAATGGAAAATGCAATAGATAGAAATTGGAGTTTCGATCAAGTCCTTGTGGCAATACATATCGTTCAAATATTCAGATGTACATTTTCCACACTAAAAAATGTGCCATGGGTGTCACAATAAACACTTTCAACGCAAAGTACTACATGTAGAATGGTATACAAAGTAGTTATGATTTGGTTGGACAGAATCTGTAATTAATTGCAAAGTTGGACATTTCAAACTAAACCTATTTGCATTTGTTTGATTTTGATTGAGATCATCAGAGCCATCCTAGATTTGAGGGTTTGAGAAAAGGCAACATAGCAAGACAGTGGAGCAGTATCACGCAGAGAGTCCTTAAACACACCCCAAACCCTGCCGCCTGCCTAGGCCCAAGGGCACTGCCTGCCTCCATAAAAGACTCCAGTGGTTGTAAAGCATTCGGAAATAGCGCAAGGGGTGCCGATTCTGTGGCCATTAAAATGCGTATGGTTTCTGCTTACGTCGCCAATCCCAGTGAGCTGTACTGTTCGGAGAGCAGGATGACATGTCACTCCAGTGTGGTTGTCTGTGGCTTAATGTGTCTTAAATGTTCAGCACACACGTAACCGAGGTTAGAGGGGTCAACTGTCAAACATCTTTTACTCCCACAAATCTTCTGTGGAGGGAAAATAACTGAACAATTGCTTTGCTTTTAGGCAACATTTGCAGGAGCTAGCAATTGTTTGAGAAGTTGGACAGAATTAGCAGTTAAAGAGAGATACCATTCGGAAGATTGCCCTTGAAAACTGAAATATTTGACAGACTACATAAAACATAGAGCAGGCTTAGGATGAGTTGCTAGAGTTAGCAAAACAGAGCAGGCTCAGAACGAGGCGCTAGAGTTAGCAACACAGAGCAGTTTAATAACGAGCAGATAGAGTTAGCAACATGAACCAAGGAATGGGTTAAGGGCGAGCAGCTAGAATGAGCGGTATGCTTTGTTGCGGGGAGATTAAAGGTGACGTAATGGCCCAGCTCTAATGAGAGCAGGGAGCAGGTGTTGAAAGCTCCGCTTCTGCCAAAACCGTTTACTGCTAAGGCTTTCAGGAAGGAAGCCCGGCTCACAGAACTGTCTGAGGAGGTGGTGGTGTCCTCCCAGTAACCCCGCCGACACGCCCACTCCCAGTCAGTCCCCATCCCTCCCCCCCCCACCACCATCACCAGCACGACCCAAATCCACGGCATTTCCTTGCAGGTCACCGATGCACATAAAATGCACTCGTTCAATTACACGCATGAGAGATTACAGATGTTGAAAAAATCGAAAATAAGGCTTCTGTGTCATTATAAAGTCCTTTCAATTCCCCAGAGGTCTCTTTATGGAGACCCCCCCCCCCCTCTACCCCGGCCCGACAGTGACACACTTTGGTGTTTGAGGACTATTCATAAATCAGCAGATGAACTCAGGTGAGCCGTGTGCCGCGAGCAACGACAGGCAAGTTCAGATCACCTTCAGCAACGACACACTCTCTGTATGTATTCCATCTGTGCATTATTATTAGGGGCCGCTGGGGCGAAGAGACACACACACACACACACACACACATACACACCCACAAGGAGAGGGTGAATCCCCTTTTTTTCCCCACAAGTCGCTTGCGAATGCTGGGAAGGGAAAATATGTGTGGTACCGGGAAAGACCTCAGGTATCTGGGATCAAGAGAGAGATCGAGGGCGGGAGGGGCTACGGTATCGTGAATGACTCCGGGCCGAGACTGGAGGATGGATGCTGGAGGCAGCCTGTCGGGTATTGAGGTGATGGTTGTGGGGATGTGTCCCTCTACAAGTCTCTATATGTCTCCACAGAGCGTGCACAGCAGCAACACGTGGAGCAAAATACCTGCGGCGTGGATATAATGACGACGAGGAAGAAGCAGCACAGTTTAGACCGTGTGTAGGAATAAGTCCGCCCTGGAATATTCCCTGTTTAAAGGCGATTAGCTCCCCATCATCACATGACGAGGCACAGCCCACTGGAGCAGCACTGAGACGCACAACAAGTTGAACATTTGAGATTTCACAACTTTGTGTTTTGCCCCGTGACACACAAAACTAACCTGAAACAATTCAGGAAGCATCACGTTTCAGAAACAGATCATAAAAAGTCAAACAACGGAAAAACCTGAGGCTGTTCAGATTAGAAACACGAACATGGCAGCTTGATTACATTTCAAATCAACGGCAAAATGTACTCGCTCAATTATTAAACACGGCCAAACAATAAAAACCATTACAACGTGACACGGCCGGTCGGCTCAACCCTGCTCTGAGTCCTTAGTCAACCCAACACCCCAGCATGAGTCCACCCCCCCCCCCCCCCCCCCGCGGTTACCCAGCACCCCCCAAAACACCCGGCCCCCACCGTCACCTGGTCCCTACCTGTGAGCGCGGCTTCCCCTGAACGCGCACCTGGAGGCAGGCGGACAGCAGCAGCACCACTCCGGGGAGCATTCTCCACCGCACCCGGATATCAAAATCAATCAAACAAAGATGAACCCGGGGCCGGGGGGCCGGCGGGGGGGGGGCAGAGCTCAAGGAGCCACTCAGAGGGGGTCCACGGCGGTCCGAGTATCCGCTGCTGGGCTGTCTGTACGGGGGCAGCTGCTCTCTACTCTCTCCCTCGGAGCACAGTGATCACCGGAGGAACCTCCACCCGCTCCCCTTGTAAGCTGAGCTGGGGGGCGGCGCAGCTGGCGGAGGTGAGGGGAGAGGGGCCAAGGCTAGGAGGGAGAGGGGGGGGAAGGAAGAGGTGGTGCTGGGGGTGGGGGTGGGGTAAGGGGGAGGGCGGGGTTCTTCTGACAGTTAACTGGAAGTCGGACAGATTTAGCAGATTTTTTTATGATTTTATTTTTAAAAGCAATTCGGTTGAAACGTTAGAGAGAGGATATAAAAAGTACAAAAGAGCAGGGCGACCACAGAGCCACTTATACGGCAGAAGTATGTAATAATAGACGGCCCGTAATATTCCATGCGCAGCTGACGCTTTCATACCATAACACAAGTCGACAGTCGACAGAATAATTCAGAGCGAATACGGTCGGCCGAATCGTCAACTACTAGGTCCAACATCGGACAACGATACTCACGCCGGGGTCCTACGGAGAGTCGGACTTTATAAAAGTCCCCCCCCCCCGGTAAACTCAAAACCTACTCTCCTTTCTTTCTGTCCTTCTACTTTGCAGCCCCACTAACCGCGGCGCTAAAACAATACGAGCGGCCGGCCTCCTGCAAGCCCTAAACACTTCCCTTACGAGCCCCCGCCCCCCCCCCCCTGCCACGCAGCCCAACGCACGGGGAGACACGGGGCCACGCTGCGCTGCGTTCGTCACATGGTTTCCCCATCGCACGGCGCTCCTGTTTCCACGCCACTAAACTCTAATTCACCGAGAGAGACCGCAGTACGAGTCCCGGTCTGCATCCTCCCCCCTCCGTCCTGACGGTGGGGGTCTTCATAAAACCGTCAGACTGCGTCCGTGCTCATCAGGGGGTCTCTGCGGCTCCCCCCCCCCCCCCCCCCCCCCCCGGGTCTGAGGCACACAAGGAGAGAGCCTGGACTGACTAACCACCGGATAATTGAAAACAGTCCCGGGATTTTAAGAGCTCCACACGGAAGACCGCAACAGGCGAACATTACAGAACAGAACAATAGCCGGCCGGCGGGATGCCTCAGCTCTCAGAGGAGACACAGAGAGAAGGGGAACTCTGTGGCTCTGCAGGGACGCAGGGAAAGGACAAGGACAAGGACTGTGGACGTGGCTCTGATGGGGGCAGTTCTTGCCGTGCTCTCAGACCCACAGCCTGCAGACCCGTGGGGGTCGGAGAGGCTTCAGAACAAGCAGAGGCACAGAGGAGAACACCTGCATCCAGCTTGGCTCCCGCCGGCCCTGATGACATACACATTCACACTCTGTCTCTCGCACCCGCACACACATGAACACACACACGTGCATCCTCAAGCAGCGGCGATGACAGACATTGGCTCACTGAGTGACGACGGCCTCAGCTTTCAGCGCGGCTCAGTCGCAGACGCGTGTGTCTGAGGACAGACTCTTTTCAACAGTCCATCAGTTACCGCGAACTCTCTCACACACACAGACACACAGACACACACACACACACAGACCCTGCACTTGGCATGATCCCCACCAGCTCATTGGACCCGACTCTGGGGGTCTGTTGGTCCAGGTTAGACCCCCAGTCACCTTTGGGTCACCTTGGGGTCACCTCTGGGTCAACTTGGGGTCACCTTGGGGTCACAAGGGCGCTCCAGGACCCGGGTACAGCTCTGCTCTAGGAAAACCTTGGCTCCAGATAGATTCGGTCTCACACTCACACACATGCACGGACACACACATATACACACACACACACACAAACACACACACCTCAGAGTCCGGTCTGCAGCATGCGGTCTCCCAGTTCCCCCGGCTGGATGTGGGGCAGTAGCAGAACTAATTGTACTTTATTGACCTCTCCCGCAAATTCTTTCATCAATTATACAAAGACACACACACAAACACACACGCACACACACACACACGCACACACACACACACACCTGGACAAAAGGACTCACGTTCACATTCAACGTATTAACAATTTCCTCACTCTTTCTATTCTAATCTGAGGTGGTAAAGCCTCAACAGCATATTGATATAGATGGATCAGCGAGCGCAATACGTGTGAGCAGAGAGAGACATAATGATTTCGGTGCATTTGGAATACGTATTTGTATTCCAGCAAGGCCAGGCACGTCGGTCACTAGATTGTTTTCTTACAGTAATGTTTCTGGCTGGGAAGCACAGTAGGGCTGGGCTGATGAAAAAAGCAGGTGTGTGCGCGTATGTGTGCGTGTGCATGTCTGCGTGTGCTTGTGTGCGTGCATGCATGCGTATGTGCACGTGCGTGCGTGCGTGTTTGGCTGCAATGACAGTCTCCATTTTTCTTCGTTCTTCTTGACTCATAAAGTTATCTCAACATGAATGAGTCGTCCTATAGACTCAGGACGCTGGGGTTAGCCTAGCGTAGCGTAGCACTACAACGCTTCGTTACCCTTTTGGTCACAGTCGCAAACAGTTAGCCCACCGGCGGCCCTAAAATAAGTGTGAAACCGTCCATGTTGCAACGTAAGGGTGGATTCTGGTTATATTCCTTAGGTAGAACAGAGAACCAACTTCAGAAGACTGGAGCTCTTTAGTACAGAAGACTTTCAGAATTCATTACACATATGAGCTTAACATTTCTTATATTTTATAACCCAGGTAGAACAACGATAAAGATATGTAGCGTCAAATCAAATGGCTATGATAGAGGATAATGTGTTATACTGTATTATATACCCCACATCTCAAAATGTAAGAAACCCAGCAGGCTGTGATATTGGCATAACGATGACATAGGACACGCGCTACAGGGACTACTGAGAGACAATTTCCCCTTACGTGAGACAGAAGCGCTCTCAGCTCTTAAGCCGTGACATATTCACTCCTCCTATGCTCTTCCCATTACTCCCCATCAGGCTGACAGGGTCTTTCTCTCTCTCTCTCTCTCTCTCCCTCTCTCTCTCTCTAAAGAATGTGGCCGCCGCAGTCAGGTACGGTGGCTCTGATAAGGTAAGGTACGATAAGGTAAGGGGAGGTTATGTTAGTTCACTGTCTTTACACACCTGTTAAAGAGAGAGATAAGAGGCTGAACCAGGACGCCCTGATCGCCCTCACAGGGGGGACCCCTGCTGTGCTGAAACCTGAGGCACACACACACGCGCACGCACGCACGCACGCACGCACACACACTAAATTCTACTTGATTCATGGACAGCGATCCCCTGTCACGGTATAAACCACAGAAGCTCTGACATAATCACAACTATGAAGAGTAGTACAAATGAATGAGTAAATACTAAACAAGTCGTCTATTCCGATCATTCAACAGAGTGTTATTAACGGCACTGCGATCTCTCAGACAAGCGGAGCGCTCGACCGTTCCTGACTGCCTCGTCTCCGTGCCGATTGGCTGGTGAATCCCGCCGGCCCAGGGACAAGTGACCACACAGCAAGCCTCCCGCCGGCCGCATTCCAAACAAACGGCCCGTAGGCGTAAAAAGTACTCAGCTATCTCCTCGCTGACCGCCACCCAGAGAGCGGCCGGTCAGAGCCAACAGCCGTGCGTCTGAGGGACGCTCGGGCGGCCGCCGGCTGCCAGAAATACAACCCGGGCCCCGGAGAGTCCCCATAAATCCTCCTCTAGACATGGCCGCCGGGCCGCGTCTCTCAGACGGCGCTACGCTACGTAGCGCAGAGCTACTGCCTCTCAGCAATGCAGCTCACTAGACATGACCGCTCTATCTGCTGTCTGTCTGCTGGCTGTTAGCTTGTGTATCTCTATCTGCTGTCTGTCTGTTAGCTGTTAGCCTGTGTATCTCTATCTGCTGTCTGTCTGCTGGCTGTTAGCCTGTGTATCTCTATCTGCTGTCTGTCTGTTAGCTGTTAGCCTGTGAATCTCTATCTGCTGTCTGTCTGCTGGCCTGTGTATCTCTATCTGCTGTCTGTCTGTTAGCCTGTTTATCTCTATCTGCTGTCTGTCTGCTGGTTGTTAGCCTGTGTATCTCTATCTGCTGTCTGTCTGTTAGCTGTTAGCCTGTGTATCTCAATCTGCTGTCTGTCTGCTGGCTGTTAGCCTGTGTATCTCTATCTGCTGTCCGTCTGTTAGCCGTTAGCCTGTGTATCTCTATCAGCTGTCTGTCTGCTGGCTGTTAGCCTGGTATCTATGTCTGCTGTCTGTCTGTTGAACTATCTTTGTATCTCTGTCTGTCCATGTATCTCTATCTGCTGTCTGTCTGTTAGCGGTTAGCCTATGTATCTCTGTCTGGCTAGCTACCCGTGCATTCGCTTTACACACTTAACGTTATTTTGTCTGTATTTAGAATTGCATTTTAATGCTGATATGACCTAGCTAAATGAAACTACTGACATTACATAAAATGGAAATACTTTATAAAAGTATCTCAAAAGAATCAATCAATCACTCCGTCACTGCATGCTGCTTAGCATCAGGGTTAAGCTGTAAACACTGCAGATTTAGGGTGAAGCTGTAAACCACACTGTAGATACAGGATGAAGCTGTAAACCACACTGCAGATACAGGGTGAAGCTGTAAACCACACTGTAGATACAGGATGAAGCTGTAAACCACACTGCAGATACAGGGTGAAGCTGTTAACCACACTGCAGATTCAGGGTGAAGCTGTAAACACTGCAGATACAGGATGAAGCTGTAAACACTGCAGGTACAGGGTGAAGCTGTAAACACTGCAGGTACAGGGTGAAGCTGTAAACACTGTAGGTACAGGGTGAAGCTGTAAACACTGCAGGTACAGGGTGAAGCTGTAAACCACACTGCAGGTACAGGATGAAGCTGTAAACCACACTGCAGGTACAGGATGAAGCTGTAAACACCACAAACAGCTTTATCAATGCCGGTAAACCACACTGACTTCCTGTTTCAGGGGATCTGATTGGACGAGGCAGCGATGAACCTGGAGGTCAGGGCAGGGGGGTCAGAGGCAGCAACAGGTTGGAAACGCATCAGAGGGCCCTCCTCCCGGCTTGACGGGACGACAGGGACCCCAGACCCCCGCCCAGCAGGGCCTCCGGGACTGGACTCATCAGTCCGGGCTAGGGGCCACAGTGTTGTGGCGAGTGTGTGGCCCCCTCAGATCTGGTGCAGCCAGGCTTAGCGCAGGAACACGGCGCCCCAGGACGGCCCTGGGGACCAGCAGGGGCCAGAGGTCACAGAGGGGCACCGGCAGGGGGCGCTGGGGGCCTCTGGGGTTCACAGCCAGATTAAACCAACAGTGCTCCCCTGTAAAGCTCAGGGCCAGGAAGCAGCACAGAACAGCTGGAACGCAGTAAAGATGTCATTTCAACTGATGGCGGGAAATTGAATCCCTACCTGGTTCTGAATAGTGAAAATATAACGCTTACACTCCTCTACAACTCACACGTTACTGGCGGAAGAACTTGCTGCACCTTTGCTACGGTGGCAATGAAAGATGTTCTAATATTGACTCCATTGCATTAATTATCGACCTATCATATTAACCAGCGCTGCTTCAGTTGCTGATGCATGGAGAGCAGCAGGGGTAGCAAGGTGCATGTTGGGAGCTGGCAGCAAGGGCTCCTGTCTCAACAGGGCCACGGGGCAGGAGTGCGCCAGGTCACCCATACATCACACGCTGATCCCCAACTCCTCACATGCTGCTGATGGACAGCGCCAGGGGAATGAATAAAACAGATGAGGAGCGAGAAGGGAGTGGCCAGGCTAGTAGGCTGAGGTGTGTGTGTGTGTGTGTGTGTCTGTGTGTGCGCGTGTGTGAGTGTCTGTGTGTGTGCGTGAGTGTCTGTGTGTGTGTCAGGAAACAAGATGAAGCCGCCACCACCACCACCACCACCAGGAGCAGCAGGAGCCGGTGTTTATTTGTACCTGAGCAGCCTGGAAGGCCATCAGTCTTCACGCAAGCAAATATTATCTTTAGATGTGCTGGTGAGAAACTCATGACATCAATACAGGATGTGACAGCGCAGCACGGCTGCCTTGCTCATTAGCCGAGGCATTCCTCCCAGAACATGGACTGAGTTTCTTGGAGAAACGACAAGAGATAAAAAACGTTTTCTTCCATTTAGCTTTTAACTCGCGTTTCATCCATGCTGCTTTCTCTGATGATCTAATGTCATTGATCAATTGTGTTTGTGTTTTCGATTCGTTGTCATGGTTACTGGTGTTGCTTTACTTCCTTTGAGATGCTTCGTCCAGCTCTTGGCTGATCTTTCAGTCGTGTTTTTGTTTTTTAATCTTTCTCTCTTTTGCCCCGTATTACCTTGAGCTCCATTGCTACACATCAAAAGGTATTCATAAATAAAGCGTATTCTTAATATTATAATTGCGAGATGGGCTTTTTTTCTGTCTTGCGCAGGGTTGAGCAACAAGTAACGAGGCAACCAAACACACAACAGAAGGCTATGCATCGTAATAAAGAACACGCACACACACACACACACACACACACACACACCATGTGCTAGACACCTCCTGCAGCAGGCTACAGAGTTGGTCCTAACCCGTGTGCTAGTGCTGTTCAGGTGGGGATCATTAATACCAACATACAGCAGGATTTAGTGCAGAGCCCTCAGACCGCTGCGGCCTGGAAGGACCGGGGTTTGATTTCCTTGTACCAATAAAGTGTGTTGAGTAAAGAAGTGCGGTGTGTTAATTATGTCCTGAGGACTTCCAGCCGCCCGTTAACGCGTGGAACCTGGGGGGGGGCTGGGTTACAGCCGTTCTGGGCCCGCCACCGCAGCGAGACAAGTGTGTGGTCAGTGGTCACCCTTGAAAAACACAGACGCACACACAAAAACATGCACACAGACGCACACACACAAACGCACACACGCGTGCACACATACACACAAAAATATGCACACAGACAGTTACGGGCACACGCACACACACACACACACAGACGCAGACACACACATACACACACACACACATGCACGCACACAGACGCACACAATCATGCGCACAGGCACACACACACAGACAGAAAAACATGCACAGACAGACACACACACACGCGCACACCCTTCTCCTGTTCCCTCCGCTGGCGCGGCGGCGCGGCGGCGGCTGAGCTCTGCTCATAATGGAGTCTTTCTTCTGCAGCTCGTCTGACATGAGGAGCCGGACTAAAGAGACGTGTTTTCTGTGACTCTGGCTTTTCCTGCGGACGGCAACAGCTGGCAGGGACCCGGCCCCCGGGCCCTCCGTACGCACGGAGGAGGGCCCTCGCGCTGTCGGGTTCACCGTGGGACTCAGAGGAACCCGCTCCACCTGAACCCACTCCAGTGAAGCGACCGCAGGCCGCCTGAGGAAGTTTTGGTCTGGTAACCGGAGGGCCGGCGGACACTCAATCTGTTGGTTCAGGATTAACGCAAAGGTAGGAGGTCGTCTCTCTGGAGTCGAGATGGACGTCTCCTGATGGACTCTTTAACGACCAGAGCAGAGCAGGGCTCTTCTCGGTCTGAGGCTGGCATGGTGCCGGTCATCAACTTGTGATATATACTCTTAAGACACGCATGAATCCATTACGACTCCTAAACTTCTAAACTATCGCTAGGATCTCTCGCCTGATTGCCTCGCATATTTTGCCCAAAACGGGATTCGAAGGGAAAGCAAACGAAGGCCGAGGAGTCAGGGTTATGGCATGGAGGGTGCCAGGGCAACAGGAAATCACAGAGCTCTCCTAATCAACGTCAATAAACTCTGCTCTAACATTTTGTCTAATAAGCAAAAATGAAAACCAAAAAAAGGGGGGTAACTCCACGAGACCGTAAGTCTCTCCACCCTGTCCAATCAAGCGGTGCTACCGATCTGTGTGTGTGTGTGTGTGTGTGTGTGTACTATTTTCATTTTGCCATAGCTTCACTTTTATCTAACCCATAATATGGTGTTATACTGACTATATCTGTGTATAACTAGCCTGATGTCCTGAGGCCTCACACACACACAATGTCTTACAATATAGGAGCACGAATCATACGTCTTGATCCAGCGGTAATGTTACATACTCACGTGACCCAATTTGAGCAGTGAAACAACAAATTTCTAGTAACCCGAGGAGTAGACAAATAAACATCATGTTTAGAGTAAATATTGTTTATCCGAGGGATTAACTACACAAACTTTCCATGGCCTCAGCAGTATGTGGAAGCGTTTAGGAAACCCACCGCAGAAAGTGCAGTGAAGTGGCCTGCTGACGCGAGCATCCCTTCAGCCCCCCCGCCCCAAACACAACTACAACGTTTATGTTTAAAGTTAAGTCTCCGCTTTGCAGAGTCGATCAGAATGAAGACTCCTTTACATGATAACGTTTCATTCCCCTTTTCTCAAAATAGGTAAGACCAAAGAATAACCAAAGCTTTAAATATACTCTCCCCCACAGCTACTTCAGTTACCATAGCAACCTTGAGAATAACTTTCATGGTCTTTGACATCATTATTTTTCATAACTGAAATAAGCCCTTTTTAAAATCGTTGCTCCTTCCTGAAGTCTGACAGCCCTTGACTGAAAGGGGCCATCTCTAAATAACGGCCCCCCAGTCTGGTTTTAATTAGCGGGGGGCCACCACTGGTGGACACCACTATCTGGTTCTGATGACTAATGAGTTCATCAGCGCTAGGAGTAAGTGTTTGCACCGGCGCGCGTGGTGAGGGAGATAATCGTGGTGGGGTCACATGAATTAAAAATGCACGCCCGCATTTAATTCCCATGGTTAATCAATCGTGTGTGTGTGTGCAATACTTAAATACGGGTATTAAACGTCTGCTACTGTTTGAAATGCCCCACAAAGTTGGAAGAGAGAAGAGGATACATTTCTGAGTCAACCACGCTATCTAAAAATAACCAGTAATCGTTATTTTAACGACTCGCATGTGATTAATGAAAGACATGAAGGCTGTGATGAAGATCAGGGAGCAGTGGAACAAGAGGCTGCCAAAAAGACCATGAGATGAATTCCAAAAAAGAGATCTTTGGCTCAGCTTCACTCAGAATAAAGCTTCTTAACACAATGGAAACTTCCTTACAAAAGGTTAAATCCTAATTAAAGAGAAAGGTCCAAAATTGAAGTCACTGGCATGGGTATGCATGCTAGTGATGGGTCGTTCGTGACCGAATAAGTTCGAATGAACGAATCTTTAACAAGAACGAACCGAACTAATTCTTCTCTCTCGTTCGTTCTCAGACTAAGACTCCTCCCAGACCCACTAGTCTCTGACTCGCTGTTCGTTCACTGAATGAGTGGTGAAGAGGGAAGAGGCTTAGGCCCCGTCCACACGGAGCCGAAACGGGCGAAAACGATCCGGTTTCGTTTTATGCGGTTCAGGAATATCTCCGTAAAGACGGAGTCATTGCGAAACCGCATAGATCTGTAGAAACGATGTAGTACACATTCCAGGCCCATCGGGGGCGCTGCTTCTGCTACACAAATCCAGAGAAGAAGAGGCGAGCATGCGCATAAAGGCTGCCCGTTGTTTACAAAGACGCCGCGGGCTTAAGAGTCATTGGCTGTGTCTCAATTCAGGGGACGCATCCTTCGACGGGCGATTGCGTCACTGCGACGTCAAGGCTGTCCCATTTCGAAGGCTCCTTCAAATGCGGCTGACAAATGCAGCCTTCTTTTCCCGGATTTGAAGGATACACCGGATGGATCCTCCACGGCCCAACGTATCCCATGATTCATTGCGCGTTGGATTTTTTCAGAAATGGCGTCAGAGAGCGGAAGCGGCATACATATCCAATGACAAAACTATGTAAAAACATTTTTTTTTATATTAAAATAAAGTTGGGACTATTTTAAATTTGTAACTTTATTGTCAAAATTTGTAACTTTATTGTTCGATAAAATATAACGTTAAACTAATTAACGTTATATTTTATATAATTATTATATAACCGAATCAGAATCAGAAAACTTTATTGATCCTCGGGGGCAAATTGTTTTGTTCCAGGTGCTCCGTACAAATAGAGATTACAAGCATAGAAGATTAGAAAAAATAGAAAATTATAAATAAAATACTGTAATGACCACAGGCGAGGTAGTGAGCGAAGAAAGTCCATAGGAGCTTTATTAGATTCCTCAAAAGGTCAGACAGGCGCAGCTCCACCGGAACACTCAACAACCGGAAACCCCCGGGACCCCCCTCTCAGAAGGCCCACCCCTTCCTCCCAAACCCTGTGACGCTACATTACCCCCCCTTCACAAAGTTCCTCGCCCCGAGGAATCACAGAAAAAACCCCCAACCCCCAACCCCCAAACATGACGTGCTTCAACCCCCCCCCCCACAGAACAACAGGCACAACGCTGAACAAAATTACTAAACTCATCCTACAGATAGCAAACAAAGTCTTTTAAGTGCCCTGGTGGCCCCCTGGGCCGTCGAGAACCCTCTCCCCGGGCCTCGGGTACAAAGGGAACGGGGTCTTCAGCACCTGGGAGGGGGCGGGGGGCAAAGGGTATCGGATACAGGGGAGGGCCGGTTATCCCCGCCAGCTGGGGTAAAGGCGTCCGACCGAGGCCCCGCCGGTGTCGCCGGGGGGGTAGGCTTTGAGGCGGCAGGGCGGCAGCGAGGGGCAACGGGACCCCCCTGGGCCAGTGGGGAGGCACCCCCTTGGTACGGAGCCAGTCTGTCTCTGTGTAGTGCCACCCTTCTTCCTTTAGGTGGTAGGTGCAACCGGTACACCACTTCACCCAGCCTCTCCAGAACTCGACAGGGGCCCACCCAAGGACTGTCCAGTTTAGGGCATCTCCCCTTCTTCCTTTGGGGATTGAACACCCAAACTAGCTCTCCCGCCTGGAAATGCCGGCCTTTGCTTTTTATGTCGTAATTCCTTTTCTGCCTCACCCCTGCCCTCTACTGTTGCTCCTGGCCAAATAGGTGGGCCGACTCCAGGCGATCTTGGAGTCTCCTGGCATACTCAGGGCCAGGGGAACAGTCTGGGGCATCCGGCGGACGACCGAATGCCAACTCCGCCGGGGTACGAAGCTCCCTTCCCAGCATGAGAAGGGAAGGCGTGCATGACGTAGACTCCTGCACGGCGGTGCGGCAAGCCATGAGAACCAGAGGAAGGTGGTTATCCCAGTCTCTCTGGTGCTGGGAGGTGAGGATGGCCAACTGTTGGCCCATGGTGCGGTGGAAGCGCTCCACCAGTCCATCACTCTGCGGCCTCTGGGGAGTGGTGCGGGTCTTGGGGATGCCCAGGCGCTCACACATAGCGGAGAACACCCGGGACTCAAAATTTCTCCCCTGGTCGCTATGCAATGTCTCTGGCACCCCAAAACGGCTGAACATGCCTTCCAACAGGGCGTCGGCCAAGGTCTCAGCTTCTTGATCGGGGATGGCATAGGCTTCGGGCCACTTGGAGAAGTAGTCGATGGCAGTGAGAACGAAGCGGTTGCCACGGTCCGAGCGGGGCAGCGGCCCCACCACATCCACCGCAACCCTCTCCATAGGCGCGCCCACCAGAAACTGCTGAAGGGGAGCATGTGAGCGCCCGGTGGGGCCCTTCCGTGCGGTGCAGGGGTCACACCGACGGCAAAAGTCCTCGACATCCCTCCGGGACCGGCCCCAGTAAAAACCCTGGCGTAGGCGTCGGAGTGTCTTAGCAACCCCAAAGTGCCCCGACCCTGCGGCTCCATGCATGGCCTCGAGCACAGCCCCCTGTAGGCCCTTGGGAACCACAACCTGCCACCTTTCTTCGCCCGTGGCCGGCTCCTTCCAGGCCTGCTGCAGCACGCCCCGGCAGAGGCGCAGAGCCCCGAACTTGGTCCACAGTCCCTTGACATCTCTGGAGAGGGCGGCCACCTCCTCCCACGGTGGTTTTCGCTGCACCTCCACCCACTGCAACACCGGCTGAAGGTCGGTATCCTGCTCCTGCTGCTTTCTCCAATCGCCTCCATCTATGGTCTCCAACCCTCGGCAGATGACCTCCAACTGCTGCACCGCGGCGCATCCCTCCTCCTCTGCCCGCAGCTCTCTCTCGCGGGCCTCCTTCCTCTCGCAGCAGCGACACCCCTCGGCAGCGCAGGGCCGCCGAGAGAGTGCGTCGGCGTTGGTGTGTCGGGCTCCAGCCCGGTGTTCCACTCGGAAGACGTAGGCCTGGAGTTCCTCCAACCACCTGGCCACCTGCCCTTCCGGCTCTTTGAAGGTCATGAGCCACTGGAGAGCAGAGTGGTCAGTCCTCACTGTAAAAGGCAGGCCGCAGAGGTAGTACCTGAAGTGACGGATGGAGAGCACTACGGCCAAGAGCTCTCTGCGGGTAACGCAGTAACGCCGCTCCGCCTTGTTAAAGGCCCGGCTAAAGTACGCCACCACTCTCTCTCCATCGGGCCCCACTTGGGAGAGCACCCCTCCCACCCCGACGCCACTAGCATCGGTGTCCAGCATGAACGGCAGCGAGGGGTCAGCTGGGGCCAACACGGGGGACTCGCTCAGGGCACGCTGAAGGCTGGTGAACACCCCCTGGCACTGCTCAGTCCACAGGAAAACACTGTCCTTTTGTAGCAGCCTGTAAAGAGGAGCAGCCAAGCATGAAAAACCCCGCACAAACTTCCGGTAATAGGAAGCCAGGCCCAGGAAGCTCTTGAGCTGCCTCTGATTAGCCGGGGTGGGCCAGTCTGCAACCGCCTGCACTTTCGCTTCCATTGTGCGGATGCCCTCCCCCCCCACTGTGTGCCCCAAGAACTGTACCTCTCTGCGCATGAAGTGACACTTATCTGGATGCAGCTTCAGGCCCGCTGCACGGATCCGTTCCAGCACCCGGCGCAGGGACTCGAGGGCGGAGTCAAAGGCACTGCCATGCGCCAAGATATCGTCCAGGTATACCAGGCACTGTTGGCGGGGGATGCCTGACAAAACCCGGTCCATCAGGCGGGCGAAGGTGGCTGGAGCGTTACACAGTCCAAAACTAAGGATTTGGAACTGCCACAAACCCCGGCCTGTGCAGAACGCTGTCTTGGGTCTTGCTTCTGGGGAGAGGGGCACCTGGTAGTACCCACTGCGAAGGTCCAAGGCAGAGAACCAGGACGATCCCGAGACTAAGTCCAGGGACTCGTCGATGCGCGGCAGCGGGTACGAATCTTTTTTGGTCACCCCATTCACCGGCCTGTAGTCCGGGCAGAGCCGCCAGGTGCCGTTCTTTTTGGGGACCATGACGACAGCGGACACCCAAGGACTGTCACAAGGCTCAATTACGCCTGCCTGCAGCATGTCCTCCACCGCTTGGTCACACGCCTCCTGACGTGCCAAAGGGAGACGACGCGGCCGACACTTGATAGGCCTGGCCTCCCCAGTGTCGATCTCGTGTAGCACCAAGGGAGTCCGGCCCACGTCATCCTCCCCCATAGCAAAACTGTCCTGGAACTCCAGCAGCAACTGCCACAACCGCTCCTGCTGCTGGTCGTCCAGCCCCTCCAGGTTCTTTAGCCATATCTCCCTCACGGTCGACGGCGACGCCCCCCCCTTAGTCGTCGTGACTGGGCCTGGGCTGCTTGGGGCACATAAGTCCTGGGAAAGGTTACGGACACCACGGGTAGGGGATCGCTGACTTCGGGCTCTACTGCACACACTGCCGCCGAGATGGAACCCACGGGCGGCCCCGAACCTGAGCCAGTGGGCAACAAAGCGATCACAGGCCCCCCTCGGAAGCTCACCGTGCCCCCGTCCAGATCGAGTTGGCAACCTGTGGCCTTCAAAAAGTCACAGCCCAGAATACATGGGTCCTGCACCGCTGCTACCCACACTGGGTGACGTACGTCCTTTCCCCCCACAGTCAATGTAAGTAACCCCGTACCTTTCATCGGGGCCAGCCCCCCTGTGGCCGTGCGCAGCTGCACGTCAGTGGGCTCCAACCGAATCCACTCCGAGCACACGTCTGGTCTGAGCACCGTCACTGATGAACCGGTATCCACCAGGGCCGAACACGGCACCCCCTCCACGGCGACAGGAACATAGCATGAATCCCCGTCACCGAGTCGACCCACCACCATCGCCGTCCTTGAAGCGTCGATGACGTCTGCTTCTGGGGGAAGTGGGTCTTGGCTCCCCCGCCTTTGCTGACGTGGCCCCTCCGTTTCTGGAACAGCTGGGGCGGGGGGAGCGGGGGAAGAACTGTTTACGGTCCGCACATCCCCCCCTGTGCGGGCCCTGTGGCGTTTCCCGGACCCACGCGTGTGGGGCAATCTCTGACCAAATGTCCGGGTTGGCCACAGCCCCAACAGGCTCTTTGGTCGGGACGCTGTCGAATGCGTGACGGCTGCAGTGATACAGCCCTTATCAGTTCCGTAATTTCTGTCGCCCACGCCGGCTTTTCCTCCGCCACCGGGCCCCGGGCTGCTCCCCCTGCCGGATAACTCCCTCTCGGGCCCCCCTCAGTGACCGCGCCCCACACAATTTCCCTCTCCACGGCCATCTCCAAAGCCGACTGAAGAGAAATTGGGTGCTGTAATTGCACTTGAACCCGCAGCTCCAGAGGAAGGAGGGCTCTGATGAACTGGTCCCGTGCCAACTCGCTCTGCACGCTGGGGGGCATGTGGGCGTATGCCCTACGTGTCAGGCTCTCAATGTCATTAGCCAACACCCTCAGCGACTCCCCCGGCTTCCTGCAGCGGTTACAAAGCTCATTACGAAGTAGCTCCGGCTTCACACATTGTCCAAACCGCCTCTGCAAGGCCCCCACTAAGGCTCCGTAATCCCGTCTCTCCCCCGGTGAAAGCAGCAGCAGGAACGACAACGCGTCGTCTGTGAGGCATAAAGCCAGCTGCAATGCTTTAGCCTCTACTGTCCATCCCCCAGCGTCAGCCAGCAGTTCAAATTGAGCATGAAACGCCTCCCAGTCAGACCTACCGGAGTACTTAGGCGTTTTAACCGAAACGGCGGCAACTGGGACATGGGGGGCGGCAACTGGAACATGGGTGCCGCCATGTCTGTTTACCTCCCGAGCCGCGTGCTCCCGCTCCGGGCGCGCGGGAAGAGAAGACAACCCTGCGTCGGCCGCCAGCTTCCTTGCAGCTTCTCTCAACCCCTCTCTGGCCTCTTGGGAAGCTCTGCGAAACTCCCCATATGCGTCCTCTGTCCATCCGAACGCACTAGTCTCCTGCTCCACCTCTTTCACTTTCGGAAAAGACATGACCGACGCGAACTGACCGACACACTGAAACTAACGCTGTAGCCCGACCGCGACGTAAATCCAAAGTAGCCCTCCACTTGGACGCACAACTCTCCACCCACTCCCGTCGTTTGTTCACTTCTGACACCAATGTAATGACCACAGGCGAGGTAGTGAGCGAAGAAAGTCCATAGGAGCTTTATTAGATTCCTCAAAAGGTCAGACAGGCGCAGCTCCACCGGAACACTCAACAACCGGAAACCCCCGGGACCCCCCTCTCAGAAGGCCCACCCCTTCCTCCCAAACCCTGTGACGCTACAATACAATAAAATGAAGAATAAAGTAGGTAGTGGACATCTAAGTGAAAGTGGACATCTCTTAGTGGGTTATATAAAACGGCTCCATATTTCTCCTCCGCCGTCCGGTTTCTATAATATGTCCATGGTTTGAACCGCAGCTGTTAGGGTTGCTAGGTGACAGGAGCGGCGAGTCATGCAAGGTAAAGGGTGTTAGATTAGATTTAGATTAGAAAGCTTTATTGTCATTATACAAAGTACAACGAAATGCAATGAGCAGCTCCTTAAAAGTGCAAACATAGTTATCGAATATATAATAATATATAAAAGTAATACATAATAAAAATAAATATATAATAAAAATAAATACAAATTTAAATACACAGTAAAACTTAAATACACAGTAAAGACCACAAACAGACAAACATCAGTGCAGATCTGAGTTTTCCAGACAGCTTTGGGAAAGAAGCTGTTCCTGAGTCTATTTGTTCTGGCATATGACTTGAAGCGCCTGCCAGAGGGCAACAGGTTGAAGAGATGGAAGCCGGGGTGGGTGGTGTCCTTCAGGATCCCTCTGGCCCTGCTGAGACAGCGGGGGCCGTAGATGGTGCTTAAGGAAGGCAGAGGGCAGCCAAGGATTTTCTGCACGACGTTTGCCACCCTCTGCAGTCTCTTCCTGTCTGCCTCCGTGCAGCTGGAGTGCCACACTGACACAGCGTAGGTCAGCAGGCTCTCGATGGTGGAGCGGAAGAAGGTCACCAGCAGCTGTGTGTTTAGATGCTCCCTCCTGAGCACCCTCAGAAAGTGTAGCCGCTGCTGGGCCTTCTTGACCAGCGCTGAGGTGTTGACCGACCAGGAGAGATCAGCAGAGATGTGGACTCCGAGGATTTTGAAGGACTGCACTCGCTCCACACCTTCACCGTTGATGTACAGGGGGGCAGGGGCGGCTCTGTTCCGTCGGAAGTCCAGGATGAGTTCCTTGGTCTGGGTGATGTTCAGTGTCAGGTAGTTAGATGAACACCACTCACTAAGTTTCAGGACCTCATCTCTGTAGGCCGCCTCGTTTCCCCCTGTTATAAGGCCCACCACCGTTGTGTCATCAGCGAATTTGACAATGATTGTTCTCTGGGTGGGTGGGACTGCAGTCAGATGTATAGAGGGAGTAGAGTAGTGGGCTCAGCACACAGCCCTGGGGAGAGCCAGTGCTGAGAGTGCGGGAGGAGGAGAGGTGAGGACCCAGTTTCACCTGCTGGGGTCGGTTGACCAGAAAGTCTTTTATCCAGGAGCAGGTGGGTGGTGGGAGCCCCAGGTTGATTAACTTGGGGATCAGAATGTCTGGTATTATTGTGTTAAAAGCTGAGCTGAAGTCAATGAAGAGCATCCTGACGTAGCTCCCCTCTTTCTCCAGGTGACTCAGCGCTGAGTGGAGAGCGATGGCTATTGCGTCGTCAGTGGATCTGTTAGTCCGGTATGCAAACTGGTGTGTGTCCAGGGTGGGGGGGGAGACAGGCTTTGATGTGTCTCAGAACCAGTTTCTGGAAGCACTTGGTGATGACTGGGGTGAGTGCTACGGGGCGGAAGTCATTAAGGCCGGTAGTGGGTGACTTTTTAGGGATTGGGATGATTGTGGCAGATTTCAAGCAGGATGGGATAACAGCTTGTTCCAGAGACAGGTTGAAAATGTCAGTGAAGACCTGTGATTGCTGGTTGGCACATGCCTTGAGCACCTTCCCTGGTACTCCATCTGGGCCTGCAGCCTTCCTGGGGTTAACTGCACTGAGCACCCGCCTCACGTCCTGTACCTCAAGAGTGAGTGGGGGGTGCTGGAGGCTGATGGGGGTTGTAGTGGTGGTTGGAGTGATGTGGCTGAGTGCTGTGTTTGAGACTCAAAGCGGGCAAAGAAGCTGTTCAACTCCTCTGCCAATGCCGCATATGAGTCCCCGGTTGTCACAGCACAGCCTCTGTAATTGGTGATGGTCTGTATGCTCTGCCACACCTGCCGGAGGTTGTTGAGCTGTTCCTCTATCCTCCTCTTGTGTTCTACTTTGGCACACCTAATACCTCTCCTCAGGTCGTCGCGAGCAGCGCTGTACAAGGCTCTGTCACCTGATCTGAAGGATGAGTCACGGGCCCGTTAACGGCTTGTTACGCAAACTTGAAATGCTCCTTAGGGCAGACCGTCTCATTTAAAAACGTTTTTTCGGCCTTCGGTCCGGCCTTCACGGTCTACGAAGGCCACACCTTCATAGACCACATCCTTCGAAGGATGCGTCCCCTGAATTGAGGCACAGCCATTGGCTAGAGGGTCGAGGGGTGGGGCGATGACGTCATGGTTTGCGGTTTCAGGCGTCCACACGAATCCTAACACGAAACCGCATAGGCCGGATAGATTTCAAACCACCTCCGAGGGTGGTTTCAGATCTGTGCGGTTTCGGGCAGCGGATTTGCCGGCTTCCACACAAGACTTATGCGGTTTCGCCAAAAAGTTGGCTTCGTGTGGACGGGGCCTTAGTGAAAGAGCGTAAGATAATACGTTTCAATATCAGTGGAATGGTAATTGCATGCTGTCTTTGTACTTTCTGTGTCATGCCAGATTCATCAAATATTTGAATGTCTCGTTTCTCTGTCTCATTCTTTCATGGTTCGTTCTCCAACCAGGACCCCCACCATCATTGCTAAATCAAGTCTTTTATCTTGCTTATATGTTAAACATCCAATAATCAACTACACCCCCCATCCCGCTGCGTTTGGTTAAATTTGTAATTTTGTGTTGATTGATGACCGACTTCCACGATATTTTGAGAATAAAAAGGGAGGAGCCGAGTCCGACTGACTGAGAACCGTGCATTCCATGATTCGATTCACCGCTACCGGAAACTCGACTGTTCGAATGAACAAACAAACGATTCTGAACGACTCTTCTTCGTGAACTGACCGACACGAACTGAATCAAGGAAAATAATCATTGAATCCATTGCATGCCTTCATTGTGTGTCTCCTATTCAGCGCGACAGATGACCTCTGGTGCACTGCTGCCATCTGGTGGTTTTCCACGCAACCACATGTTAGGAGCACTGTGACGTATAAATCACTAGCGTCATACCACTCCACTACACTGGCCGTTGAAACAACTCGAAAGCAGTTCATTTGTATCTAATGCAACCGTGACATTGTGACGGATGAAGATTAAATAAAGACACATAAGGACTTGACATGAAAGATTCATGACCACTCCTAATTCTGAACCATTATTTTAGCAAATAATGTTTTTAAATAAATTGTAGTACTCTAATCTGAATTCCTCAAGTGGGAATGTGAAAACCTTCTTATGCCATCAAACGCCAAAACTAGTCCCTGGGCCGCACCTTACCCTTAACCCTTAGTCTTCCCTTAACACCAGAATGTTGATATGTTTCTCAGCGACCGTTTGTACAGCAGGGTGTCCCCAAGGACGGATTAACATGACCACGGGCCCTGGACACAAACCAGCCATGGACCCCTACCAACACGCAAATACACGCACTAGCACACCGAATTTGGTCGCATATTATAACTCATGCAATCCACAATTACACACATTATAATGCAGAGCGCAGCCAGGAGAGAGAGAGAGAGAGAGAGAGAGAGAGAGAGAGAGAGAGAGAGAGAGAGAGAGAGAGAGAGAGAGAGAGAGATTATCTAACCCCGGGCTGCGGGCATGCATAGTCCCAGCCGCTCGTTTTAACGGCAGAACATGGAATCTGTCAGGTTAATATCATGAATTTAAAAGCACCTAATGACTTCCTTTAACGAATTTCGTTAGTTTAAAATATAAAGAATTCCACATCGTCAACTTGTTCTAGTCATTTTAACTGTGAAAATTGACCGTTGATCGAGGGTCCCCCCATTGGCCAGGGCCCTGGACATGTGCCCACTTTGCCCATGCGGTAATCCGTCATTGGGTGCCCCCCCCCCCCCCCGCGCTGATCGAGTCAAACAAGCGCATATCGTTCTCTGAGCCAGGACCCCCCAGAGCAGCCGGCGGCGTCGCCTTACCAGACACTTTCCCGCCACGCACAGTGCCGTTCCGTTGGCCCCGCAGGGTGCTCCGTCCGTCACGCGGTCGGACAGACGCACGTAGAACCGGAAGCCCAGCGCGCGGCAGTTCAGCTCACAGCCCTGCTCCCCAGGAACTGGGGAGGAAGAGGAGCAGGGAGGAAGAGGAGCAGGGAGGAAGAACATCAGTCATCAACGACTCACTGTGGAGCATGAGACCAGAGGTCATGTGACGCTGCTTTGTGGGCTTTAGGACATTAACCACTGAGGTACAGAATGAGAAGCGAATGGGATCTGACTTGATCATTATATTATTGTCTGCGTATGCAATATTATAGACAATATATAGTCTGTGTATGCATGTTCAAGATATTTTTTACATGTTTGGGACACTTTAATCTATTGGGTATAAACGGTAGGCTACAAACACAGTGAACCATTGAATAATAATAATAATAATAATAATAATAATAATAATAATAATATAACCGCAAGCAGTGATTAACAGGGTCAGAGCAAAATTAAAAGTCAAGAACACAATAATGCAAGATATATAAATATAACATATAATTGTCATATTTACGGGAAGATGTTCCACTTATAAACCTGAACTGCAGCCTCATTCACATGGTCAAAATGTCTATTGATAAGCACACAACATCCAGAAAACTCAAGGAATACATTTCTCAAGTCAATTAAGGGCTTTCTTCAAAGCATATACCTGAAAAATCTTTTCTTTTCTCAAATGGAACTAAATAAAACAAATTCTGTTCGATGATTTTTGTGAGGCTTGGTCTAAAGATTTTATGTGGCGATTTTGGTGTTTTTTTGATTATTTTCGTAGCCTGTGAATCTTTTTACCTTGTTTAGCTTTAATATGAAATTGTGGGAAAAGTAAACATTTATAAATGGTTTTATAAATGCATCTGATTCTAGAGATTAATATTCTGAAATAATTTTGAGTCCAATTTGGTGAGGAGAAATAAGCCTAATTCATGATTTTTTGATTTTTCACAAATTTAGGTTTATGGGTAGAGGGGGTTATTGGTAACCATACCTGAAAATTTCAAGAGTTTTCGACTTACGGTATAGGCTGCAGTATGACTTTTACAGAATTTGAGGGAAAAAAAAAACGTTACAGAAAGGGCACCAAGCAGCTTCGCTGCTCGGACCCCTAATAAAATTATATATATTATATGTATGTAATATAACAATACTAATAATACATTTAAAAAAAGTTTTAAAATCAGTTAGTTTAATTTGAGTAAAAAATATACATCTTGAGTTGTCGTGTGGAATATACTCATGCAGTAATAACTACAGACCATCTACAGACCAGCCACCAACTGTGATTCAGAAGGAAGCTGTTCTATAAAACATCCACTAAACCGCCCAGAGCATCAAACCGACTCTCACTTCCCAGCAGAACTCCTACGCTCTTCCCAAGGTAACCTCACCTACCCGCTCCTGAACCGCGACTCGATCACTTCAGTCCAATATTACTGAAACGAATTTCACCAACCGCTCGCCCTAACTCGGTACTAAGTAGATCCTCTCTCAGTGTTCCCCCTCGTGCATCAGATAGATGCACGAGATATTATACGCTCCCAGCAGGGAGCTCTTCTACAGATGTGCCATTGTTTGTTGAGGCCCCGTTCAGGACTCCAGTCGCGGACCGTCCAGCCAGTGTGAAGTAATCTCCCACATCTGCACAAACCATCACGGAGCAGCACGGGCTAAAAATACACAAACGCTCTTTTCTTTTGTTCGACATGAAATTAAGTCGGAAAACCGATGCTCTCGGAGAAATTGGCGTTTTTTCATTCTTTCGGAGGTGTTTTGACCATTGCTAGGATGCGGTGATACAGGGGGGGGGGGCAGGTGATCTTCCTCCCACACCTTCATGGATTCACTGTTATACTCGAGTGGGGGAACCGGTTCACTCAAACCATCCACATTGAGACATCATCCTCATCATCATCATCATCATCATCATCAAAGGCATCATAGGCATCGGGATCATTCGATTATTGAACAGGATCTGCTCTACAAAGATCCAGTACATTTTAGTGTGTGTACATCAATATCTAAACAGTGGAGGGTGCCTGCTGAACAGATGGGCGTGTGGGGGTCTGAGGGTCTGAGGGTCTTGGGGTCTGGGGGTCTTGGGGTCTGGGGTCCTACCTTCGCTGAAGGGCTCCCAGTCGTACAGTCGCCCCATGAAGGCCTGTCTGTTGTAGGAGGAGCACTGAGCTGCTCTGATGCTGGGGCTGGAGGGGGGGCAGGCCTGGGGAGAGAGCGCGCACACGCACACACACACACACACACACACACACACACACACATTCATAGACCATGAAGCACACGCACACACAGATATGGACGGACACACACACACACACACACACACTCATAGACCATGAAGCACACGCACACACAGATATGGACGGACACACACACACACACACACACACACACACACACAGTAAATACAGAGGTTCTTGGACAAACCACAAATAAATTCTAAGAGATAAAATTCATAAGCCATGCTTTGAGTGTGTGGGTGGTCACCTGCTCATTTGTTTTAATGAGACCACATGTTTTTAAAAGGAGCGCAGTAAGATTCCAGCATTTTTTTGTGAATCTGACCAATATCCAGGTGTCCTTACAAGACACACGAGACGCCCGCTGGCTGTGAGGATGTCAGCATCTACACACTGAGACCTTAATGGGCTGCTGCTCAACACCTCTGTCTTACAGAGGACCTTCTAGACCAGGTCCTACTGCATCTGACCCATCAACGGGGTGCATTTCACGAAGACCACCTCAACAGAGGTCTCTCAACATGACCAAATCCAATAAGCACCGCTAAATTAACAAACCTCAACCCTAAGACTCTTCAGTGAATGTGGATTAAAAACAAAAGGTGAATGAATGAGACCGGGCAGGACATCCTGACCCTTTCACTTCTGCGGTCATCCTTCTGAACCACAGATCAATAATCACAGATCAATAATCAAATCCTCCAGAATCACAGAACAATAATCACATCCTCCAGAACCACCGATCATAATCACATCCTTCAGAATCACAGATCAATAATCACATCCTCCAGAACCACAGATCTATAATCACAGATCAGTAATCACATCCCCCAGAATCACAGATTAATAATCACAGATCAGCAATCACATCCTTCAGAACCACAGACCAAAAACCACAGATCAATAATCACGTTGTTGTTGCATATCCTGAAGCGGACGTTCTCCCCGGTGCAGGCGGAGGCGTCCAGGGGTTCATAGGGCCTCTCCGGGGGCCCATGGGACCCAGAGGCCTGGGGCCCCGGCCCGGGCTGCTGGTAGGCCGAGCCGGGCTGGTAGAGGGGCGCCCAGACCGGGGACGCCTTGGGGCGGGGCCCCCGGGGGCCCGGGTAGGTCCGGCCTGGGAGGTGGTGCTGATGCTGCGGGCGCTGGGGCCCGCTGGAGGAGGAGGGGAAGGGGTCCCAGCTGTTTGGCCTGTGACCCCCGTGGGGTTGGGGCGGGGGGTGCTGGAAGGACTGGGACGGGGGGGAGCGCCTGTATCTCTGAGAGGGGGATCCCCCCAGTCGGGGCCCGGTCTCCGTGGCGGGCGGGGGCCCGGCCCGGACCCGGCCGTATCCGTACTGCCCCGGGGAGAAGAGTCCCGTCCTGGGGACACACGGGGGGTCAGCTCGTTACCATCAGCACCGGCGGTCACTTAGCAACACACAGCACAGAAAGAAGCACTCCACAGAGTTATTGTTGAAGTTAAAGGAGTCGGAGCCGTCTGTCAGCTGGATCCGGAGCACAATAAGACAATCCAGCCCCTCTGATTGGTCCGCTGCCGGGGGGGACGCAGCTATTGTTTGAAGTCTTGGTGGTCCGTCTGAGAACCAGTGCGAGCCCGGAGCCTGGACTCCATAACTAGAGGGGCGACGCGACGGGCCGTAGTCCCTCTGAGACTGTGCTGCTCTGCTAGACTACCTCCACACATGTGGGCGTGGGCGGCATGTGGCTCAGGAGGTGGAGCGGGTCGGCTGCTATCTGGAAGGTGGCTTGTTCGAACCCCGGCTCCTCCTAGCTGTCGAAGTGTCCCTCAGCAAGACGCCAAACCCTCACCCTAAGTGCTCCCGACGAGCTGGCTGTTGCATTGGTTGATGTTATTTGTAGGTCAATATTGTAAATCTTTGGGTTGCCACAGGTTAGGAAAGCTATATAAAAGATAAATAATGCATTCCATTTACCATTTGATTGTAAATAAATAAAGTCCTCTACTCAACCCTTGCATCAGTTCTTATCATTTGAGAGAAGTCTTCCTCCATAACATAGTTCTCTCTTCCCTTCAGCCCGTCAGCAGGCTGGGCTCCTGTGGACAGGAGCTCGGTTTCTTGTTAAAACAACTTCTGGGAACTAGGTTGCGTCTCTGGAGGCTTGGAGTAGGCAGTAATAAATCATTTTTCATTAAGAGTCGGTAAGTCTCGTCCCTGCTGTAGTGTCTGCAGGCGAGGTTACACTCAACTACAAATATTTGACGAACTTAAAGATTGAAAAGCAAGAGCTGAACATAATCCTCTGAGAGCAGAAACTGTTTTGTGTTTCAGTCTGTGACATGAGTGCACTTGCAGATCTCTCTTTTGGGGTTTCCAACATTTAGCTTTCATCTGAACATCGTTCACCTCCCTGAATATCACTTCACAGTACATGGAGAACAGCGTTCCACGCAGCCTTAAGGGGGTGATGTTATGCCACCAGGTGTGAGTGTGATTAGTCATTACAAGCCGTTTAAGAATCTGCCTTTTCTTTTGCTTTAGTGACATCACAAGTGGGCCTGTCCACCTAAATGCATGATGGATAGATAGGCAACGTTTTCTAAAGTCCACTAGGCTGGTAGACCTCGTAGATCATCTAGGACATGGCCACTTGTGATGTCACTTAAACACAGGAAAAGGCAGATTTTTCTGTGGCTTGTGGTGACCAATCACACCCACACCTGATGGCCCAATATCATCCCTTTAGGATTGAATGGATGACGACCGGCCCTCTGTAGCTTCCTGCTAGGTCCACATGGTGCTCGGTTGAGGACCAGGTCTGGTCTCTCGTGTAAAAAGGTTGACTTTACCTTTTTTAAGTGGACTTTGTGCAAGGTTTTCCCACCTTTCACAAGTCTGTCCGTAAAATAGCCACTCACATGTTTTTACGGACATGACCGTTCATGATCAGTCCTTACGGCAGCAACCCGGGTTTGATTCCTGCCCGTGGTCCTTTGCTGAATGTCCTCCCCTCTCTCCCCCATACCTTCCTGTCTAACTCACTTTATCTTCATGAATAAAGCATAGAAATGCAATAAATAATATTGTTTTATCATTACATGTCAGAAAGTCTAAGGACACATTACATGATGGATTTGAGACAACTCTTAAACAGTTTCCATACCTGCGTTCTGCGGGCCGGTACTCCCCCCCCCTCCCCTGGATCCGGACCCCCCCCGCTGGGAGACTGCTACCGTTGGTGTGGGGCCGGGCCCCCGGGTCCTGCCCCCCCGCCCCCGGCTGCAGGGCCGAGACCACGTAGCGGGAGTCCTGGACCCGCCCCCCAGCGCCGCCGCCGCCAGCGCCGCCGCCGGGTCTCCGGGAGTCCAGCGAGGGTCTGAGGGGGGGGGGCCGCGTAGACCGGCAGGCAGGGTCGGCTCTGCTCCTGCACCCCTCTGCCGCAGGTCCTTGAGCAAGGCGCCAGGGCTCCCCAGGCTCCCCAGGAGCCCTGAGCTCCTCCGTGGCCCCGAGCCGCTGCCGCCACCGCCTCCTGTGGGGGTTCCCTCCCCTTGGGGCCCTGCGAGGAGAGGCAGGGGTTAACACCACCGGCGGGAGTCCCGACAACACAAGCCCAGCGGCGGAGAGACAAAGGAGGGGGACGGAGGAGGAGCTGCAGGGAGAGCAGAGGCCGAGAGACGGCATCCGGACCTCCTGGAAGCCTCCTGCACTGACCTCATCCCGGTAACAGCACCCCCCTGCCCGCTCCCTCCCTGTTGATGAAGCGGACCTCTGTTCCCGCTGGGAAAGCCCCCCCCCCCCCCCCCCCGGTGGATACCTGCACTCCCCCCTATTGACTCGGCCCCTGAGAAAGACTTTTCCACGTATTAGTGGCAATCAGTGCGGCGCTGCTGCTGTGACGCTGACAGCCTGCCAGGCCCTCGCCGCCTGCCAACCCGTCCTCAGGACCACGTGGTGCAGCCATGGAAATCTCACTCTTCAAGGAGCACTTTGTCTCCGTCCCGCTCCCCCCCCCCCCCCCCCCGCGCCCGGCGTCCACATGGGACGCTCGGCGGCCTCCGACCCGCGGGACGATGGGGAGGGAATACAGAAAAGCAGGCTGTCAATCAACGACGTGCTGCCTTTCACACCGGCCTCGAACCCTCCACCCCTGCCCCCCCCAAATCCTCCACCTCTCTACACCGCACACCCCTACTCCCCCCCCCGAAATCCTCCACCTCCTTAACTCCCACCTCCCTGCCTCCTCCCCCACGCCTTGAGCCTTTGTAATGCTACACCGCTGTCTCTGAAGGGGTCGTCCCGGGGTCACACAGCTGGACCTCCTGTGACAAAGCATTCCCCCCCACCCCCCTGCCCCGAACCCCACCAGCTCCTCTAGATGGGCAGGGAGCCCTGCAGCAATCGGCCCGCCCCGGAGGTCCGTGGCCATTGGCCGACCCACGCGTCAGTCGGCCTGATTCCCTGTCTTGGCTGGCACTGTTGAGATCTTGGCTGCCGCTGGCTAAAACCGTCTCCCCTTTGTTCCAGCGCTCAGAGCACCGTTTGGATTTCATTAGTGTGAGGGGGGGACGTTTAGCTGGAGAGGCGATCTGGGCGACAGCAAGCTGAACTCCATCGGGTTCCCACCCCGACTCAGGGTCCCTCTCTCTCCCTCTCTGACAGCAGAGATCCTCCAGCCTCAGCTGTCGACAACGCCTCAACACGACCACCTCCCAGACAACACGCCTCACAGGCCACGCATTAGAGAGGAGCCCGGACACTCCTCTGATCCCGTCCGTGTTCCAGAGAGCGGGCACGTCCTCCGCAGAGCGGGAGCGCTACAGGACACGACCGTGCACGCCATCTTCAGGGATCCACATTCCTCTGCTCCGTGCCAACCTCCGGCGAGCCGGGCAGCGGCAGGCAGCACAGCGCTAAGATCCAAACACGGGCAGCAGACATGGGCGGGAGGGTCTGGGGGCTGTGCGTGAGCGTATGGATGTCAACATGCAGAGGGATGGGTCTGTCTGCGGGGGCGGGCGTCTTGGCTGCTCACCCGTCTGTTGCCGGCAGGGGGCTGGCAGGACGCGAGGTCCGGGCAGTAGAGCAGCAGCAGCAGTGGAGCGAGTCTGGAAGACACACAGGCTGGTTCAGTGGTCTGGAGGGAAACGGTTTAGGGAGTGGAGGAGAGAGAGAATGAATGGAAGAACAACAGAACGAAAGATAGAATGAAGGAAGGAACGATTCAATTCAGAAATGCATGATTGGAAGAAAGAGAGAGAAAGGAAAATGAAAGAAAGAAAGAATTCATTGATAAATGCATGATTGAAAGAAAGAATGAAAGAACGAAAGAACAAAAGAAAGAGAGAAAGAAAGAAAGAAAGAAAGAAAGAAAGAAAGAAAGAAAGAAAGAAAGAAAGAAAGGAGAGAGTGAGAGAAAGGAAGAAATGAAGAGTGAAAGAATAAATTAATGAATGCATGATTGAAAGAAGGAAAGAAAGAGAGAAAGATAGCCAGAGACAGGCGCTTCAAGCTAATCTTTAAGTGACCGTTCCAGTCGACTTCACCTCAGGATCCAGACACAAGCCTCCCTCATCGCTCCTGGGCTCCGGCCGTTAAGAGACTCTGGGGAATAGACCGGGTTATAATGAACGCTCAGGGGGGGTTCTGTCTGTCAGACACATGTCCTGTCTCTGTCCTGGTTAACAGCAGGAGACACAGACTCAGGGGAAATAACTGACGGCTGCCCCACTTGACCTTGTGTGTTAACCTATGACCCACACACCCCTTAACCCAGAGCATGCCCCTAACGCTCTCTTCAGGGACACGTTTACATTTACACATTTAGGGCGTTAAGCAGACGCTTTTATCCAAAGCAACATACAATAAAACATTTGTCAGAAGAAACAGAAACAACAATATATCTCTGTCGGTGCAGTAAGGTTATTCATAGAACCAAGTGCTGCGCTAACAACCACTAGTTAAACTTTTCCCCGTATACATCAGAGATATCTAGGATAAGACACTACTCATTGCTAAGTGCTATTTTTTAAGGGGGGGGGAAGCTATGCAGAGTCAAGGTGAACTCTGAACATAGGGTCAGAGGTCATTTCCAATGCATGCTTTTAATTAAATTCCCCGTTATTGCTATTAAAAATGGCAATTTACTTAAAGGAATAAACATAAAATGCCACTAAAGAATCCAACATAATGTGAAAGAAAATAGTAAATGTATAGTATGATGCGTTCAGCCAACATTAAAAAACTATAAACAATTAAGTAGAGCTTGACTTTCAACTCGACTCTAAACTCGCTCAATTGTTACATACTAACTTTATTCGACTCCAATAAATATTAAGCGAGTTGAACAAAACTTTGCCAGTTAAACATTCTGCTCTTACCAGATGTTACCTTTGGCCAGTAATGTCGTCCGATCAGGTCAAATACGGCGACATCCACAGTAGTAGTAGTAGTAGTAGTAGTAGTAGTAGTAGTAGTAGTAGTAGTAGTAGTAGTATAGAAGTTATCCTCCTTTACTGCGGTGTTCAGAGATAAGTATCCTCATATCTCCGCAGAAACATGAATCCAGGTGAGTTCAGATTGCACTAATTGACATCCACAGAATTCACATACAGCCGCAGATAATCCAGACGCTTAAGCCCCGCTGTGTCGTCCTGGTCATAACATTTGTTCTGCCACTTACTACCACTTTGAACGCGCGGTGACAGCGTCTGCGATAAGTGATCTGGATCTGCTGCAGAGACAGGAGCTGCAGTCCAGCAGGAGCAGGAACAGCGCCCCCTGTCGCTCAGGCAGAGGGATGGGACGACTGACGAAAGTATAGAAAAGTATAGAAATTATAGATAGATAGATAGATAGATAGATAGATGGATAGTTGGATGGATGGATGGATGGATAGATAGATAGATAGATAGATAGATAGATAGATAGATAGATAGATAGATAGATAGATAGATAGATAGATAGATAGATAGATAGATAGATAGATAGATAGATAGATAATGTTTTAAAATAAAAGATAATATTTATCATATTTTATTAAAACAATGTGATATATTTCTATGTGGAAAAATAAGAGCCGTAACTTAATTTCAATTTGAAATTTTAATTAATTTATATTAATTAAACTTCTTTCTGCTGTCACAGTGATCCTGTTCTCTACTTTCTCCTCACATCAGATGCGCTTAACTCATCTCCCTAAAGCGTGCTGCTCCCTGACCACACACCAGAGTTGCTGTTGCGTGCAGCCCACACTGGCTCTGTGTGTGTGTGTTTGTATGTATTGTGTGTAAAGGCTTTTAACAGCTGACCCTCTAACAGTTGTAGGGTGTCATGCAGGAACAACACACAAACACACAAAACCACAGGAAGAGCACGGCAACAAAGGAGGTGCTTTGTCAAAGTCTTGACACTAGTGGTCACTAATCCTGGTGTAAGCAGAAACTACAATGTTGAAGCCCTTCATCCTATATGTTGATGCCTGTCTCCCTTTGTCTCTCCTCCGCTCCCCTCCCTCTCTCTCTCTCTCTCTCTCTCTCTCTCTCTCTCTCTCTCTCTCTCTCTCTATCTCTCTCTCTTTTTTTCTCTCTCTCTCCCCTCTCTCTCTCTCATCATCATCTAACCCATTCACCCATCTCTCCATCAGACCTCATCATGTCTATGCTTTGGAGGAATTCCTCTTTATCTGCAGAGTCTCCGAGCCGCGGTCATGGGTGAGCGAGCCCCCGCCCAATTACAGCAGCGATAATGAACCTCTGTTCTGGATCGCCCGTTCAGAGGGCGAGAGACCAGACCGCGACCGGAAGGCCACCCCACTCCGTCCTCAAATAACAGGCCGCAGACGCACACATGGCCCGTCTCAAGATATCTGGTCTCCAGCTATGTCCGTAGCCATGAGGTCAGCGAGGTCCGGACCTTGATGACCTCAGAGAGATAACAAAAAAATATCTAAACTAAATAACTATATACAAAATCAGTGGTTGAGAGAAGAGTAAATGCTTAATTCCCCCCAGAAGATACTGAGAGATGTTGAAACATTGTTGAGCGAAAAGTGTTGATGTTGAGCGGAAAGTGAGTCTTTGTGTGTTTTCGTTTCATTGCAGAATTCTGCCAGATGGAAAAAGCTAAGCTGAGTGACAACAAGGCCCTCAACAAGCATCACTGGAGATCAATAACTCTCGGGAAGCTTCAAGCAAACTGTATAGAATATGATATAACTTGTGGAGACAAGGCTATTCCTCCAGCTAGGAACCTCCACCTCCAACCTAATTATGTAACAGTGCTGACCAGAATACCTGAAAAAACATATTTTTTCTTTAAGTATTTGGGCACACTTATTTGCATTCACCAGATTCTTGTTATGTTTCTGATTCTGGTGAAGAGACTCTTTGTCCAGAGAGATGTCTCTTTATGGGATCGGCTCATCATCGTGAAGCATGTGACTCACTCGGTAGAAGCTGACAGAGGTGGAACAAGGCCAGTCAAATTTGCATAACCGTACAGATGATCATGTTTTCTCTATGGAAGAATCTCAGTGCATCACTCTGCAGGTCTGCGAGACGACTTCCTGCATTATACTTTTTTCACGGAAAACCCATCAAGACATAAATGTATGGCCTGTTAAGCCCTTTAAGTCTGTAATTGGGATTAAGGGCTATACAAATAAAATGTCATTGAATTGAATTGTGTTCCTAGTATGTTATGAATCATGAGCGGGTGAAAAGTGCTTCAAACTCAACGCATCACCCACGGACATAATGAACCTCTGCTGAACGCAAAGGATTCATTAAAAACTAAACGGGGGGTTGAGGTTCTCTCGAGCAAGGTATTAGCCACGCTTGAGCACACTTGTGCAGATCCTAGTCGCAATTTGGGTATAGACACACAACAGTGAGATAGTTGGCCTGTGGGCAGCCATAGCTCTCTGTTGAATAAATATTAAACATGAAGCTTTTGTGTGGCTGACATCTTCTCTCCTGGGTTTGCTGATGAGGCAGTGCGTTGAGTTGTTACTGCCTTTATCAACAGAAACAATCAGGCGAGAAGCTCCGTGTTCAAGACTGTCAGCCTGGGCTGGTCCTGAAACATGTCCTAAGGGCCTGCTACCCGGGCTCTTTCTAAAGGGCTTTCATGCATTGCTTGCCACATAGTTCACTGACAGTGTGTCCTGCACAGAGCGAGCTCCTACAACGGGAAGGAAGAGGGAATCAAACCCTGTTTAAATTACTCATTATCCCAGTGGGGCATGTAACGCTGTGAACGTGGTTTTTAGACTCAAGACTCAGAGTTAACCTAGACCTCCCCCCCCCCCCCCCGCTGGCACGTCCTGGCACTTAGATAGTACTTAGCATGGTGTAGCGTTTTATCCTAGCTACCTTTCTTGCATATGGGGAATGGGTTAACCTAGTGATTGTTAGTGCTTGGCACATGGTTCTATGAACATCCGTCGGCTAAATGTAAATGTTAATGTTAATGTAAACGTAATATGTTAGGATTTGTCTTTGTGACGGTCAGGAGCTGTTCCTTCTCTCTTGATTTCCTGATTTCACGGCTCAGGTCTCGGCATCGGGATGGCGTTTGGCACACGAACACCACACGTCTGCTTTGGTGGGATTAGGTTGACTCTGATTCAACAAGTTCCCTGAGGGAGCCGATGCCAACATGAAATGTATACCAGCAGAACCGTTTCCCAGGCAACAGGAGTTAAAATACAACAAAGCATGTCAATGTGTTTACTCCCCCTCTGTGCCAGACGTCCCTTCAAGGCAAACCCATGTGTGTGTCTCTTTTTCTGGCCCAGATACCAGATTAAAGAATACATTTGTATCAGAACAGGTTTGAATTTCAGGATGTTCATTGAACGGTTTTCAAAGAGGATCAGAATAGATCAGTCCCTTATGGACTTTGTCTGAACACATGATCCAGGAACAAAACTAATGGGTGGGATAACACTTACATTTTTCCCTTTGTTTGGATTAAATAGTTTGTGGCATTGACTGAACATTCTCATTCACAGAGGAGTAATATGTGGCTACCTGCACTCTGAGAGCATTCCACTCTCACCACACTGCCACAGAACCACAGGCTCTCGATGTTATCACCATCAGCAGCCGTTAACTGCAGCTCTTCGAACAGACTGGTTCACTCCTGGGAACAGGGAGTAGGATTTTGTCATCAGGACCTCTTCAGTGGTGATAGTGGTCTAGAGGAGCAAGTGATCTACATAGTCCTGAAGGTAATTTCCTCTACCTCCTGAAAACTTCCCCATGAAACATTGAGTCAACTTGACTGATCGGTTACATTGAAAATACTGTGAATACTGTTTCTGCAAAACGACTCACCTCAGAGTCTTTACTGTTAAATCTTCTCTCTGCTAGTATAAATAGGGAACACAATTTCCTGCATCTCAAGTTGTCGACTCCTGATGTTTTTGATGTGTGTTCGCTTCCTTTTGAAGGTGGGGGAAAACACCCACTTTGTACTCCTTTTTAAATTCCTATTTCAAACTTCATCTTTAAACAGTAAAAGCACTTGAACCCAAATACCGTTTAATAGAGAACACGTTCTTCAGGCTCCAGAACAGGGTTGAGGAGAACAAGGTGGAGAACGGAGGAGAGCTGCAGAGCCTCAGGGGGCATTCCAGGCCTGGGCTCCACACCCAACCAGAGGACCCTCATGGTTCCTCCCAGTGCAGAGCATGGAACCAGCATGTAGGTTACCCCCCTGCCCGACCTACACCACCACCACCACCACCACCTCCACCACCACCTCCATCACCGCTCTCCGCGGGCCTCCTTGCTCTGTGAGGTGTGAATAAGGTTGCGGCTCCGGCGTGACATCCTGTCAGAAGACGTTTGCTCGAAAGAGCGAAAACGATGAGTTGAAACCAACACGGATGCTCTGCATTCACAGCATTCAAAGGTTCGCAATCGCACTCGGTTCAACTCATCAGGCCTGACAGCAGCTGAATGCAGGACCGTGTACAGGGATGAGCTAAAGGGATATCTCACCTGTTCCGTTACCATTTGAAAGGAGAGCGTTAAACCAATTAACCAACAGACATTTCAATTCATCCACCAATGAAAGCCCTGCTCTAGTCACTTGTTATCATCTTTAAGGGAGAGCAGATAATCACATGTGACAGGGAATACTTTAATCCTAAATACATACAGAAAATCACACAAAGAGGTAATCAAAGAAAAAAAAAAAAAAAGGATATAGGAGCTATAGGTCCTGTCGTCAGGCAGAGGGAGTGAGAGACATGTGGGGGAATGAGAGACGAGGGAGGGGAATGGAGAGATGTGGGGGGGTGAGTTAAGACACGGAGCAGTGATGTTAGTCTCAGGGGAGGGGGGGACAGGACAGGGGAAACGATGGTGTAAAACTTGGTCCCTCTCTGAAGGCTTCTCAGGTGCATGAGGGGTTGCAGAGCACCAGAAACAGGACAGGAATCAAAGCGTAGATGACGGTCGGTTTCTTTGTGTGAGGACGTACATTCAGACAAGACGTGCACGCTGGGCGGTCTTCAGAACATTCTCTCTGCTACCATCTCCAGGCTCCGGCCGCAAATACACAAGCGGAGATAATCCTCTGCTTCCAGAGACGTGATTGGCTAATGAGTGACCACATGACGACGTGTTTCGGTCCGGATAACATTGGCAAGCACGACTTATTCTTGAATGCCTGTTTGCTTTGTGTTTGGTGTTGTGTATGTGTGTGCATGCCTTGGGTTGTCTCTGTGTTTGTGTATGTTGGTCGGTGTGTGTGTGTCTGTGTTTGTGTGTGTTACAGTCGTTATGTGTGTGTGTGTGTGTGTCCCTCTGTGTGTGTGTGTGTGTATGTGTGTGTCTTTCTGTGTCTGTGTGTGTGTCTCTCTGTGTTGTTTGTGTATGTTACAGTCAGTGTGTGTGTTGTGTGTGTGTGTGTGTCCCTCCGTGTGTGTGTGTGTGTCTCTCTGTGTTGATGTATGGCTCCACATGGCCGGCCCCATTCACTTGCTGTGGGACAGTCTGAGGAGGCAGGCCTGGCGGTAGGACGGCCGGTCCCTCATGTCCAACACGCAGTCCCTCACCATCTCCACAAACAGGGAGGGCCACAGCTTGTGCAGGGCCTCTCCCTTCAGGTGGGTGTCGGACGCCCGCTGGACCAGCTCCTGCAGGTACTGCTGGGTGTTGGCGGCACGCTCCGACGGCTCCACAGCGCCCTCCTGAGGGCAAGAGCGAAACCACACGTTAGCAAACCACTCAGACCCTGACGAGAGCCTCCTCTAATGAGCTGCAATGAGAACGAACGTATCTGGTGAAGGTGTCGAGGGTGCTTGGTGTTTAGGTTGTGATTTGGTGGTGTTTGAGTGGTGACTGGCTGATGTTAAGGTGGTGAGTGGTGGTGTTTGGGTGGTGTTTGGGTGGTTTTTGGTTGGTGATTGAGTGGTGTTTGGTTGGAGATTGGGTGCGGTTTGGGTGGTGTGTGGCCGGGGGTTCGGCGGTGTTTGAGTGGTGTTTAGGTTGTGCTTGGGTGTTGTTTAGGTGGTGTTTAGGCAGTCTTTGGGTGGTGATTGGGTGGTGTTTAGGTGGTGTTTGGGTGGTGTTTAGGCATGCGTGGCGTGACGGACCTCGGAGCTGTCGCTGGCGCCGTCCCGACATGGGTAGTTGAACAGCGCCCGGCTAAGCCCCTCCCCCAGCAGCTTCCCGTTCTCCTTCAGCTCCTCTGGGCTCTGGCCCGGCCGCCGGCCACGCCCCTCCAGGTGGAACTGCAGCTGCCGCTTCCTGCCAGGGGGGGAGGGGCCAAGGTGGTGGAGCAATGAGGAGAGAGAGAGAGAGAGGAAGAACAGGGAAGAGTCGAGGAAAAGAGAGAGCGAGAGAGAGAGTCACAGACAAAGAAAGGGAGAGAGTGAGAGTCGGGGGGGGGGGTGATGGATGGAGATTAGAGAGCACATTCATGAAAAACGAGGCCACACAACGCTGGCTCTTCAGACGTCTGTAATAACCGCACCGGATTACCGGGGCACAAAAGTATTTCCCAGAAAACAAAACACAATCAGACTTTAATTGCGTTCATTCCTCCTCCAGCAGGACGCAGGGATCCTGCCCGGACGGATTGGAGGAGCGGTGGGTTGGAGACACCGCAGCAGCACGCCTGAACGCCACATCGGGTGTGCAGACGGACACGACGACAGCCGGCCCGCTGCCAAATAAACTCTTTACACACTCTAGTGTTTATGTTGTTCTAGCAGCTAATGTCTGTTTGTGAGTGCCTGTGTGTGCGCGGGCCTGTGATGTGTTTGTGTGTGTGTCTGCAAGAATGGGTGCACGCGCCTGTGTGTCTCTGTGTGTGGACGCATGTGTGTGCGGGGGTCTGTGTCTGTGCATGTGTTTATTTGCATGGAATGCGTGTGCACGCCTGTGTGTGTTTGTGTGTTGGCGCATGTGTGTGTGTGTTTGTGTAGGTCCATACATGCGTGTGTGTGTGTGTGTGTTTGTCTGTTTTCCTCAGCAGGTCTCCTCTCGAAGCGCGGTAACGGGTCTAGGGGTCTTGGGGTCTGGGTCTGGGGGTGTAGGGGTCTTGGGGTCTGGGGGGCGTCAGAGGAGCGGATGGAACGAAGGACATGAGGAGACAGCGTTGTCTCGCTTTGGCTCAGCTCTGTGTTTGTGTGTGCGTGTGCTTGCATGTGCGTGCTGCATGCGTATGCGTGTGTGTGCGTAAGAAGAAGAAGAGAGTGCGGAAATGAGACAGGAATGAGTGGAAACACTAAGAAAGGATGTGAATGGAGGATAGCATGTCGGTTTTGTATGTGTGTACATGTACGGGTGTGTGTGTGTGTGTGCATGTGTGTGTTGGTACATGTGTGGGCGTGTGCATATGTTTGTGTGTACATGTGTGGGCGTGTGCATATGTTTGTGTGTACAGGGAGATGTGCGCAGGGGACACAACTCTGTCGTTTTGTTTGGGCCACGGAGAGGGGCCCCAGAGAGGGGCCACGGAGCCGTGCTGCCTGGGCTCTTGTTTACTCCTGCTGATTATCCGTCATTATGGTTCGTTGTCATTAATGCAGAGAAGGGATCACTTTACTGCAGTGTGTCCGAGACACGACCGCTCTCAGGCCAGAGCTTCTCTTTCTCCTGAACTCTGAATACACAAAGTGTCTATGAGGGGAGAAAAACGCTGTTTTAATGATTTAACACTATTATGTAATTATAGTATAATTACATACACACAGTAGTTTGTAATTATACTATAATCACATCATACCAATAAATGTAATTCTACCTTTTAAATATTAAGACGCAAGTGTGTGTGTGTGTGTGTGTGTGTGTGTGTGTGTGTGTGTGTGTATGGGTGTGTTTCTGTGTGTCTGTGTGTTTGTGTGGGTGTGTGTGTGTGCGTTTACTGGTGCGTGTTGTCACATCAGCGTTTGAGCAAGAGTTTGCGTGCTTGCGTACGTGTGTGCATGCGTGCGTGCGTCTGTGTGTGCGTCTGTGCGTGCGTGTGTGTGAGAGTAGACAGCTCCTCAGTGTTCTCTCCTGTCTGTCGAGGCTGTGACAGGCGGCCTCTGAGTGACGTTCTAAGTGCTTTTGGAGTCAGAGAGGAATGCCTTCCACACCCATATCCTGACACACATCAGGACTAGCACCCGGAACATGTGGGCCACGTGTTGTGTTGCTCCCGCTCACACACACACACACAAATGCACGCACACACACACAAACGTGCGCACACACGCACACACCACACATGCACACATTACAAGAACAAACACGTACACACGCCACACACTCACACACGCACGCACCCAAGCACACACGCACGCACGCACGCACGCACGCACACACGCACACACGCACGTCCTTGGGCCCAGATGGCTACACACACAATGACAAACGCGTACACACTCATGGTGTTGATCACATGATCAGCTGAGGTTCAGGGTCGTCGTGGCGGGGTTGGCTCGGTGAAGACGAGGATCAGCGCATTGCTCTGTGATCGTGTCGTAGTGTCTGCGACGGGGTCGTACGGTAAAAGGTTGTTATACAGAAGGAAGGAGCCATCTGGCTGTGTTCCAACCCAGCCGTGTTTACACCCTGAACCCTTTCTCAGCACAGGTTAAGTGAACATATAGAGCGCTATGTAAACACAGCTCTCACGCTCACACAACGCTCCCGTTCACACACTCAAATAGACGAGCCTCCACACGCAACACTGGGTTTGTAGAGACAGAGTGTTTGCTCAGGGTGGTAGGAGGGTAGGAGGGTAGGAGGGTAAGAGGGTATGAGGATAGGAGGGTAGGAGGGTAGGAGGTAGGAGGTTAGGAGGGTAGGAGGGTAGGAGGGTAGTATGGTAGGAGGTTAGGAGAGTAAGAGGGTATGAGGATAGGAGGGTAGGGTGGTAGGCAGTAGGGGGTTAAGGTGGAGGAGGATAGGAGGGTAGGGGAGTAGGATGGTAGGATGGTAGGAGGTAGGAGGGTAGGGGAGTAGGATGGAAGGAGGTAGGATGGTAGGAGGGTAGGTCAGTAGGGCCCTAGGAGGGTAGGATGGTAAGAGGGTAGGAGGGTAGGGGCTAGGAGGGTAGAAGGGTAAGAGGGGGGAGGGTAGGAGGGTAGGAAATAAGGTGGTAGGGTTGTAGGATGGTAGGGTTGTAGGGTGCTAGGAGGGTAGGATGGTAGGCAGTATGGTGTTAAGGTGTAGGCGGGTAGGAGGGTAGGATGGTAGGCAGCAGGGCCCTAGGAGGGTAGGAGGTATGAGGTAGGATGGTAGGCAGTAGGGCTCTAGGAGGGTAGGAGGTAGGATGGTAGGCAGTAGGGCTCTAGGAGGGTAGGAGGGTAGGATGGTAGGCAGTAGGGCCCTAGGAGGGTAGGAGGTAGGATGGTAGGCAGTAGGGTGTTAAGGTGTAGCCGGGTAGGAGGTAGGATGGTAGGCAGCAGGGCCCTAGGAGGGTAGGAGGTAGGATGGTAGGCAGCAGGGCCCTAGGAGGGTAGGAGGTGGGATGGTAGGCAGCAGGGCCCTAGGAGGGTAGGAGGTGGGATGGTAGGCAGCAGGGCGCTAGGAGGGTAGGAGGTAGGATGGTAGGCAGTAGGGCCCTAGGGGGGTAGGAGGGTAGGATGGTAGGCAGCAGGGCCTAGGAGGGTAGGAGGTAGGATGGTAGGCAGCAGGGCCCTAGGAGGGTAGGAGGTAGGAGGTAGGATGGTAGGCAGCAGGGCCCTAGGTGGGTAGGAGGTAGGATGGTAGGCAGTAGGGCCCTAGGAGGGTAGGAGGTAGGATGGTAGGCAGCAGGGCCCTAGGAGGGTAGGAGGTAGGATGGTAGGCAGCAGGCCCTAGGAGGGTAGGAGGTAGGATGGTAGGCAGTAGGGCGCTAGGAGGGTAGGAGGTAGGATGGTAGGCAGCAGGCCCTAGGAGGGTAGGAGGTAGGATGGTAGGCAGCAGGGCCCTAGGAGGGTAGGAGGTAGGATGGTAGGCAGCAGGCCCTAGGAGGGTAGGAGGTAGGATGGTAGGCAGTAGGGCGCTAGGAGGGTAGGAGGTAGGATGGTAGGCAGCAGGCCCTAGGAGGGTAGGAGGTAGGATGGTAGGCAGCAGGGCCCTAGGAGGTAGGATGGTAGGCAGCAGGGCCCTAGGAGGTAGGAGGTAGGATGGTATGCAGCAGGCCCTAGGAGGGTAGGAGGTAGGAGGGTAGGATGGTAGGCAGTAGGGCCCTAGGAGGGTAGGAGGTAGGATGGTAGGCAGCAGGGCCCTAGGAGGTAGGAGGTAGGATGGTAGGCAGCAGGGCCCTAGGGGGTAGGAGGCTCCTGACTCACCGGGACTCCTCCAGCAGCAGCAGCAGGCGGCAGCGCGGCGTCTCGGTGGCAGCCACCAGACCCAGGGTCCCAAACACTCGCTCCGCCGCTATGACATCATTCATGGTCACCTGGGGACAGACGGACGGAAGTCAGGACACAAACAGACGTTCAGTCACACGCGGTCACACCCACACATACCCCGCCGCTGGAAAATTAGACGCACTACACTGCTAGAAATACACACGCAGAGTTATTGCTTTCAGGATATCCTATGAATCCAGGTAGGGACTGCAGTACTGCTGCAGCGCCACTAGAGGCAGTAGAGTAAAAGACCGCAGAGCGACAAACTCATTCTGACCTACCCCCAGGCCTTAGAGGACCTTCCTCCAGGCCTTAGAGGACCTTCCTCCAGGCCTTAGAGGACCTACCTCCAGGTCTTAGACGACCTACCTCAAGGCCTTAGAGGACCTTCCTCCAGGCCTTAGAGGACCTACCTCCAGGTGGTAGAGGAACTACCACCAGGCCTTAGAGGACCTACCTCCAGGTGGTAGAGGAACTACCTCCATGTCTTAGAGGACCTACCTCCAGGTCTTAGAGGACCTTCCTCCAGGCCTTAGAGGACCTACCTCCAGGCCTTAGAGGACCTACCTCCAGGTCTTAGAGGACCTACCTCCAGGTCATAGAGGGCCTACCTCCAGGTCTTGGGTCTACCTCCAGGTCTAAGCGGACCTAACTCCAGGTCTAAGGGTCCTACCTCCAGGTCTTAGAGGACCTACCTCCAGGTCTTAGAGGACCTACCTCCAGGCCTTAGAGGACCTACCTCCAGGTCTAAGAGGACCTTCCTCCAGGCGGTAGAGGGCCCACCTCCAGGTCTGAGGTCTACCTCCAGGTCTAAGCGGACCTAACTCCAGGTCTAAGAGGACCTACCTCCAGGCGGTAGAGGGCCTACCTACAGGTCTGAGGTCTACCTCCAGGTCTAAGCGGACCTAACTCCAGGTCTAAGGGACCTACCTCCAGGTCTTAGAGGACGTACCTCCAGGTCTGAGGTCTACCTCCAGGTCTAAGCGGACCTAACTCCAGGTCTAAGGGACCTACCTCCAGGTCTTAGAGGACCTACCTCCAGGCCGTTGAGGCGTTGCAGGTTGAAGTGGTGCAGGCGGTAGATGAGGAAGGGGCGCCACAGGGTCAGGCCGGCCACCGGGTTCCCCTCGGGGTGGATGGTGAGCTGCTCCACCCGCCTGAGCTGGGCCAGAGCCGCCAGCTGGACCAGCCGGCTCAGGTTGGTCTCCATGAAGACCAGGTGCTGAGGGGGGGGGCAGAAGGGGACACACGTTTGAGGACCGAACGGACGGGCTTTAGATACACGTTGATTACTAATGGTTCTTTCTACTTGCTTTAACTCTGAAAGGGTCTCAATAGAAATCATAAATAGATGTGAGGAGTGTGTAGTTGTGTAAGACCTCAGTGTGAGCAGGCCCTCCCTCACCAGGACCCTGAACACCCTCCCCAGCACCCTGAGCCCTGACCCTAGGACCCTGTTCCCTGACCCCTGACCCTAGGACCCTGTTCCCAGAACCCTGACCTTAGGACCCTGACCCCAGAAACCTGACCTCAGGACCCTGACCCCAGAACCCTGACCTCAGGACCCTGACCCCTAACACCAGGACCCAGGTCCCTGACCCCAGGACCCTGACTCCAGGACCCTGACCTCAGGACCCTGACCCCAGGACCCTGACTCCAGGACCCTGACCTCAGGACCCTGACCCCAGAAACCTGACCTCAGGACCCTGACCCCAGGACCCTGACTCCAGGACCCTGACCCCAGGACCCTGACCTCCCTCCCCAGGACCCTGACCCTTGACCCCAGGACCCTGACCTCCCTCCCCAGGACCCTGACCCTTGACCCCAGCACCCTGACCTCCCTCCCCAGGACCCTGACCCTTGACCCCAGCACCCTGACCTCCCTCCCCAGGACCCTGACCCTTGACCCCAGGACCCTGACCCTTGACCCCAGGACCCTGACCTCCCTCCCCAGGACCCTGACCCCTGACCCCGGGCTGCAGACCTCAACCCTCACCGTGAGGTTGGGGAACTTGACTCGTATGCGGGGCAGCGTGGGCACGATGGCGTCGAACTGGACGTAGCGGAAGGTGATGGTGCAGACAGCGCCGGCGGTCTGCGCGCCCCAGCCGCGCTCCAGGGCTTCCAGGGCCCCGGGGCCCACCAGCCGCAGCGTGTCCCCGTCCAGCTCCGCCAGGTGCTGCTCCGACAGCGACAGGATCTGCACCGCGGAGCCGGCCTCCAGGAGCCTGGGGGAGACACACACACAAGGAGGGGTCAACAGGTGCACACACACACACACACACACACACACACACACACACACACAAACATACGCAGGAGTTAACACGAGCACACACGCGCACGTACAAGCACACGCATTGAAGCACACAAACACACACGCAAACACTGGAGCAATGGAGCACCGCTCCATCAGGCCTATCAATGGAGCACCGCTCCATCAGGCCTATCAATGGAGCACCGCTCCATCAGGCCTATCAATGGAGCACTGATCCACAACCAGGCCTATCATTGGAGCACTGCTCCGTCAGGCCTATCAATGGAGCTGTACTCCATCACAGGGCTATCAATGGAGCACCGCTCCATCACAGGCCTATCAATGGAGCACCACTCCATCAAAGGACTATCAATGGAGCACCGCTCCATCACAGGCCTATCAATGGAGCACCGCTCCATCACAGGCCTATCAATGGAGCACCGCTCCATCACAGGCCTATCAATGGAGCCCACATCCAGCCCTCCACATTGCCTCAAGAGACAGCGACCATTCATGACGCTAGAAAGAAATACGAAGTATTTGTTCCCCAGGTGCCCTGCTGGTCTCCTGGCAGGACGCCCTCCACGGCCCAGCCAGCCACTGACCCCCCGCCCCGGCCCGATAAGAGAGTCGTGAGACCGGTGCTGAGGACCGGTCCCAGAGAGAGGCCCTCAGAGTCTGATGACGCTCAGGGGACCGCCGCCGGGCATACCGAGAGATCAGATGCCCCCCCTTCCCTGACCGGGAACCCATGGGACCCCCCTGCCTGGGACCCTGTCCCCGTTTGACGCCGTCCCCATCCCACCTTCTGAGGGCTAGGCCCCGGATGAGAGAGAGAGATGCAGCGAAAGAGAGAGAGAGAGATGCAGCGAAAGAGAGAGAGAGAGAGAGAGAGAGAGAGAGAGAGAGAGAGAGAGAGAGAGAGAGAGAGAGAGTGAGAGAGAAAGAGAGAGAGAAAGAGAGAGAGAGACTGAGAGAGAAAGAGATAGAGAGAGAGACTCAGCGAGAGAGAAGAGAGAGAGAGAGAGAGAGAGACAGAGAGAGAGGGAGAGAGAGAGACAGAGAGAGAGAGTGACAGAGAGAGAGAGGGAGAGACGACAGCAACAGAGAAAGAGAGAGAGCAAAAGAGAGTGGGAGAGGGAGAGAGTGAAAGAGAAAGACAAAGAGAGAGGGAGAGAGAGACGACAGCAACAGAGAGAGAGAGAGAGCAAAAGAGAGTGGGAGAGAGAGAGAGAGGTAACCAGGTGCATAAGCTCAAGCCTGTACGCAGAAGAAATGCCGAGACCAGAGAGAGGGAGAGTGAGAGTGAGAGTGAGAGTGAGAGTGATGCGTAACTGAGCCGTGTTTGCAAAGGCCCACCTCTCTGTAAACGTATTCTCCCAGAGCGAGCCACTCTCAGGAACACTCTCCCCTCTGTCTCCCCCAGAGCTGAAGCAGGGGTGAGATGGGGACGGCATGAGGTGAACACACCTTCTGAGGGGCAGAGCTACCGGGGCCGGCGAATGACAAACGGGAATGAAAGTGGCTCTTGTTTAAACTGAAGATTTGATTCCGAAATAATTGAGCAGTTCATTTACTGCAAGGTGTTTGTGCAAGTGCGTGTGGAGATGGCTGGTTTAACCTTTACACACTGATACTCAATGTGCAACAGGTATGCAGCCTCGACCAGCGACCCAGAGTCTATTCAGACTCGGCCAGGTGAGGTTGCTTTCCTTGATTTAAAACTATTACTCATGCAGATATCATGAGTGAATTCCTTAGAATGTTTTTTTTTTTTTTTTTATCAGAAAATAAATAAAAACTAATTGTCAATTAGTTCAGACTGGGTCTCCAGATTCTGAGTTGAGCCGTTGAAGTGCACCGAGGAAGAGGCTGGCTCTGTGATGATTAAAACCAAAGCCCAGAGGAGGGAGCATTCCTGGGCCGGTCTGATCCTCTCCCCTTACATCAAAAGCTGGAGGACCATGAGAACCTCCTGACATCAGGCCCTGAACCGGCCCACTGCGCCGGGGTGACACGCAGACGACCAGCCTGGGGACCCGGTCAGCGCCAGGTCAGACCACCACAGTGTGGCTGTGTGTGTGTGTGTGTGTGTGTGTGTGTGTGTGTGTGTGTGTGTGTGTGTGTGTGTGTGTGTGTGTGTGTGTGTGTGTGTGTGTGTGTGTGTGTGTGTGTGGCAGCACAGCCCGAGAGCAGAGGCATTAGTCTATTGAGTAGAACCATGTTGGCTAGTCACCCTAATGGTTCTTTTTCCTCAGGACTATCGATGACGCAAGGACACTTCCAGAATCCATGAGAAGGCAGAAATTAGTGTACAATGTATTTTTTTTTGTATTTAAAGATTAAAGTGTTCAAAACTGAAATCTCACTAATGGGTTCCTATTGATAAGGACACGATGGCCAAAGATGGCGGTCTTCTGTCCAGCTCTATCTGTCAGACAACGGACCCAGAATCTCCCCCTAGTAATGGGGACCGCCACACCCCAGATCTATCTCGGCTATCCCAGTGACCCAGGGCCGGTTGGACGGCAGGACGGGGCGATGACGCACTAAAACACAGAGACGCTAGTCAAGTCAAACCAGGTGAAACCCCTGGAAATGAGCCACACACACACACAATGTACACCTCACCCCCCCCCCCCCCCCCCCCCCCTGACGGAGCGCCAGGCCCGAGCTCCTCTGGAAGGACCACCTAACAGAGGAGCGAGGAGACAAACGGATACAGGAGGAGACATAGGAGATGGGATTAGGAGTCTGGAGGATGGAAATGGATCCCGCCGCTGTGATATCATCATTCAGTTAGAGGCTATTTTCAGCGAGCACCCCCCAGCCTAAAAAGGAAGAGCTTTACAGAATTCTGTGGAACAACATAATCCTCTCCCTGGAGCGCTGGAAGCTCTCCGTGCGGCTGGCGTTCGGTCCGACAGCGACGCTGGGGAACCGATGGCTCAGGATCTGAGCTTCGATACTCTTAATGCCTTTCGTCCGTTTCCCTCTTGAAAAGGAAACCCAATGAGCAGCATCTCTCTGCATCTCAGGTCCTCAATACAGTGTGTGCCCATGTGGTGGAATCTACACTTTAGTTACGGTGTGACGCTATCGGGTTACCGTTCTGCTCCCCGAGAAGGTTCTCACAAACTCTGATACACCTACGCACGGATTAAGGATGCAGTCCATCAACGTGAAAGAAAACAAGCACATACAGGCACACACACACGCACCTAGGCACCAAGGCACACACACACACGCGCGCACACACGCACCAACGCATACACACACACACGCACACACACACACACTCACCTAGGCACCCAGGCACACACACACACACACACACACACACACACAAACGCACACACACTCTTCGCTGTGGTTACCATTTTTTTCTTTAGTCATGAGGGAGTTTCAGTGGTTAATGCAGCGTCAGCAAACTATAAACTGGAACGACTTTGGAATGCTGACATAAACCAAAAGCATAACCAGGTGCTGATCTGCCCTGACAACACACAAGTAACACAAATAACAACCATCAGATGGTACACAAAGACGTCATCATCGCTATGAATCAATACCAAATGATTGAGAACGTATCGTCTATTTTTAGATGTTGGCAAGGATTTCTGTTTCCGAGTCCAAGGATTTCTGAGTCCATCGAGAACTAAACCCTAAGGTGCGGAGGGTGTGACCTCCGAGGGCCCCTCCCGGAGACAGACCCTGAAATGTGGAGTGAAGGTGTGTTTCCTCCACTGGCCACTTTCCAGAGAAGCAATTGGCAAGTTTTGATGGCCCAGCTGCCAAGGCCTCTGTTCCATTACCCTGTCTAGATAAACCTGACAAGATGACCTTGTGATATCGTGTCAGGTGTGAATTCACCACAAGCAGAGGAGGTGCATCACTCCTACATCAGCCGTGTGACGCGAGGATGACAGACAGGAGCCAGCGGAACCTGGAGGACTATGGAGGAGTGGAACAAAAGGTACTTTACACGCTAAGGCGCACCCCGTGGGCTGTGTATCACAGAGGCATTAACAGGGCTCCTGTACCCACGTTTAATACAGCGATCCTACGCAGGGAAAATAACAGTGCTATCTCTGTAGAACAGTGGAAGATGGATGCTTCTAGTCTTGCTGCAACAGTTACAATTGGAATGGAGGATGAAAATGTTTTGCGAGCTGTACCTCTTGAATCAATGGTATATTTCATCAACTCATCAAACAGTCAGGATAAGCAGAGATTAAATCTGATAATAAGATAATGATACAAATATTTCTATATTTCTAACTCTCCAACTAGCAGACTAAGTATGTGAATGATGCCCCCTCAGCTTGTGTTTGATGTTTGAGTCCATCCCCAGCTGATAGACTGTGTGTGTTTAGGAGCTGCACTACAGCAATTGCACGCAGTAGTCACAGCTTCACACTTGATCTCATGTTCCATCACACTGCTCAGAGAAACATACTGTCTTCCTGCCGCTCCATCTCTCAGTAGTTCTGCTGAAGGCCTTTTGTTGAGCCAAAATGGCCTGAAGCACGCGTATTAATATATATAATATATAATAATATAAACCCACTACAACATCACATGTTAGGCTAATGGGTTGTACTTTCTGAAGGTTACTCACAGTTTGTCTACTCAGTGATAACTATAAAAAAGTTCACAATATGTTAGAAGACAACAATGGACGACCGTATGGCAGACCCCATTCCACTTAGCAGTGGTGATGATGACAGCTTGATGGCGGCTAGGCTAAGCAGCACACCCGGCTAGAACAAAACATTTGTGTTTGTGACACATGGGTCTCCCGTGAATATATTGTAGACAGAATGGATCCACTATAACAAATATCCCCCTCTGCAGATGTGTTAACTCATATTACGCTATTTGTTTAGAAACCAAACCAAGGACATAATCACAATACGCTGTGGTTTATTCCATTTGTAGCCACGACCGGCAAAACAAATTGTTTCCCTCTGACACGACATGCAAGAATACAATACAACAATAAACTCTGTGTAAGTATGTGTGTGTTTGTGTGTGTGTGTGTGTGTGTCTGTGTGCGTGCGTGCGTGCGTGCATGCGTGTGTGTGTGTGTGCGTACATAAATGTGTATGTACGTGTGTGCGTGTGTGTGTCTTACTTGGGGTCTCGGGGGCTGTTGGGACGGCTGGTCACTCGGAGTCGGTTCTCACTAGCGATGGTGGGCTTCTCGGGTCCCGACAGAGGGCTGATCCGCCTGACAGAAAAGATCACTCAACCACAATATTCTCTCAACAGCACGCTCCAAAATGCATTTAAATCAACAGTTTCACATACAGATGTTTGATGCCAAAACCTTTCATTTAACTTTGATATATTCCCACACAAACCTTTACCAAAGACTTTACCAGCCAGCGATGGGAGAAGGACAACAACATGGGAAGTGACTGCATCACATCCCAGTAACAAAAGTATGATGACCGTCGTCATGGCAGCAAGCGACTGAGCTACCGCTACACACGACGACTAGCTGGGTGACCACCCGCATGCTCAGTCGCTCGTTGGCATGAAGATTAAGCGTCGCCATGCCAACGAGCGACTGGGCTACTGCTACATGCGATAGCTAGCTGGGTGAGCGAAGACGCCGCTCCTTACTTGGGCTCTTCCGGGGAGGGCTCCTGGGCGATGCCATTGGTCTGCGCGGGGCTGTGGGCGGGGCTGTTCTCCGGACTGACCTCATCCTTGGCTCCATTGGGAGCGGGGGGCTCCAGGCTGGCCCGGACCCCCTCCCACTGCTGGGCCGCGTTACGGATGGCCAGCCGCCGTTTCTCCTGGAAGGATAACCGCACGCACACGCATGCACGCACGCACGCACAAACACACACACACATGCACGCACACACATGCAAACACACATGCATGCAGACACACACGTACATACACACACACACACACGCAGACACACATACACACGCACGCACACACACACACACACACACACACACACACACACACACACACACACACACACACACACACACACACACACACACACACACACACACACACACACACACACACACAAACACAAAGAAACAAAGGGGACAAAGCAGGTTTCAGATGACAGTCCTCTGAAGAAGAATGCACACCGCAAACCAAAGCTGTCTGTATCAAAAACAAAAATAGACTATTTTTGGTTTCTTTTTTCCGTTAAGCCGATGCTGAACTGTGTGTGAACCAGATTCCCTGGGACACCTGAAAGCTGCACATCATCCCAGCTTTCCTTTTTCAAATGTCCCCTTTACGTCATGTGACTCCTCTGCAGTATTGTTCATGCAACAATACAACC